>NC_092371.1:74985440-75295632 GCF_030028105.1 Mobula birostris
AGGAATTTTACAAGACATGGATCTCTTTGACCACCATGGTTTCAAGAGCTACAGCAGCATTGAAGTGCAGCTTCCCAGTGTAATTCCCTACAACGTTGGTACTCATGTAGTTAGTATCTATTTTAATTTAATTAATGTAAATTATCTGTAGAATTGGAGAAGAAACATTAATTTTTAACTTGTACATCTTTAAGAGTTTGTATTTCAGACTTTATAATGGAAAATGATTGCACCTTGGTAGCATTAAAATTACAAACCAAGACTGTTTTGTACCTGCTTTAAAGATCAAAGTGGTTTAACCAACGTTTCAAATTTTCAGTCAACTGATAAAGTTTTGATACCGGGAGCAGGTTTATTGAATGTTTTGTACTGGCTCATATTCTTGTCTTCCTTTTTTTCCTACTAATGTACATATCAGATTATATAGATATCAAACATTTTGGTGCTTTGGATTACAATAATCCCAAAGCTTTGAGACTACCTCCTTTTCTCTACCCCAAAGTAATTAACAGACAGGAAAAGATCTGGCTAATACAGCCTTATCCACAAAATTGTAAAGCCTTGTACATGACAGTATTGGGCTTCCATCGTGTGTTCAAAAAGTAATGATAATTCCACTGTTGGGTTGCAATGTGGGAAATTAGTCTCTGTTACTTGAGTCCTGGTGATAGCTCCTTGCAAAACCTACCCGTTGTTAGAAGAGGTCTCTGATTTACCTTGAAACAGTGCAGCTTCTGCTTCAGGGCATTGAACAAAATGATATCCATGGCATGAGGTGTTAGTAGGTCTCTGAGCATCACAGTATTATAGGAGAAACAGTTATCTCCAGACCCCTAATTTAAATCTGGCTTTGTATTTAAACCCGTGAACCCTAGTTCAGAAAAATCTGGTGTACATACATGATGGTTTTTTCCAATTTATATTCATCTCTCTCCCACATCTGTCCATTTCTAAACTATATACATGCAACTTTTACCTTGCCTTGATAACTAGATATTTTTACTACCTTTGATTGAACTTGAAATATTTCATTTATGATGTATTTATGTAGGATCAGGAGTAGGCCTCCAAATTATGCTTCGGCAAACAGAGTATAGTTGGTGCTCTGCATACACTTGAATTAGCAGGATCTCAGTAGTGTTAAAATTACAATTTATCATATGATTAGTTATGTATTTGTATGTTTAATTGCTATAGCATCTGTGTCTAACCACAATCCATAGTCTTATTGCTGTTATAACTTAGAAAATTTATTGATCTCTGCCTCTCTAGTGTTTCTGAATTGCATTGATGTGCAGCTGCTATTCCAAACTGTGTTGAATCTGGGTTTGCTAGCTGTGACTGAAATTGTTGTCTTGCTTGTTTGGTTTGGTACATAGCTATAACAGTAATTTTCAAACACTCTGGACATGCTGTTTTAGAGCAAGATATTAAGTGGGTTGTAAGTCTTAAGGCAGCAAATTGGAACTATGCTTGCTGCCAGAATATTGCAAATGCCAAGAATGGAAACATTTAATTTGGGCATTATAAATAGAATCTCTCCTGGTTTTTGGTTTGTAATTAGTATCCACTGATTGTTACCTTGGCCATAAGGCTGGATACAGGTTGCAAGAAATGGATTTTAAATTTGTAGGTTCCCTTCCTCATCAATTTTATGATGGCCATCACATCAGGTCATCTAACTTTTAATACTGCATCAAATTGCCAAAATGTTCCCTCCGTGTGCATTTGGAGGTGCCATTTCTGGAGTTGAGAGAGCAGCTACATGTCCAAGGCCCTTATTCCAGGGCAGTGAACCACACCAAGCCAATCAAAAATCGAGCCGGAAGTATTCCATTCATTTTAATCATCCTCTTGCATTGTATCCTGTCTTAAGCATGAACATAATGTAAATATTAAAAGTACATATAATTTTGATTATCCAATAATATTGCAAGGGGGGAAATCCCTTGAATGTATTTTGCAGAGGTTTAGCTAATGGTGATCTGCTTTGCGCTTTTAAACTAATGATAATCTCAGAATTCTAAAATGGAAAATGGCAATACAGAGATAAGGCCTGAATGCATTGAGTGTCTGATCATCTTTCCTTCAATGTAGTATCTTTTACAGTTATGAAGAGCTAGTTTGTCTGATTCTCTACATAACACGTTTGGAAGTTCACATCCTTGGCCTGAGGGGAGTTTTGATGTTTTCAGTGTAATGGGAACAGAAGTAGAAGCCTACTGGCCTCGAGTTTCTTAATTAATGTGGCTGATCCAGTGCATCAAGTTTATTCTTTTGCCCAAACCATCTGTTGGTTTATGTTGAGAGAAGTCCTGTGTAAAGATGAACAGAGTACTGCTGCTTTCTTCATCAGCAAAAAGCATGGAAAAGCCTTTTTATAGAATTGGTTGCTTCAATTGTTTAATAACATTGAAAAGCATTTTAACATCAAGTTATATGAAACATCTATGTGGAAATGAGTTTTATTTTCTTTTATTCTCCTGTACTTTATAATTTATGATTAGGCCTCCAACAGAACCATTCACTGAGGAGATAAAGATCACCTTAATTTCTTGTAGACAAAATCAGGTAGTTCTGGGGGTGCTGCACAGAACATTAGAAAATAGGAGTAGGAGCAGGCCAGGCCAAGCCAATGCAATCCTGATATTAGATATAGTCAGGGTTCTGCCCAGACCTCATTTCCATTTTTGCAGAAGATCCCACAGTCCTCCATTCCCCAATCTTTCAAAAAAAAAACTACATCCTTAAATATCTTGTAGAATCAGTTCTAAGGTTTGCAGAGGAATGTTTCTAAGGTAATATCAATTGAACTGCAGTGGTTCTGGAGGTAATTAAGGTGAAATTGGAAGAGTGAAAGGGTGGGAACAGGAGGTCATGCATGGATTGCAGCAGGATATTGTGAACTTTTAAATTATGTTGGTGGATTGAGAACCCATGTCATTTATCAGGTACAGGGAATGATCAGTAAGTGATAATTTTATTAAGTGGAGGAAGGGTTGCTGCCCAGAGGGGCATTGGAATAGTTGAGGTCAGAAGTTACAGAAGGATGACTGTCTAATATGAGAGCAACTGACAATGCAGTGTGTGAAAATATGTGGTCAAAACTCAGGTCAGTTAAACATGATACCAAGGTTACAACCGAGCACAGAGGGGTGAATTCAATAGGGCATGAACAGTAACTTTTCAATGAACGGGTTTTTGAGAAATTTGTAACTCATTGATTGCTAATTTTGGGCAAATTGGACAGAAATAGTTACCATTTCAAAGGTTCATTTATTAAAGTATACAACTGAAATTATTCAATTCTCTCAGTAGTCCTGAAACAAAGAAAGGCAACACAATCATCAACACTCAAATATTCTTCCCCACAAAAAAAAACAGAACAGGCATATTGACTCCTAAATCTCTCCTCCTGCCCAAAAAAATGAACAAAACAGATCAGGCACATCAACCCCCAAATCCCTCCTCCTACACAAAAAAAAAACAGAACAGATTCCTTCTGCACATAAAAAAACCCCTGAGAAGATTGGGCAAAAAATAAATACAAAACTTATAAGCCTGGCAAAAAAAAGACTCTATAGTCCAAGTCTACGTCCACACTCCAACTGCAGCAAAAACCTGAGCAACACTTGGAGTGCAGCAGTAGGCACTCCCCTCTCCATTACAGAGTACCAATCAAAATACAAGCACCTGGTGCTCACCCTCTGCACTCATTATGGTGCTTTAATCATCAAAATGGAGCCAAACAGTGGTTTACACCTCATCTTGCAGCCTGCCCACTACGAGGTTTGCACACACAGCCTCTTCCTCGTGGAGACTGTAGATTGATGGAACATCCAAAAAGCAAAACACAGGCTCCAACAGTTCCAGAATCACATTCAAGATGAGAAACAAACACAAAAGTGAAAAAGATGGTTCCATGATCTATCCAGATGTTGACCAAAGGAGCATTGTACACAGGTGCCATCTTGAGTGGAAGTCAAAGATCACTTCAGGTTGAACAGAGAAAATTCTTCCCCTGTGGGTAGTGGACTGTCCCTATAAGAAATAGTAGTGGGTGCACAATCACACCAATTTTGAGGTTAACATGAATAAATAATGGATGGACTAAAGTCCATGCTGTTTTTTTTTAAAGTCAATTTGTCCACTAAAGGATGGGATAATAACCCTGTACCTTCTGCAAAGCAGGATTACTGAAGAACTTGTGCAAAACCATTGAATATCATAAATATCAAGTAGACAAACATTTATGAAGAGTGAAGATGTAAATAATAATAGAAAACACTTTCTGAGGTAGCCCACAGGACTCCATTCCATTAGATTTAGAAGAATGGTGGTGGGGGGGAATCTCAATGAAATATATCAAATATTGAAAGGGCTAGATGGAGTGGATGTGGAGAGGATGTTTCCTATAGTGAGGGAGTCTAGGACCAGAGGTCACAGCCTCAGAATACTAGGACATCCCTTTAGAACAGAGATGCAGAGGAATTTCTAAACCAGAGAGTGGCAAACAGATGGAATTATTACCACAGCTTGCTGTGGAGGTCAAATCATTGGGTATATTTAAAGTGCAGGTTGATAGGCTATGATTAGTAAAGGTCTCAAAGGTTACAGAGGGAAGGCAGGCAAATGGGGTTGGGGGAGATTGAGTCATGATGTGGTGAATTGTTGCATTGGACCAAATGGCCTACATTTGCCCCTGTCTTATTAAAGTATGTGAAAGGATGTGAACAATGTTCTTGTATTAATACATAGCCAAAGGGATTACAAGTAAAATCGGTGCAATCATGCCCACTAGAGGGCCCAGCAGACAATTTAAGATCTATCTCTGCTAGCTTTCCAGAATTCCTATCAGATAATTTACAACTATTCAGATAATTTCAGTCTAAACAATTTATGAAAAGCAAAAGATTAAGTACTTTTTCACTTACTGCCAAATTCCGAATGCAAGAATAAAAATATAAAGTTTACACAGTAAAGGAGTCATTAAAGAAACAGGTGACATGAACAGTGCATTACAATATTTTCTCTAACCTATACAACAATGAATAAAAACAGTCCAGATTTCCTAAGAAGCATAAGTGAAGGAACATTTCTGGCAATCGTGTTGTGACTTACACAATATGCAGAAAGTTCCAGAAACAATTTGTGAAGAGTCCTTGAATAAAGTGCACACACCGAGTTTTTATTTCCACTCAGTCTACTCGGTAATATACTTCAAATTCATTGAAATCGTTGTGTAAAGTACAATTTGGGTTACAAGTTTTTTTCCAATGAATTTCTCAGGAAAGTCCAAGGTAGGAGTACACACTCAAAGCATTCTCAAACTGTTGCACTGACTGGTCGTTTGACCACCATGTTCTGGACATCAAGTGGCTTTGCTGGTAAAAAGGCTAAAAATGTACTGTTGTGCACTATGGAATGAGTCATGATGATTATTTGAAAAGAGATAAAATCATTTGCCAAAAATTTCATAAAATTCAAATCAAATCCAATTATTTTCTGCACCATTGATTGATTCTGGCAGTGTTAATAGGAACCAAGCACGCAGAGATGTTAGTGCAGTTGAGTTATCTGTAGACCAAATGATGCTGTTTTTATGCAATATATTCAAAATATTTGCATGCTAATTATATAATTTATAAATCCAAGTTCTTCATATTGGCTGGTTCCTGATAATCAGCAATTTCTTTCATTAGTTTTAAACCAAAGCAGAATTATTATATACCTCCCCGCAAAACCTACTTCCATCTTTTCACTTAAATTCTCTAATTCTCCAATATATTTCTGTAAAAAATTGCAGCTGAACATTCACTTAAAATGTGACTTAAAGGTAAAATCCAAAGTGGCATTGTTCACAATGTTTTATAATGCCCAGTATATTATTTGATAAATATGAAGCAATTGATAATTCTTGTTACATTGCTGGTGTACCGGCCTTCAGCGAAATAAATGCCTACCACAGTGTCACTCAGGCATTTGTCTCACGAGTCACTTATACAAACACATTCTTGGGCTCCTATACATGCACATGTAGGCATCACAGAAAAGTCTTTTGGCAAATCCATCAAGCTGCTTCAGGTTGGTATAAGACAGCTTTTCTTCTGACATCATCAGGTAATCACCTATTTGTGGACAAGCGGTAATCTCTGGGATATTCTCGTCACCTAAGATAGACAAAATACGTTGGTCAGCAGAGGAAAAAGAAAATTACCTCTCTTTGCGCACTAGAAGCAATAGGTTTAAATATATATAATTCTTGTGTTCAGTCATAAATGGGGCAAATTTCAGACTAAGTACCACTTTAAAGTAAGCAGAGAAAGCCAAATGAAGCTGCAGATCTACACTCAGTGGCCACTTTATTGGGTACACCTGCTCTTTATCTAATTAGCCAATCATGTGGCAGTAACTCAATGCATAAAAGCATTCAGTCATGGTTAGAGCATCAGCTGCTGTTCAGACCAAATATCAGATGAGGAATGTGTGTGATTTGAGTGATTTTGATCATGGAGTAATTGTTGGTGCCAGATGGAGTGGTTTGAGTATTTCAGAAATTGCAGATCTTCTAGGATTTCTACACACAGTCTCTAGAGTTTACAGAGAACGGTGTGATACACAAAAGTAATTCAGTTTGGCGAGCAAAAATGCTTGTTAATGAGGTCAGAGAAGAATGGCCAGACTGGTTCAAGCTGACAAGAAGGTGACAGTAACTCAAAAAACCACGAATTACAACAATAATGTGCAGAAGAGCATCTGAGTGCACAACACATCAAACCATGAAGTGGATAGGCTACAGCAGCAGAAAACCACATACACTCAATGGCCATTTTATTAGGTACAGGAGGTACCTACTAAGTGGCCACTGAGTGTATATTTGTAACAGGCAAGTTCAAAATACTAACTCCAATTACAAAAGTCCAATAATCTAGAAGGTCTGGAAAACCTAAAGAATTTGCAGCCAGCTTGCCAGGTTCTGTTTCCATGCTCTCTTCAAGCACACACAGGCAATTGGGATGAACAGGGAAGATGCTGTTTCCATGACTGCTGGAATCTGGAGCAAACAATTAGCTGGAGGAACTCACTAAGTTGAGCAGCTAATGGCAGTTAAATACAAGCCTCCAAACAGTAGCTGGGACGTGGACCACAGATTACAACAGGAAATAGAAAAGGTGTGTCAAAAGGGAAATGTTATGATAGTCCCGGGAGATTTCAACATGCAGGTTAATTGGGAAAACCAGGTTGAAAATGGAGCTCAAGAAAGTGAGTTTGTTCAATGCCTATGTGATGGATTTTTAGAGCCATCTGTCGTTGAGCCAACTAGGGGATCAACTATACCGGATGGGGTGCTATGTAATGAACCGGAGATGATTCAGGAACTTAAGGTAAAGGAACCCTTAGGACAAAGTGATGACAATATGAATAAAATTTGATAGGGAGAAAGTAGTCTGACGTAGCAGGATTTCAGTGAAGTAAAGGAAATTACAGTGGTACAAGACAGGAGTTGGCCAAAGTAAGTTGGAAGAAGATGCTGGCAAGGATGACAGCAGAGCAGCAATGACATGAGTTTCTAGGAAAGGTGCAGTATAAATATATTCCAAAAACAAAGAAATACTCAAATGGCAAAACAGTACATTTGCCATAATAATAGCAAAAGAGAGGGCATACAACAAAGCAAAAGTTAGTGGGAAGACAGAGGACTAGGAAGCTTTTAAAACACTACAGAGGGTAACTAAAAGAACCATTAGGAGGGAAAAGATGAAATATGAAAGCTAGCTAGTAAACAATATCAAAGTAGATAGTGAAAGCTTTTAGAAGTATATAAAAAAATAAAGAGATGAGAGTGGATATTGAACCACTAGAAAATGAGGCCGGAGAAATAATAATGGGGGACAAGGAGATGGCAGATGAACTAAATGAGTATTTTGCAACAATCTTCACTGTGGAAGACACTAGCAGTGTGCCAGATGGTGAAGGGTGTGATGGAAGAGACGTGCAGTTACTATTACATAAGAGATGGTTCTCAAAAAGCTGAAAGACCCAAGGGTACACAAGTCATTTGGAACAGATGACCTGCACCCTAGGTTCCTGAAAGAGGTAGCAGTGGAGGCATTAGTAATGATCTTTCAAAAATCATTGGACTCTGGCATGGTGTCAGAGTACGAGAAGATTGCAAATGTCACTCTTCAAGAAAGGAGGAAGGCAGCAGAAAGGAAATGATAGACCAGTTAGCCTGACCTCAGTGGTTCGACAGGTGTTGGGAGTCAATTGTTAAGGATGAGGTTATGTAATACTTGGTGATACAAGATAGGACAAAGTCAGCATGGTTTCCTTAAGGGAAATCTTGCCTGACTAACCAATTTGGATTCTTAGAGGAGATTAAATGTTGGATAGATAAGGAGGATGTAGTGGATGTTGTATATTTAGTCTTTCAGAAGGCCTTTGACAAGGTGCCATACATAAGGCTGCTTACCAAGTTAAGAGCCCATGGTATTACAGGAAAAGTACGGGCATGGTTCGAGCGTTGGCTGATTGGTAGGAGGCAGCAAGTGGGAATAAAAGGATCCTTTTCTTGTTGGCTCTCTGAATCTAGTGGGGTTCCGCAGGGGTCAGTGTTGGGACTACTACTTTTTATGCTGTGTATCAATGATTTAGATGATGGAATAGATGTCTTTGTTGCCAAGTTTGCAGATGATACGAAGATTGGTGGAGGGGCAGGTAATATTGAGGAAACAGGTAGGCTGCAGAAGAAGTTGGATAGATTAGGAGAATGGGCAAGAGAGTGGGAAATAAAATACAATGTTGGAAAATACATGATCATGCACTTCGGTAAAAGAAATAAACCTCCAAATTATCTTTTTAAACGGGGAGAAAATCCAATTATCTGAGATGCAGAGGGACTTAGGAGTCCTTGTGCAGATCACCCTAAAGGTTAACTTGCAGGTAGAGTTGATGGTGAGGAAGGCAAATGCCATGTCAGCATTCATTTCAAGAAGTCTTGAATACAAGAGTGGGGATGTGATTCTGAGGCTTTACAAGGCACTGGTGAGGCTTCACCTTGAGTATTGTGAACAGTTTTGGGCTCCTCATTTAAGAAAAGATTAGCTAGCATTGAAGAGGGCTCAGAGGAGGTTCATATGAATGATTCCAGGAATGAAAGGGTTATCATACGAGGAACATTTGATAGCTCTGGGTCTGTACTCGCTGGAATATAGAAGGATGGGGGGGGGGGGGGAGAATCTCATTAAAACCTATTAAGACTCTCAAGACCTTTTGCATCTCAGATTTTTGCAATCTGTCTCCAGTTATTAAACAGTCAACCTTTTCACTTCTACCAAAGTGCATGACCATTCACTTCCTGACACTGTATTCCATCTGCCATTTCTTTGCCCATTCTTCTAATCTGTCCAAGTCCTTCCATAGCCTCTCTACTTCCTCAGAACTACCTGCCCCTCAACCATCTTCATATCGTTTGCAAACTTTGCAACAAAGCCATCAATTCCATCATCCAAATCATGGACATATAACGTAAAAAGAATTGGTCCCAACACAGATCCCTATGGAACACCACTAGTCACAGGCAGCCAATCAGAAAAGGCTCCCTTTATTCCCACTTGGTGTCCTGCTCATCAGCCACTGCTTTATCTACGTTAGAATCTTTACTGTAATACCACAGGCTCAGCTATTTAAGCAGCCTCATGTGTGGAATCTTGTCAAAGGCCTTCTGAAAATCCAAGTACACAACATCAACCAATTCTCTTTGTCTATCCTGCTTGTTATTTCTTCAAAGAATTCCAACAGATTTGTCAGGCAAGATTTCCTTGAGGAAACCATGCTGACTACAGCTTATTTTATCATGTGCCTCCAAGTACCCTGAGACCTCATCCTTAATAACTGACTCTAACATCTTCCCAAGAGGTCAGACTAACTGGCCTATAGTTTCCTTTCTTCTGCCTCTCTGTTGGCTTTGACTTCTCCTGATAGCCACAGTTACGTCATCTTTCCTTTAGAATACTTCTTCCTCCTTGGGATGTGTATATCCTGTGCCTTCCAAATTGCTTCCAGAAATTCCAGCCATTTCTACTCTGCTGTCATCCCTGCCAGTGTTCTTTTCCAATTAATTCTGGCCAACTCCTCTCTCATGCCTCTGTAATTCCTTGTACTCCACTGTAATACTGATAGATCTGACATTAGCTTCTCCTCCTGAAATTTCAGGGTGAATTTGATCACATTATGATCACCTTCCCCCAGTGGTTCTTCTACCTTAAGCTCCCTAATCAATTCTGGTTCATTGCACAACACCCGATCCAGAATAGCTGATCCTCTAGTGGGCTCAGCCACAAGCTGCTCTAAAAAGACATCTCATAGGCACTCTAGAAATTCACACTCCTGTTATCCAGCACCAACATGATTTTCCCAATCTACCTGCATATTGAAGTCCCCCACAACTATTGTAATATTGCCCTTTTGACATGTATTTTCTATCACCCATTATAATTTGTAGGCCACATCCTTACTACTGTATGAGGGTCTGTATACAATTCCCATCAGGGCGTTTTTACCCTTGCAGTTCCTTAGCTCTGTCCACAATGATTCGACACTTTCCAACCCTATGTCACCTCTTTCTAATGATTTGATTTCATTTTTTACTGACAGAGCAACGCCACCCCCTCTGCCTTCCTGCCTATCTTTTGATACAATGCGTATCCTTGGACATTAGGTTCCCAGCTAAAATCTTTCAGTCATGATTCAGTGATGCCTACAACGTCATGCCTGCCAATTTGCAACTGTGCTGCAAGTTCATCTATCTTATTCCCTATACTGTGCACATTCAGTTACAACACCTTCAGTCCTGTATTCAACCTTCTCAATTTTGTCGCACCATGCTCAACCTTTTGATCCCTAACTTCGTCTGGGACCTTACCAACATCTGTCTCCACAACCTCTCCACTAACTGTTCTGGCACTCTGGTTCTCATCCCCCCCAGAATGCTCATTTAAATCGCATGGTGCAGCAATAACAAACCTTCCCGCTGGGATATTAGTCCCCCTCCAGTTCAGCTGCAAATTATTCCTTCTGTACAGGTCCCACCTTCTCTGGAAGAAAGCCCAATATTCCAAAAATCTTATGCCTTCCCTCTTACACCAACTCCTTAGCCACATATTAAACTGTATAATCTTCCTAGTTCTGGCCTCGCTGGCACATGGCATGGGTAGCAATCCTGAGATCACAACCCTGGAGGTCCTGCCCCTTAACTTAGCACCTAACTCCCTGAACTCCCAATTCAGAACCTTGTCACTCATCCTACATGGTTTGCAACTTCTAGCTGTTCGCCCTCTCACTTAAGAATGCTGAGTCGTCGATTTGAGATATCCTGGACCCTAGCACCTAGTCCTAGTCCTAGACCCCAGTCCTAGATATACTATCTAGGACTCTTGTTCTCACCCACAGAACCTCCTATCCATCCCCCTATCACCACAGTGTGCCTCTTCTTCCCCCCTCCCTTAGAATCACAGAGGCAGATTCAGTGCTAGAGAACCAACCACTGTAACTTTCCTCTAGTAGGTCAATCCCACCCCAACAGTATCCAAAGTGACATACCTGTTACTGAGGGGGAGGTCATAGGTGTACTCTGAACTGGCTCCTTAGCCCCCGTTCCCCTTCCTGTCACCCAGTTTCCTGTGTCCTGCACCCTGGGTGTAACTACCTCTCTATACGTCCTATCTATCACCCCTTCAGCCTCCCGAATGATCCAGAGTTCATCCACTTCCAGCTCCAGCTCCTTAATGCAGTTAGTTAGAAGCTGCAGCTGGTTGCACTTCTTGCATTTGTAGTGGTCAGGGATACTAGAGGTCCTGCCTGGCATGTCTACTATCCTAGCTGAGCAGATATAAAGAGAAGGAAAAAACCTGAGCTTTTCTTTCCTTTGGTTTCTGAGGGAAGCCCCTTTTTGCTGAAGCCTCGAAGAGCTAAAGCCTTAAGATCAGCAGTCTATATCCACTTTGACAACAGCCACTGTGCTTGCCCCGCATTCCTTTAACGATTTATTATCACTCTCAACCCCAATCTCCTGCCTTCTCTCTGAAAACTTTGATGCCCTTACTAATCAAGAACTTATCAACCTCCTGTTTAAATATACCGAATGACTTGGCCTCCACAGCCATCTATAGCAATGAATTCTACACATTCACCATCGCCCAGCCAAAGAAATTCCTTATCACTTCTGTTCTAAGTGGATGTCCTTCAAATCTGAGGCTATGCCCTATGGTGCTAGACTCCCCCACTACAGGAAACATCCTCTACACATCCACTCTAAGAAGGCCTTTCAAAATTTGATGGGTTTCAATGAGATCCTCCCTCATTGTTTAAAATCCAGGAAGTACAGGCCCAGAGCCATCAAAACCCAGGTCATGCTGACTGGATTAATGGGTAGTCATGTGTGCAATAAACTACTGAAAACTGAAAAGACTGTGGAGCTCAAAGATTCTTTAGTTTAGCAAACGATGGCCAATAGATGAATGATTTGCAAGCTCCAGCTGGTCAAAAGAAGCAAGGTTTACTTCTGATTGACTGCATTCTTACCAGGACATCTGAGCAACTTCTGACTTCTTTTCTTACTACCTGCAGCAATTGGTAGCATGATAAAATTAAGGATTTGCTGATTCTCCTGCTATAGGAATTTTTACATCAGAAAGAATACCTTAGGAACCTTAACCCTGTTAAGGTGTTAACTAGGAGGGAGACCAACATAGTTCGCATGATGCATTGAATAGAACTTACCAATCCGATCAGCCATGCTGTCAAAGAACAGCCAGGAATGTATGCTGGAGCCATATTTCACAAATGAAACATAGTGGCTGGTTTCAATACAAAGAACAGCAAACAATTCCATCTTGTGTCGTGGAAAAGGGACTTTAACAGAAACATTGTTCGGAGATGAAAATTTTCTAAATTGGTGATCCTTCCTCTCTTTGTGGGAATGAACCTGTGGAAAATTCCAAAAAGAAATATAATAAAGATTCAAAGTATATTTATTATCAAAATCTGCATGCTGTACACAACCCTGAGATTTGTCTTCCCCACAGACAGCCACAAAACAAAAACCATGGAAACCGTTTAAAGAAAAACATCAAACCCCCAACACGCGCTAAAAAAAGAACAAATCCCACAATCGGCAAGAAAAAGAGTGAGAAACACAGAACATAAGACACCAAATCACAAAGACATCAAAAAAGTCCAGGCATATACAGTTCAGCTCAATCCAGCTCCACTGCAACAGAGTGGGAGTCAATGTAGTTTTTGATCCATAAAGTGTGAAATTTGGTATCTCTGGTTCTGTACGCAATGCAAATTCAGAGGATTGGGGAATGGGGTGGAATCCACATGATAATGGAAGGTCTAAACAGAGCAGATTTGCAGAGGACGTTTACCATTAGTATTAGTGTCTACAACCGAAGGCACAGACTCCTAATAAAGAGATGTCTGCTTAAAACTGAGATAAGGGGGAATTTCTTCTGCCAGAGTATAGTGAATCTGTAGAATTTGTTGCCAGAGAGGTCAAGTCATTGGGATTTGTGGGTGTATTCGAGGCAGAGACTGATAAGTTCGTGACTGGTAAATGGGTTAGGGATCACAGAGCAAAGGGGTTGAGAGAGAAAAAAAAAGAATCAGCCATGATTGAATGACTGAGCTAATTTGATGGGCTGAATGGCCCGATTCTGCTCATGTATCATATGGTAAAATGCATTAGAAAATCTATTACTATTAGTGGGAAGTGCAAAACATTTTATATATGAAACTGATTGCTGAAATTACCAAGGAAATCCGCATGAGGCCAATTATTGCTTCAGATATGACTTGGATCCACTCTGACATGACCATCTAGCCTTTCCTGAAGTCCACAATAGACTGGCATCTGCACCAGTTGTTGGCCAGTTATAAATCAGCACTCGCTGAGCTTTTTGTTTTGCACTGGATCTTGGAATGTAGCAATTTCAGAACTGCCTGGATCCAAACCCAGAAGTCTGGTTGAAAGGACTGTGGTACAATTGTTTTAGTACCCCATTTATCTGCTTATGATTAGACCATACCTGATTATTGCAAGTATTGCAGTACTGTTTTATAGCACCCGGGCTAAGCATTGGATCCAGAAGGCACTGAACGCATTCATATTCCGCTACCACTCCACAAATGAAGCACTGCCTCAGAGCTGCAAGAAGAAAACAATATGGCCATGTTCTCCAAACACACAGAATTATTGGGCAGCACAGCAGTGTGACGTTATTACAGTGACAGCGATCACTAATCAGGGTTTAATTCCTGCCAATGTCTGTAAGTTTACATGCTTTCCCCATGACTGCATGGGTTTCCTCTGGGTGCTCTGGTTTCCTCCCACATCCCACACGGGACAGGGTTAGTAAATTGTGGGTCCGTTGTGTTGGCGCCGGAAGCGTGGCAACACTTGAGGGCTACTCCCCACAGATTTAGACTGTTTGTCATTGGCGCATATTGACATATTTCACTGTGTGAGACAAATAAAACTAACAGTACTCTTGATGTTTATAATCATTACTATTATTAATCCACTTGCACATTCACATCATGCTATAAGAGAGGCTTTATAACACAACTGACTGAATTACAAACACACAGTCAATACTTACTGTTATGGAGTAAATCTGTAATGTCTAGTTCTAGTGAGGGCATAATTTCAGTGTACATTTTAAACTGCTTTCCAAACCTTGGCATTTGCACCAATAGGCATGACGGGATCTGAAATTGAAACACCAACAGACATTTGGTAACGAATGGAAACTCAAGATCATACAGACTGGAAGCATAATTTGACAATATCTCCATATTTTGGATATGAATGCCTCCAACATCTCCATTAGGACTTTAATCCCTAGAACATAGAAGACCGAGGGGAGATTTGATAGGGGTATACAAAATATGAGGGGTGTAGATAGGGTAAATGCAAGCAGGCTATTTCCACTGAGGTTGGGTGAGACTTGAACTAAATGTCATGTGTTAAAGGTGAAAGGTGAAAGGTTTAAGGGGAATATGAGAGAGAATGTCTTCACTCAGAGAGTGGCGAGAGTGTGGAACAAGCTGCCAGCACAAGTGGTAGATGCAAAGATGATTTCAACTTTTAAGAGAAATTTGGATAGGTACATGGATGAGAGGGGTATGGAGAGCTATTGTCTGGGTGCAGGTTGGCAGAAGTAGGCAAATTAATGGTTTGGCACAGACTAGATGCGTTGAATGGCCTGTTTCTATGCTGTAGTGTTCTATGACCATGCTCTATATTAACCCAATTATTCCGTAATTCCAAACCTCAAACTCCGAACACACATATCAATCTAAAATATATATTGCACGACACAACTGCCATTTCAATTTACCTTCAGTTATGTAAAATGGAGCAACAAAAAGAAAAAATGTGTTTGAAATTGATCTAAATGGATCCCACTTTATCAGAAAGGGGATTTTAATCCCATCAGTCGGGGCATTGCTCAAACTCAGATAAAAGTGACAGAATGGCAATTCAATCAGTGGCCACTTTACTAGATACACCTGCGCACTTGTTCATTAATGCAAATATCTAATCAGTCAATCACATGGCAGCAAAGTTCTGTGGGTGAAAATGACTCGTTAATGGGAGCGGTCAGAGAAGGGCCAGACCGAGGCTTAATTCACAGTACACCGGATAATTTTGAAAACGAAGCTTTTTCTCTTCGTTTTGACCCTCCGTCCACACTGAACCGGCATTTTTAGCCCCCGAAAACGGAGATTTTCAGAAACGGTCTCCAGAGTGAATAAATCTGAAAACGCCTAATATCCGTTGCAGTGTGTACGGGGTAACTGGAGCTTTTTAAAACCGCTGTCATGACGTGCCGGAACAAATGGTGGCAGCGCGACATTTCATTGTTTTCTTATTATTATTACTACTTTATTGTTTACAGCGTACAATCACAGCGATATTTGATTCTGCGCTTCGCAGAATCTAACAATTTCAGAACAGACAGCAATGAGACTGAAGCCAGAAGAGTTACAAATGTACTCACCAAATACTTCGACCCATAGCTTACTGAATAAATAAGCATATTCACTTTGCCCTGTTTTCTGTCCTTGCTTGTATGAAGGTAAGGACAGAAAACACTCTCCTCCACCTCCAGTTTAAATTCCATGCGGAATATTTTGGAGGATCAAGAACCAAGATGGTTTACCTATGCAAGTACTTCTCTGACAACAGATGTATAACAGCCTAATGTAACATTGTATGGAAATACAAGATAACACTGACGCAGTCATGTTTTATACATTTAACAAGGTGCTTTATTAATGCAACAGAGTTAGTCAGTTTTTTAACATTCGTCGTCAGCCAGATCATACTGTCCGTAAGTTCCCTGTCGGTTGCCTCTATATGCTCTTGTATTTGTTTTTTTTAAGTTTTAAGTCCTCCTGCGCAAGAGCCAATAGCAATTCCTTTGAAGTTTTTCTACTCTGTAATTGGACAAACGCGCACTAAGTATACCGTTTCCTCTTCGCTTGTTTTCTGTGTGTCCTGCGCATGCCCAGTAGGAGATTCGCCAAAATATCCGTCTAATGTGGACGGAGATATTTTGAAAAACGCTTAGTGTGGACGCCTGTCGTTTTTACTCGAGACGGGCGTTTTCAAAATTATCCAGCATAGTGTGGATGTAG
The DNA here is from genome assembly GCF_030028105.1 of Mobula birostris. Lineage (NCBI taxonomy): Eukaryota > Metazoa > Chordata > Chondrichthyes > Myliobatiformes > Myliobatidae > Mobula > Mobula birostris. The sequence continues at coordinate 75,002,148 of NC_092371.1, forward strand.
CCTGATTCAAGCCAACAGGAAGGTGTCAGTAACTCAAATACCCACACATTACAACAGTGGTGTGCAGAAGTGCATCTCTGAGTGCACAACACATCAGACCTTGGAGATCATTAACATAAACTGGCCACTGAGCGTATTAAGTACAGGAGGTATGAAGTAAAGTGGCCACTGAGTGAAGGTAATGCATTACAACACAGTATAGTATAATATACCAAGACAGTGTACTACAACTTCACTCAGATTAAAAAAGCTTTACAAGTCAGAAGCACAAGTTACTGATGAGATCAGTTTTGATAAATGTTAATATTGCTGATATGTGCTTAGTCACTTTCATTTAAACGTAATTATTCTTGTATTCCTAAATGCTCAATTATTACACTATTTATTCAGAATTCAAACCTTATGGTCATTACTTAAGGGGAACTTGAATGGGAATGTCTTCACTCAGAGGGTGGTGAGTGTGGAACAGCTGCCAACAGAAGTGATGGATGTGGGCTCAGCTGCATTATTTAAGAGAAGTTTGGTTAAGTACATGGATGGGAGAGGTATGAAGGACAGGTAGGTCCTTCAAGGCAGAAACCCAGGCTGCAGAGAGTTTCTATGCCGTTGTGCTTTCCGACTATGGTACTAAAGAGAAATAACTGAAGTAGACTAAGCTTAATTTCTTGATGAGCATTCATGGGTTTTAAAACAAAACTTAATTTGTAAGGCAAGTCACTCAGCAATAATGAAGTGAAAGAAAGATTAATAAAAATTTTCAGTGAAACCTTACCCACCCTCCAAATAACACCATTAACATGCAAGAACAAAAAGCCACAATTTTTTTTTGAACACACAGTGACCAACCTCCTCAAATTTTAGGTCACAAGACAGGAAGGATCTCTCCAGGAGAAACTGTACTGTTGGCACTTTCACTTTATCATCTTTCTCCAGGATTATCTGATAACAATTGCTCTCCTGAATTTTTTCGCCTGACCTAAAGTGTACATGTAAAAAGTAACATTGTATAAATCTCTTGGATTCCATGCAATAAAAAAAAGTCACTCTTTGCAGCTATTAGGACAGTAACTAGAAACGCAAAGGTATTATAATTACAGTGGGTTAGAATTTGAACACAATTTAATTCTTAGAAATCACATGCATATTGCAAGGAGCTCAGTAGTGTAGCAGTTAGTGCCAAGCTTTACAGCACCAGCTGTAAGATCAGGGTTCGATTCCCACATTGTAAGGAGTTTTTATGTTCCCCCTGTTACTGTGTGTTTTTTTTCTGGATGCTCCAATTTCTTCCCACATTCTAAAGATGTATGGTTGGGTGAGTTATGGGCAAATTATGTTGGCACTGACAGCTTGGCGACATTTGTCAACTGCCCAGCATGATACTCACCCATTTGTTTTGACGCAAAGGAACACATTTCACTGCGTGTTTTGTTTGCCCAAATAAAACTAATCTTTATCTTTAAGATTATTAATTTCAGTCCAAGTCACTAAGAGATTATCACAAGAGAAATACTGAAAGCAGAGTACTCATCAGTTTGTTGCGGCTCCAAGATTGCTAGCTAGCTTGTATTGAAAAGTTGTATTATCACTGCGGGAGAACACTGTGGTTAAAATCTTAATAAAAATAAGAATTGAAAATGCAAAGTAGTGATCCTATAACAATTTTATCTGATTTGTTCCTTTTAAAAAAAAATAAACATAGCTGCAAGTTATTTTGCTTTCAAAATTACACTGGCAAGAGATTAGTTCCTCCTTTTTTCCCCTCATTTTGAATAAACTAGTCAATATTTTGTTGTGCAATTTACCCACAATCACAATACTACTGTAATGTCGTGAGTTTCAGATGTTGATCAGTTCAGTTAAAAATATTAATTGTGAGAAATGATATAGTTGGAAAACAGGATTACATCTATAACGAAGCCTATCGACAAGTCCAGATGCAAAGATCAATTATTCAAGCCCATCAGGACATCCAAGCTGACACAGGAACCAGACCAGGTGCCACGGTAGAGCAGTGATAGCATGAAGCTGTTACAGCTCGGGGCATCGGAATTTAGTTCAACGCTGGTGTACTCTGTAAGGGGTTTCTGTACGTCCTCCCCATGGAATGTGTGGGCTTTCTCCAGGTACTCTGATTTCCTCCCACAGTCCAAAGACCTACCGGGTGGGCTAACTGGTCGTTGTACATTGTCCAGTGATTAGGTTAGGGTTAAATCGGAGCTGCTGGGGTTAGCTGGGCAGTGCAGCTCAAAAGGTCAGAAGGGTAGGTACTCCGCACTGTATCTCAATAAACAAATACAACATGAAATAAGTCCTCTCCTGTAAGGAGCCCCAGATGTGTTTGAGTAGCCACAGATACAAAATATTAATGTGAGTAACTACAAGATGTGTTCACTAGGTCAGTTTTCTTACTATATAAATATTCAATAAGGGAATCTCCAAGCTGAACTATGAGACAACAAATAAACATTTTAAAAGTAATAAATTAAAAGGACCTATTTTCAGCCTGAAATTTTCCCCCTCTGGAAATGACAAAAGGTTGGAAATTAAAGTTAGGATATGTGCTGAGATCCTGATCACCCTTCATTTAAAAATTATCACACAAAATCCAACTGAAAGCATCACTTCTCATTGAAAATTAGCTTTGGTGCCAGGATCAATTGAAAATATTTGCTGAACAGACCTGAACTTAGTCAGACTATACTCTTGAGGATTGCAATAGACATCAAGTAGGTAGGCATTGGAATTTTTTTTAAAAAAACAGAACAGTGGAAGAATTCCATGGGTCAAGCAGCAATCTCTGGAATCAAATACAACACATGAATGTTTTGGGCCAGGACCTTGCTTCATTTGTGTTGTTGCAGGTCTTCACCTAAAGCATCACCAGACACCCTTTGTTTCTACGGGGGCTGTTAGACCCACTGAGTTTATTTATTTAGCACAGAGGGTTCCCAACCTTCAGTCCACGGACCCCTTGCGTAATGGTACTGGGCCATGGCATAAAGGTGGTTGGGAACCCCTGATTTAGAGATACAGCATGGCAGCAGGCTTTTCCAGCCCAATTTCACCCAATTAACTAATTAATCTACTAACTAGTACATCTTTGGAATGTGGGAGGAATCTGGAGCAAACCCATACAAGCAGTGCCGGGAAATGAACCCAGGTTGCAGGCGCTGTAATATTGTTGCCCTAACCCAACACCTCTTGAAGCATTACCCTTTTCACCCAAGATTCCAGCCTCTTCTCGATAAGACCATAAGATATAGGAGCAGAATTAGGCCACTCAGCCCATCGAGTTTGCTCCAGTTAAAAACTGAGTTGGTTTAATAGGCATGAACTGAGCTAAAATTAACCAAATATCAATATCTTCAAAAAAAGAAATACAAAAGAAAAATTACCAATATAAACAAGAAATTCTGCAGATGCTGGAAATCTTGAGCAACACACAAAGTGCTGGAGAAACTCAGCAGGTGAGGCAGCATTGAAAGAGGAAAACAATCAAAGTTTTAAGCTGAGACTCTTCTTCAGAAAAATTACCTGATCTTTAGCAAAGGATCAGCTGCTAGGACCTCATGCAGTAGGACATTAATAAATTCTTCTGGATCTAAAGTGAAAAAGATCAGAAGTGTTCGTGTTTACATAAACTACCATTACTTTAGTTCCTATTTACAATAATTTGACAAGACAGTCATGACAAATTACTCACCATGTTCAAGATTCAAAGTACATTTAATTAGTATTCAAAGTATATTTATGCAGTGTACAACCAAGATTTGTCTTTTCCAGACAGTCATGAAACAAAGAACAACCTTGAAACCAACCTCTTCAAAGAAAAACATCAAATCCCCCTCTCCTCCTGGTGCAAAAAAAAGTGCAAACTGCAACAAAAAAAGTGAAAACACAGAATACAAAACAAAATCAAAAGGAGTATTTTAGTTCAGCGTTCATTACCTGCAACTGCCTGATTAAGAGCTTTTTTTTTTTTTTTTTTAAATCGCTGAGAAGTAGTAACAATAAAGAGCGACCAGAACTAGAAACCAGAAACTAGAACACATCATAAACCTGAATTAGAGTCCAAATCTACAATCTGCATCGATTAAACCTTGCTCCAGCACCATCAGGGGAGAGAGAGAGATCACGTCAACGCAAGGACCTTCCCTCGGGAGCAGCAAGTGAGGGACTGCCACACGCAGATACCACCTCCGTTTATGGTAAATCAGCCGGTGTTCTGACTTACAAGGATCAGCACATAATAGAAGTAAAATAATACTTCAGGTTTTGTATTTAAAATACAGATAAACCCCTTTATCAAAACACAATAAAAATGATGTTAAATAAACCACAGTTATAAATGCAATAACATTAAAGGATAAATAGAAAAAAATGTTTATTATTTATGGGGGCACCATTTGATAATCTGCTAATATATTGTTCTGGTCAATGCCTGCACACTGCAAATGACTGGCAATTTTTAAAATTTACCCCCATCACAATTAAAGTTGGACACAATCTAGAAAGAAAATATACCCCCTAAGAATGTACAAAGGTGAGAAATCAATACTGAAGTTCCCTGATAATATATGGAATGCATCTCAGTGGAGATTTAATGCTACACTGCTGCACAATTCAGCATTTGTAAGTTTTATTAAAGAGCAAATTTCTCTCTTTTTTGAATTAAATACAACTGAGGGGATGTCAAATTTGGTTATTTAGGATGCGATGAAATCTTTTCTTAGGGCACAGTTAATTTCATATTCAGTAGCTTTAAGAATGGGATCATTCCACCGGAAGCAGAATATTTTCCTGTTTCCACTCAATGGATGATAGCTTTTACAACTTTATTGGCTAGGAGAGCCACTTCGCTTAAATGTAAGGATTCTAATCCACCTACTGTTTTTTATTGGCTTTCCTCCATTATGTTCCAAGTTTAGTGAAAATAAGAAGTTGGACATTTGATACATCCTTTAAATTTGAAGAAACCTGGTGACCTTTTATTCAATATTTTCATATGGTTTGATTTATTGCTCTTCCAGTTACTTTCTCGAAACTTTGCATTTGATCAGGAAGTTTCTTTCTTCTTGCTTTTACTCTCAGTATGGGCTGCCCAGTCCCCCTTTTTTTTCCTTTTTCTTAAAACCTTTTGTTTTAGTTTATAGAGAACAGTGGGGTTCCTTTTTATTTATATATATAAAAAATATTATAATGGTTTCTTTAATTTTTTTATTTTTATGAAATGATAAGAGGAGAATTGATTATCTTATTATATATTATTAGATTTATACTATGTATGATCTTGATAATGTTTATTTTACCTTTTATATGTATTGTTATCGATATAGATATTTGAGACAATTCTCCTCTTGTTTGTATATATGTACTTTTTAAAATTAATAAAAAGATTGATCAAAAAAGAAATCAAAAGGAAAAAAACTAAAAGGATATAATTTATTAGGTCAATTTTGGAATGCTATAGTTCTGAATATTCTCATTTTGGTTAAGCATTTGGATTTAATAAAATATTTAACACCATGTTACTTAAATTGTAACAGGTCCCTTTAGAACAGAGATGAGGAGGAACTTCTTTTAACCAGAGGGTGGAATTCATTACCACAGACAGTAAGGCAGCCTAGTCATTGGGTATATTTAAAGCAGAGGTTAATAGGTTCTTGATTAATAAGGGCATAAAAGGTTATGGGGAGAATTCAAGAGAATTCTGAGAAGGATAATAAATCAGCCATGATAAAATGGCAGAGCAGACTTGACGAGCTGAATGGCCTAATTCTGCTCCGAAGTCTAAATAAAACACAAAATTTAAATTTCATGGTTGCACACCATGAAAGTAGTATATGCACAACATAAAACCTGGTTATGTGAACTTAGATGCACAGATAAGTCAACAACCAAGTGAGTGTTTCAAATAGTGGACTCAGACTGTGCCACAATACCACAGGGTTAGAGGTTAAAATTTAAAGAAGCTCAACTTTGTCAACGAATTTTTCTTCTTAAGCTCATCACTGAGACATAGGCTGCCAAAGGCAGCTCGCCAGCATCCTCTGTCCAAGGCCTCGCAAGACAGTCATGGAAAACCACAGCACAAGAAAGACCTTTTGGCCCATCTAGTCCCTGTCATACCATTTAAACTGTCTTAGTCCCATCAACCTGCACCCAGACCATAGCCCTCCATACCTCTCCCATTCCTGTACCTATCCAAACACCTCTTGAACACTGAAATCAAAATCGCATCCACCGCTTGCGCTGGTAGCTCGTTTCACACTCAAAAAGGTGTCCCCAGGTGTAGCCCACGTAAAGCGAAGATCCTTCCTTTACAGGACTGGGCTGCTAGCCCTATGACCAGCACTCCTCCTTTTGCACCTGGGCTTGAGATCACCTATGGCGGAGTTAACCATGATGAATGCTATATTTTATTATCCTCTTACTTAGGTCAAGACAAACAATCCTTTACAAAGTTCAAAGTGAACTTATGGAAGTACACGTCACCACATACCACCCAGAGACTAATTTCCTTGTCATCATTCACAGTAGAACAAAAGAAATACAATAGAATCAATGAAAAACTACACACAAAGACTGACAAACAATCAAAGTGCAAAAGACAAACTGTGCGAGTATAAAATAAATAAATAATACTGAGAACATGAATTGTAGAGTCCCTGAAAGTGAGTTCATAAGTTATGCAATTGGGTCAGAGTTGGGGTCAGTGAAGTTATCTCTGCTGGCTCAGGAGACTGATGGTTAAAGGGTAATAAATATCGCTGAACCCGGTGGTGTGGGACCTATGGCTCCTATACCTTCTTCCCAATGGAGAGAGAAAGAAGAGAGATGCCATGGACGATGGAGTTGCTGCTCTCTTGCGGTTGTGCTTCTTGTAGATGTGCTCAATAGGGGGCTGGACTTCGCCTGTGATGGACAGAGCTGTGTCCATCAAGTTTAACAAAATGAATGAAAGAGGTGCAGTTATTGCCCATTAACGTGTTATCCCTCTTCAACTATTATACTCCCAAATTAAGTCGTCCCATGCTGACAGCTGGCACATTTACTGAAACCACAAGGAGATCAAAAATGCACAAGAAATTTCACTTAGTGGCCACTTTCTTAACTACATCTGCTCATTAATGCAAATATCTAATCAGTCAATCAGGTGGCAGCAACTCAATGTATAAAAGCATGCAGATGTGGTCAAGAGGTTCAGTTGTTGTACAGACCAGTCAGAATGGGGAAGAAATGTGAGCCAAGCGACCTTGACTATGGAATGAGGTGCCACATGGGGTGGTTTCAGAATCTCAGAAACTGCTGATCTCCTGGGACTTTCATGTACTGAGACTGGTGTGAAAAACAAAAGAAAAGATCCACTGTACAGAAGTAATGTGGGCAAAAAATGCTTTGTTAATGAGAGAGGTCAGAGAAGAATGGGCAGACTGGTTCATGCTAACAGGAAGGCAACAATAACTCAAATAACCATGCATTACAACAGTGGTGAGCGGAAGAGCATCTGTGGACGCAGAACATGTCAAACCTTGAAGTGGGTGGGCTGCAGCAGCAGAAGACTAAACTGGGTTCTACTCCTGTACCTAACAAAGTGGAAACTGAGTACATTGCATGTTCCAATTCTAAAGGAACGCCTGGAAATGCAACTTTCGAATAAGCCGTTGAAAAATACCAATTAGAAAACAATTCCATGTGTGAATTCAGCTCAGTAACAGCATTCACAAAATCAATGCATAATTTTTCATGCTTTGCATCCCAAGGCACAAATAAGTTATATAAACTGTTTGGGTAAATTGAATTAATTGCTTAAGTTGGTTGGAGACGATGCTAGTGGCTCAGCAATTGGCTAACAGCCATGACATCCTCAGGATTTTCAATGCTTTCGACAGCCCAAAAACACAGGGTCCCAACCAACAGAACTTGGAACAGAGATGTATAATCAGAGACAAGGAGGCATTCAGTGATAACTATTTGTAATGCAATCACTCAATTCAAACAGTGGTCTATTGGCGGGATGTCAGGCAGCTGTAGAGGCCGATCCGGGAACACAATGGGACTTAATCCAGGTTGTTAGGGGGATTCCCTTAATGGAGAATGCCTGTGCATGACTTTGTTCGCATGGAGAGGATGATGCACAGGCAGCCACCACACAGTACTTGACAGATCAGGGTGAGGGTGAGGGGTCCAGTGTCCAGTGGCATGGATCCTTCACTGCTGCAGCCTTCCACCTTCACTGTCTTTGTGATGTGTCATCATCATCTGCCAGCTCCACTGATAAAGTCTTGATTGGATCGTTCTTCGTCTGGGGCCTCCCCCTTGACCTTGCCACCAGGAGCTAAAGTCCAGGTGTCATCACCTCCAGGGTCTCAGGAACTCACAAGCCCCCCCACCTTGACAAGGTGGCAATCCTCAGAGAAGCCAAGAGAACACCTTAAAGTTGATATGGACCTGGTTTGTTACCATTCCTGATTGACAACAGATTAAGGAGACCAGCATCCGGAGAAACAGACACAAAATGCTGGAGGAAAGCAGGTAAGGGAGCGTCTATGGAGTGGAATAAACAGCCAACGTTTCATAAGACACAAACCACAGGAGCAGAACTAGGCCGTTGGCCCATTGAGTCTGCTCTGCCATTTCATCATGGCTCATTCATTATCCCTCTCAACCTTGGGCCGAGACTCTCCAACAAGACTGGAAAGGAAGGGGAAAGAGGCACTAGAAAAACATTTATTTAATAAAAATAAAATAGTTACCCTTTTCTGCCGATATAAACGTGTCACTTCCTAATAGCCTCCTCAACTTCATCACCTTCTTCGCATTCACAAACCCAGTCCTAGGATCAAAGTATTTGTTGGTTAACCCTTGGTATGTTGAGTATTTATTTAATAATCCAGATCCTAAATTACAGAGAAGGTTACAAAAGTGCAATATTTCCAAATATTTCTATACAAAGCATTTACCTGCACTCACATCTCTCCATGGATGTCCCGAATCCAGCTGCAAAAGGAAGAGGGTCAAGTGCAGGGCCAGCGACCCCATCCCTTAAAAACACAGCAATAGAAATGCCAAAAGAAGCTCCAAAGACCTCATCTCTGGGAGAGGAAGGATCTTTGAAGATGGGTTACACCTGGAGAAAAAAAACTGAAAGGGCTAGTCCAGGACAGAAGATTCTGGTGAGCTGCTGTCGGTGGCAACACCCCAGTAGGGGTGATGGGCTTCAGTAAGTAACATCTCAACAAGGCAAAAATCATTTTGTTAGCTTATAACAAGTCGTAGTTGGGTTGAGCTGTTCTCTGATCTTGGTAATTTACTTGCAAACATTTCGTCACCATGCAAGAAGACATCTTCAGTGCAGTGTCTCCTTGCATGGTGATGAAACATTTGCAAGTAAAATGTCAAGATTGGAGAACTCAACTCAACCGTCAACCACCCCAGCTACACATCTTCCACACTACACTGGACAACAAAGATTTTGCTTCCTGATTACTTTTGGGTGTATCTTATGGATCTTGGGCTGCTAATCATGACAATTACCATGAAATTTTCCTATTACGCACCATTTTGAAAAAAATATAGATAATTTTTTAATTCATAATTCAAGTCAATTAAAATGTTGCCCACAATGTAAGTTGAAAAGTTTTCTATGTTGTCCATGCATAGGGAGGGTGAATACTGTATGCTAGGACAGGTTTTAGAAAGCCTATAAAAGCATCACGCACACACCGTTCTATGCATTGTCTTTACACATTGGGTTGCAACCACATTGACGCACAGGTTCTACGTAAATAGAGTATTATGTGCACTTATTATAATAAAGTAATTGTATTTTCAAGAATATTTGTGATAGCAAGGCGTCTCACCAATGTTGCAACCACAATACGTTGTTATATTTGTGACGAGTATACACTTAAATCCCAAAGACAGAGGAGTTCATTAAGAAAGCATATGTGCTCTACTTTGGGTGTAAAATTAGCGATAGAGACAAAGTCTCAGCTCCTCACATCTGTTGCACAACATGCGCTGTTGATCTTAGAGCTGAGCCCAAAGGTACTCTAAAGTCAATGTCGTTCACTGTCCCAATGATATGGCAAGAGCAGAGGATCATGTGACAGACTGCTACTTCAGTCTGACCAATGTGTATGGTTTCTCTGCTAAAAACAAAAAATCCATTGACACAGAATATCTCAATCTCCCTTCAGCCATGAGACCAGTGCTACATGACAATAATTCTTCCAGTACTGAAGCCACTAGAAACAGTATAGGGGAGGCAGACAAAGATCCCATGATGAACGAGCCAGGAATAGAAAACGACACAGATACAGATTTGGAACCCTTTATATCGAGTAAGCCTAATCTGATAACTCAATCTGAGTTAAATGACCTGGTGAGAGGCTGGAGTTTGAAAGCAGAATTACTGGGTTCAAGACTGCAAGGATGGAATTGGCTGTCACCAGGCACAAAACTTCCAAGAAGAATTTTGATATTTGAGACAGATGTTTCCCAGAATAACTGATGCCAAAATTAAGGAAGGCATTTTTGGTAGTCCACAAATCAAATGGGTCACCATCAGTGACAGGTAATTCAAAGAACTTGTGGTGGGACTGGAGAAATCGAATTGAAGGCATTTAAGGATGTTGCTGAAACTTTTCTGGACACTACAGAGCACCAACTACATGCAGCTGGTTGACAACAAGCTTCAAGCATACAAAACCATGAAGTGCAAAAGATCATTGAAGATTCATTTTCTCCATTCCCATTTAGACTTCTTCCCTGCAAATCTTGGCGCTGTCAGTAATAAGCACGGTGAAAGGTTTCACCCAGGCATTGAGAAACTGTATCAGAGCAACGGAAATCCATCATTGCTGGCTGATTATTGTTGGACATTTAAGCAAGAAGCTTCAGACAGAGTACAAATAAATATGATCAAAACATTTCTAACAGTTGAACTACTGCAAAGTGTCAGCACCATTATGAAATTAAGCACATTATATTCAATAAAAGATAGTTTGTTTCTTCAAATTCCTACATGATACAAGTAGTCTAAAATTATATTTGTGTTCAGATTCAAAAAGTTTAGAAAATTTCTGAGGAAGCAGCACTTTTGAAAAAAAATTGTTGCCCAGTGTTATTTATCACAAATTTAGACAAATTTCAAGCAGCAAAGAGTCACATTTCAAAATGAATTTCAAATGTGGTTTTGTTTATACATTCTATACAAACCAATAAACTGTATATATTTTTTTCCCCATTTTGCACTAGAAGGATTCAACTTGTATCTTACTTTTGGGTCATATTCTGATTTTACAGGGTCAATTCTCAGAAACTGAGTACACTTCTCTACCAGCATCAAAAGGTACTCGAGTAGCAGATGACGATTAGGTGGATTTTTTTTGTTGCTTTAGGTTAAAAACAGTGAATTGATAATATCATTGAAAATTTGTATTCTCTTTCAATTAGTCTTGTTTTTGTTTATCTTTTTTTTAATTTAAAGATACAACCTTCTGGCCCAAAGAGTCCATCTTCTCCTTCGGTTGTCCATCGAAATCCGATGATGACGTCCACTCCTTTAACAGTGAGATCTTTGATGACTATACAGTCCTATCCTGGACACACAAGCTCTATTGCAGGTGGGACATATATATGTAGTAGTGGTGGCAACTATGGCTGCATTTCTCCTAGCTCTCTTCTGGTTGTTCTTTCCGTCTCCAGAATACAAACCCCGTCCCTACACAGCTGTCGCCAAGGGGTACGGTCCGCAGCAACCTCCTCCAGGTTCTCTGGTCTGATCTTGCACTTCCTTAAAGCATTCTTCATCTGATCCTTATAGCGCTTCTTCGGCCTTCCAGCTGAGTGTCGACGATGATGTAGCTGGCCGTATAACACTCTGCGGGGTAGCCAACATGGGGGCATCCTTATCACGTGCCCCAGCCACTGCAGCTGACGATGGATGACCATGACCTCAATACTCCTGCAGTTGGTCTTTACAAGTATTTCAGTGTGAGCACCCGCTCACACCAGGTAATTCCCAGGATGTGCTGGAGGCAGCTTATGTGGGAGCGCTCCAAGGACTTGATGTGACGGCTGTAGGTTACCCAAGCTTCACAGCTATAAAGAAGGGTGGTGACACAGACCGCTTGGTATACGGCAACCTTTGTGGAGGGACGAAGCCTCCTGTTCTGAAAAACTCTACGCCGAAGTCTCCCAAAGGCAGCTGATGCCTGTTTAATGCGGCTCTGGATGTCGTTGTCAATGCCGCTATCCCCAGAGAGAATGCTCCCCAGATATTTGAAAGACAGCACTACTGACAGCTTTTCATCACCAACAGTGAAGGCAGGTAGAGTGGGTGGGACGCTGGTACTCCACTTCTGTCTTGGTGGTATTGACAGTCAGCCCCATCCTGCTGTACGCTCTCACCGCCACAGCATTGTGTGTGTGTGTGTGTGTGTGTGTGTGTGTATGTATGTGTATGTATTTGCTCACAGGGTGTGTGTGAAGCATCTAGTGCAGTAGTGTAGCAGTGCTTGTAGTTGATGCATGCTGCATAGTGCTCTCTGCTTACAGCTATTGCCGCTGGCTAGCCTTCTTAAAGAGTCCATGCTGCTCACTTAACCCATGTGACCAATTGGTCTACTAATCTTTGGGACTTGGGAGGGCACCCAGAGGAAACCCACGCCATCACAGGGAGAACATACAAACTCTTTATGCATGATGGCAGGAACTGAACCCAGGTTGCGGGTGCTGTAATAGCGTTACATCAACCGCTACACTACCGCGCTGCCCCTGCATGTTATGAGCCTGCTGTTCAAAGGAGAAAGGAGTGTATATTTTCGGTCACTGGTGCATGTGTGTTGCAGCATAGATGTTCTCTGGATTTTAGAAAATTGAATCTCCACTTATAAAAGTAACTGATATTTCTGGATCCAAACAAATAACGACTTGTAATTACGAACCACAGTGAGGGTAGAAACAGGATAATTTGCCAGATTAACATGTGGCTGAGAAGCTGGTGCAAGAGGCAGGGTTTCAGGTTCTTGGATCTTTGGGATCTTTTCTGGGGGAGGCATGCCCTGTACAAAAGGGACCGGTTGCTCTTGAACCCGAGGTGGACCAATATTCTCGCAGGCAGGTTTGTTAGAGCTTTTGGAGAGGGTTTAAGCTAATTTTGCAAGGGATAGGAACAGAGTGAAGGGACTCAGGATAGGGCGAGTGGTTAAAAAAAAGCAAGGATAGCGTGCAGTCAGTCTGTCGGGAAGGGCAGGCAGATAATAGGACAAAAGTGCAGCCAGCAGGGTGAACATCAGTGCATTAGGGGTGCAGAATCAAAAAGGGTAGCAAATACAGTACTCAAAATATTATACCTCAATGCACAGTGTATAAGAAATAAGGTCGATGATGTCGTTGCGCTTCTACAGATTGTCGGGTATGATGTGGCCATCAGTGAATCGTGGCTGAAGGATGGCTGCAGTTGGGAGCTGAATGTTCAGGGTTACACGTTGTAACAGAGGGTTAGGAAGGTAGGCAGAAGGGGTGGTGTGGCTCTGCTGGTAAACAATGGCATCAAATCATTAGAAAGATGTGGCAGAGGATCGATCGGAAGATGTTGAATACTTGTGGGTTGAGTTAAGAAACTGCAAGGGTAAAAGGACCCTGATGGCAGTTATATACAGGCCTCCCAGGAACGTGGACCACAGACTACAACATGACATAGAAAAGGCGCGTCAAAAGGACAATGTTATGATAGTCATGGGAGATTTTAGCATGTAGGTAGTTAGGGAAAAATCAGGCAGATAATTGATCTAAAGCGAGTAAATTTGTTGAATGCCTATGAGATGGCTTTTCAGAGCAGCCTGTCAATAGCCTACTAGGAGATATGCTATACTGGACTGCATGTTATGTAATGAAACAGCGGTGATTAGGGAGCTCAAAGTAAAGAAACCCTTAGGAGGCAGTGATCACAATATGATTGAGTTCAATTTGAAATTTGATAGGGAAAAAGTAAAGTCTGACATAGCAAAATTTTAATGGAGTAAAGGAAATTAGTGGTATGAGAGAGGAATTAGCCAAAGTAAATTGGAAGGAGACGCTGGCAGGGATGACAGCAGAGCAGCAACAGCTTGAGTTTCTGGAAAAGATAAGGAAGATAGATATATTCCAAAAATAAAGAAATACTCAAATATCAAATTTTTACAACTGTGGTTAACAAGGGAAGTCAAAGCTAATGTATAAATCAAAGAGGGGGCATACCACAAAGCAAAAATTGGCAAGAAGAGGAGGACTGGGAAGTTTTTAAAAACCTACAGAAAGCAATTAGAAGACTCATTAGGAGGGAAAAGATGAAATATGAAAGCAAGCTAGCAAACAATTATCAAGTGGATAGAAAAAGCTTTTTCAAGTATATAAAAAATAAATGTGAGAAGATATAGGGGCTGGAGAAATAATGGGGGACAAGGAGATGGCAGATGAACTAAATGAGTACAGGTGTCCCCTGCTTTTCGAATATTCGCTTTACGAAACCTCACTGTTACAAAAGACCTACATTAGTTCCCTGTTTTCACTAACAGAAGCTGTTTTCACTGTTACGAAAAAAGCAGCACGCGATAAAAGGCAGCACACGCCCCGAGCAGCCGCTCTCCCCCGGAATCGGAACTGCATTCTCGCCGGCATTGCTTAAACACGTGCCTGTGAGCAGCCGTTTGCAAGATGAGTTCTAAGGTATCGGAAAAGCCTGAAAGAGCTCGTAAGGGTGTTACACTTAGCGTAAAACTAGACATAATTAAGCATTTCAATCGTGGTGAACGAAGTAAGGACAAAGTGAGTTTGGCTTGTGGAAGTTGACAAAGATGATGTTGAAGAGGTTTTGGCATCCCATGACCAAGAACTGATAGATGAGGAGCTGATGCAATTGGAAGAGGACAGGATAACACTCGAAACTGAACGCAGTAGCGAACAGACCAAAAGTGAAGTCATCCAGGAACTAAACATGAAGCAACTGCGTGAGATTTTCGCTCAATAATAAAGTACGACTTTAATTTTGAAAGGGTACATCGGTTTAGGGCATATTTGCAGGATGGTTTGAGTGCTTACAAAGAACTGTATGATCTAAAAATGCACGAGGCCAAGCAGTCAAGCAAGCCTTCCACATCAGCCACAGCAGACAACAAACCTCGACCTTCGACATTGAGGCAGGCAGTCATAGGAGAAGATGACCTGCCTGCCCTGATGGAAACAGATGACACCCCAGTGTCCCACCACCCCAACCCCCGGGCCGTTGACAGATACTGATTCACGAAGAATGCAGCAGTAGCCAGGTCGCAGAGAATGCAGCAGTAGCCGGGAGGCACCCAGCACATCTTTAAGAAAAAAAGCCGAAATAAACAAGCTAATTAATTAGGTGCCGCCCGGCACATAAATGTCGGCCCAGATCAGAGGCGACTGCGTCCGTAAGGTGCCACATTACCAAGTTAAGAGCCCATGGCGTTACAGGAAAGTCACTAAGATGGTTAGAACATTGGCTGATTGGTAGGAGGCAGCAAGTGGAAATAAAAAGATCCTTTTCTGGTTGGCTGCCAGTGACTAGTGGTGTTCCACAGTGGTCAGAGTTGGTACTGCTTCTATTTATACTGTACTTTTAGATGATGGAATAGATGGCTTTGATGCCAAGTTTGCAGACGACACGAAGATTGATGAAGGGGCAGGTAGTGTTGAGGAAACAGACAAGAAAGTGGCAAATGAAATACAATGTAGGAAAATGCATGGTCATGCACTTTGGCAGAAGAAATAAATGTGCAGACTATTTTCTAAATGGGGAGAAAATCCAAAAATCTGAGACGCAAAAGAGGCTTGGGAGTGCTTGTGCAGGATTCCCTAACAGGTTAACTTGCAGATTGAGTCGCTGGTGAGGAGGCAAATGCAATGTTAGCATTTATTTCAAGAGGTCTAGAATTCAAAAGCAGGGATGTGATGCTGAGGATTTACAAGGCACTGGGGAGGCCCCACCTTGAACATTGTTAATAATTTTGGGCTCATCCTGGAAAAGATGTGCTAGCATTGGAGAGGGCTCAGAGGAGGTTCACAAGGATGATTCCAGGAATGAAAGGGTTATCATACAAGGGGCATTTGATAGCTCCTGGCCTGTACTCCCTGGAATTTAGAAGGAAGAGGTGGGATCTCATTGAAACTATTTGAATGCTGAAAGGCCTAGACAGAGTAAAAGTAGAAAGGATGTTCGCATGGTGGGGAGTCTCAGACAAGAGGCCACAGCCTCAGGATACAGGGGCGTCTATTTAAAACAGACGTGGAGAAATTTCTTCAGCCAGAGGGTAGCAAATGTGGAATTTGTTACAACAGGCAGCTGTGGAGGCCAGGGTGTTCGGCGCACTTAAGATGGAGATAGGTTCTTGATTGGCTATAGCATCAAATGTTACAAATGTTATGAGGACAAGGCTGGGGGGTGGGGGGTGGAGATGGATCAGCTATGATTGAGTGGCAGAGCAGATTTGATGGGCCAAATGGCCTAATTCTGCTCCTATGTCTTATTCTGCAGATGCTGAAATTCCAGTGTAACACATTCAAAATGGTGGAGGAACTCAGCAGGTAAGGCAACAACTATGGAGAGGAATAAACAGTTGACATTTCGGGCCGAGACCCTTCATCAGTTCCTAATAAAGGGCCTTGGTCCGAAATATCAACTCCTTATTCCTTTCCACAGATGCTGCCCGACCGGAGTTCCTCAAGCATTTTGAGTGTGCTACTTGGGATCAGTCCTGCCCTCAGACATTTTCATAGTAAGCATCACTAAATAGAGATTCAGAACAAAAACTATGGTTAATATTCTAGCTGACCAGAGATTGTAAAAGTAAGCAAAATTATTTTATTGCATTAGCCTTGACAAGCAAACTCAGAAAAAGCCAATTCATTCTTGAACATCACCCCCACTACATGACTTCTCATTATCTAGATAACACCAAAGAGTATTCTCGCTCAAAAAGTTCAAAGTAAATTTTATCACAGCACATATATGTCACCATTTATGAGTACATATATTCATTTTTCAGTGAGCATATACTGCAAACCTATAGAATAGTAACTAGAAAAGGATCAAAGATCAACCAGAAGACAACAATCTGCAAATGCAAATATAAATAAATAGAAGTAACAAGAACATGAAAAGAATCCTTAAAGTGAGAACCTTAAATAAATTAAAGTAAAAAGCTTTAAATTGTCAGATGTATGATTGCAACTATAAGTCTCACTTACTTTCGTAATGGGTTCACTATGTCTTCCCTTAGTATTTGTTGAATCTTCTCATCGTGTCCCCCAGGCCTGTGAAGTATACTGTCCAACACTGAAGTGAATGTGAACAAACTGTAAAACAATAATGAGACATAATTCAATGGAATATATTCTTATTTATATGGAAGTAATTTGTCATCAGGACTGGACATGAAACATTGGTTATGAATGGCATTCAGCTTCATCATTAATCACCTCTAGATACATCACAATTTGAGAGGGAAACACTCACTTCACATTTCCTGAGTTAACTTCAATTTACTCAATCTAAACTTCTGTCACATGAAACATAGTTTATTGTCATTTACTAACCATATAATAAATACAGAAATGAGACAAATTTCTCCGAACCAGGGCGTAAAGCACACCCATAACACAATTTATGAAAGGATTAAATCGACAATGAATTACACATAAATAACAAACTAAAGTACATAAATTAAATACTGTAAGGTACAGAACAGATTAACCAGCTACACCTCGAGTATGATACAGCAGGGAGTTCAGAAACCTAATGGCCTGAGGGAAGAAACTGTTTGCCATGCTGACCGTTCTTGTTTCTATGCATTGGAGTCTCCTGCCTGATGGTAGAAAGTCAAAGATGCTGGATGGATGGGATCCTTGATAATACTAAGGGTCCTGCGTACACAGCACTCCTGATAAGTGTCCTCATTGGATGGTAGGGAGACCGCTATGATCCTCATAGCACTTTTCACAATCCTTTATACAGACTTCCAGTTCGTTGTTCGGCTGCGCCCATACTAGATGGAAATGCAACTAGTCAGGATGCTCTCAATGGTGCTCCTGTAAAACACAGTTAAGGAGGCAGGTTTGGGGGTGGGGGAAAGAGAACCTTGCTTGTCTCAGTCTTCTTAGGATGTGGAGGTGCTGTTGTGTCTTCTTGTTCAGGGTGGTGATGTTAAAGGACCAGATGAGCAAGAAACAGCAACAGCAAGAAATGGTGAAATTTACTTCGCAGAATGAAATAGTGAACCCTCAAGGAAGGGGGACAAACAGCCTTGAAATTGTTTCAAAGTTTCCAGCCCACTCGTAATTTATGAATCATCTTGCTCGCATATAAAGAGGGGGACCTTACACAGAGACTGTTAGGTAATAGCCAGATTTTAAGGAACACACACATAAGGGCTAAAAGTAAAGAGATTCATAATTCCAGAACATGGTTCATTCTTCCAGAAAAGTTATCTTAGTAGTCAGTGTGTGAATTTGCTCATCTAATGATAAACAGTCCCAAATTTTCTGCTATTTGTCAGCTGTAAAATGGGTTCCCAATGTAACACATTAAAATAAAAAACAAATTTTTTTTTTTTTTTTTTTTTTTTTTAAACTTTATTTAGATATACAGCGTAGAACAGGCCCTTCCTACTCATCAAGCTGCATTGCCTGACAACACCTGACAACTGCCATTTAAACTAATCACAGAACAATTTACAATGACCAATTAACCTACCTGATATGCCTTTGGACTGTGAGGAAAACACAGCACCCAGAGAAAATCCATGCCTTCCATGGGGAGAACATATAGAGACTCCTTACAGAAGATGCCAGGATTGAACTTCAAACGTCGTCAACCCAAGCAGTGACAGATAGCGCAAGTCACTACGCTACTGTGCCGCCTTAAATGTACTTAAGATACAGGAGACCATGATTTGAATTACTCGGTCCATGCTATTCCCAGCACAGCAAACCAATCAAACCAATTCAATCAATACCCCCCTCCCCCACTTCCCTGAAAAAACTGCGGAGAGTTGTAGACACAACTTCCCCTCCATGGACTCTGTCTACACTTTTCACTGCCTTGGTAAAGCAGACAATATAATCAAAGATCTCATCCAGTCTGGACATTCTCTCTTCTCCCCACTCCCATCAGGTAGAAGATCCACAAGCCTGACTGTCCTGGTAGACCCTTAGTTTCTGCCTGCTCCTGTCCCACAGAACTTCTATCTGCCTACCTGGACTCCATTTTGTCACCCATAGTTCCGTCCCTCCCCACCTACATCCGGGATACATCCCATGCCCTCCATCTCTTCAATAACTTCCAGTTCCCCCGTCCCAACCGCTTCATTTTCCCTATGGATGTCCAATCCTTATATACCTCCATTCCCCATCAAGGCGGCCTCAAAGCCCTCTGCTACTTTCTGCACAATAGACCTCACCAGTTCCCCACCACCACTACCCTCCTCCGGTTGGCGGAACTGGTACTCACACTTAATAACTGCTCTTTTGGCTCTTCCCACTTTCTTCAGACCAAGGGTGTAGCTATGGGAACTCCCATGGGCCCTAGCTATGCCTGCCTCTTCGTTGGTTATGTGGAACAGTCTGTGCTCCAAACCTATTCTGGTACTGCTCCCCAACTTTTCATTCGCTACATTGACGACTACATTGGCGCTGCTTCCTGCACCCATGCTGAGCTCGTCAATTTCATCGACTTTACTTCAAACTTCCACCCAGCCCTCAAACTCACTTGGTCTATCTCGGACACTTCTCTCCCCTTTCTCAATATCTCAGTCTCCATCTCTGGAGACAGACTGTCCACTGACATCTTCTGCAAGCCCACTGACTCTCATAACTACCTCAACTATACCTCCTCCCACCCTGCCACATGCAAAAATGCCATTCCCTATTCCCAGTTCCTCCGTCTCCGCCGCATCTGCTCCGAGGATGAGGTTTTCTGTTCCAGAACATCTCAATTGTCTTTTTTTTTTTTTTTTTTTTTTTTTTATATAAAAGGAGCGTGGTTTCCCTTCTGCCATCATCAACAATGCCCTCACCCGCATCACGGGGACAGAGTTCTCCTTGTCCTCGCCTACTACCCCACCAGCCTCCGGATCCAGCACATTATCCTCTGCAACTTCCGCCACCTTCAACAGGACCCCACCACTAAGCACATCTTTCCCTCTCCACCCCTCTCCGCTTTCCGCAGGGATCAGTCCCTCCGCAACTCCCTGATCCACACGTCCCTCTCCACGGATCTCCCACCTGACACTTATCCCTGTAAGCGTAAGTGCTACATCTGTCCCTACACCTCCTCTCTTGCCACCATTCAGGGCCCCAAACAGTCCTTCCAGGTGAGGCAACACTTCACTTGTGAGTCTGTTGGGGTCATCTATTGCATCCGGTGCTCCTGGTGCGGCCTCTACATCGGTGAAACCCGACGCAGATTGGGGGACCGCTTCGTCGAGCACCTCCGCTCCGTCCGCCACAACAGACAGGATCTCCCAGTAGCCACCCACTTCAATTCTGCTTCCCACTCCCATTCAGATATGTCCATACATGGCCTCCTCTACTGCCATGAGGAGGCCAAATTCAGGTTGGAGGAGCAACACCTCATATACCGTCCAGGTAGTCTCCAGCCCCTTGGTATGAACATAGAATTCTCCAACTTCCGGTAATTCCCTCTCCCTCCCTTCCCCTATCCCTATGTCACTCTGCCCCCTCCCCCAGCTGCCTACTACCTCCCTCATGGTTCCGCCTCCTTCTACTACCCATTGTGTTTTCCCCTATTCCTTCTTCACCTTTCCTGCCTATCCGCTCCCTGCTTCCCCTCCCCCACCCCTTTGTCTTTCCTCTTACTGGTTTTTCCACCTGGAACCTACCAGCCTTCTCCTTCCCAACCTCCCCCCACCTTCTTTATAGGGCCTCTGTCCCTTCCCGTTACAGTCCTGACGAAGGGTTCTGGCCCGAAACGTCGACCGATCTTTTCCACGGATGCTGTCTGACCTGCTGAGTTCCTCCAGCGGGTTGTGAGTGTTGCTTTGACCCCAGCATCTGCAGATTATTTTGTGTAGGCAGAAGATACAAAAGCCTGAACGCTGGTACCACCAGGCTGAAAGACAATTTCTACCCCACTGTTATAAAACTATTGAACAGTCCCCTGGTACAAGAAGATGGAATCTTGACTTCACAATCTATAGCACATTATTATGGCCTTGCATGTCATGTCTGCCCGCGCTGCACTTTCTCTGCACCTGTTACACTTTATTCTGTATTTTCTGGCTGTTTTTTCCTTCATACTACCTCAATGTACTGACATGATGAAATTATCCGTATGGATGGCATGCACAAAGTTTCTCACTGTACCTTGATACATGTAGCAATAATAAATCAATTTACCCCACACCCCACTCCACCCAATTTCCCTGTAACATTATAACTTATTCTATGTCCATTAAGTCTCCTTTGATCAAAGGGCTCAAAGATCTAGAAAAATCATCCGTACATTTATTTTTGGTAGGCTTAACTACTGTAATGGTGTTTTCACAAGTCTCTGTAAAAATCCCTCAGACAGCTGCAGCTCATTCAGAACACTGCTGCCAGAGTCCTCACTAAGACCAAGAAAGTAGAACACATCACTCCAGTTCTCCGATCACTACATTGGCTTCCTGTCCAGAGGATTGACTTGAAAATACTATTACTGGTTTATAAAACACTGATTGATCTAGGGCCAAAATACATCTCCAAACTCTTGCTGCATTATGAACCTTCCTGCATTCTCAAATTGTCCAGCTTGGGTCTGCTTACCGTCTTTCAGTTACTATACTCCACATATCTGGAATAACCTTCCAGAGGATTTGAAGTCTGCCCCAATTTTAAGCCCCATTAAAATTGAGGCTTAAAACTTTTCTTTTCCCTGTAGCTTTTAATTAGAATCTCCTGCACTCTAACTTTTGTTTCTTTAATTTTGCATGTGGTTTTATTCTCTTTATATTGTTTGAAATCTAATGTTTGATTTCTACATATGTAAAGCTCTTTGAAACTGTCTTGTGTTTGAAAAGTGCTATAAAAATAAACTTGCCTTGCCCCTTTTGCCACTGATATTCATAGAGAAGTACAGCACAGAAACAGGCCCTTCAGCCCATCTAATCCATGATGAAGTCATTTAAACTGCCTACTCCCATCGACCTGCTCCGGGACCATAGCTGTCCATACCCCTACCATCCACGTACCTATCCAAACTTGGCTTAAATGCTGAAATTGGGTCTGCATGGAAAGCTGATTCCACACTCTCATGGTACTGAGTGAAGTAGTTCCTCATGTTCCCCTTAAACTTTTCAATGGATAATTACCAGGAGTAATTGGGCGCACAGTGGCGCAGAATTTAGCATAATGTTTTACAACATCAGTGATCAGAGTTCACTTTCTCCCACTGTCTGCAAGGAGATCCCCACTGTAACAATGTGAAATTCCTCTGGGCACTCTTCTTTCTCCCATATCTCAAAGGCGTAGAGTTTAGGGTTAAGTAAGTTGTGGGCATACTATGTTGGCACCAGAAGTGTGGCGACACTTTCTGGCTGGTTGCTGACACAAACAATGCATTTCACTGTTTCAACGTACATGTGACAAACAAAGGTGATTTTTAATCGTTTACACAGTAATCATTACACCCATCAGCACAGGTTTGGGGTGTTGTTTGAAACTGGAACACCAAGAGAAAAGCCCCACAAATACAGGGAGAACATGCAAACTCTACACAGAGAGCACCCAAGGTCAGGATCAAAACCAGGTCTCTGGAGTTCGATATATTAATTGCTGCAGTTTTTTTGGCAAATGGAACAGAACAGAGATTCCGTTAGCCCAGTTTGGATGTTCATCTGCCCCATGTGATACTGCTTGCCCCATCATCTTCCCTATTGAATACTTCCACTGCATATCAACATGACCCAACACAGCACAGGGATGGTCTCAGCACACACACAAATCTACATGCACTGAAAATATTTGACGAAAAGCAAGGGCCCGCTCTCACATTCATGCCTATCAAAGATTTTAATGCATGTGGTCACAAGCGGCTGATATTCACAAACACTGAATGATCTGCCCAATGTATGGGTAAATGGTTAAAGTGCAGCTGTCTGATTCAAGGAAAGAAAATGGGTCTGCAATAGCATCAATGCTTTCACAAGAACAGAAGTCTAGCTAAGCCTCATCTAGAGTACAGGTGTCCCCTGCTTTTCGAACGTTCACTTTACGAAACCTCACTGTTACGAAAGACCTACATTAGTACCCTGTTTTCGCTTTCAGAAGGTGTTTTCACTGTTACGAAGAAAGGCAGCGTGCGATAAAAAATCAGCACACGAAAAAATCAGCGCGCAATAAAAGGCAGCACGCCCCCCAAGCAGCTGCTCTGCCCCAGATTCCGAACGGCACTGCTGAAACACATTGCATTGAGCAGCCGTTAGCAAGATGAACTCTAAGGTGTCGGAAAAGCCTGAAAGAGTAAGGGTGTTACACTTAGCGTAAAACTAGACATAATTAAGCGTTTCGATCGTGGTGAACGAAGCAAGGACAAAGTGAGTTTGGCTTGTGGAAGTTGACGAAGATGACGTTGAAGAGGTTTTGGCATCCCATGACCAAGAACTGATTGATGAAGAGCTGATGCAATTGAAAGAGGAAAGGATAACAATCGAAACCGAATGCAGAAAGTGAAGCAACTGCGTGAGACTTTCACTGCAATGATAGTACAACTTTAATCTTAGACAGACAGATAGATAGATATACTTTATTGATCCCAAGGGAAATTGGGTTTCGTTATAGCTGCACCAACCAAGAATACAGCATAAATATAACAATACAAAAACCACAATCAAACAACAATCTGCAAACTATGCCAGATGGAATTAAGTCCAGGACCGGCCTATTGGCTCAGGGTGTCTGACCCTCCACAGGAGGAGCTGCAAAGTTCGATGGCCACCGGCAGGCACAACCTCCCATTACGCCCAGTGTTGTATCTCGGTGGAATGTGGCCGGAGTCCAACAGCAAAAGTTCAATATCCGGTCTACAAACACGTTCCTCGATTGTAATATGACCAGGATTGCACCATCCGTTGTTAACCAGAACAGCAAGCCCCCAACTCCTTTACGCTTACCGCTCTCAGTGCACTTCTGGTCAGCCCAAATGGTCTGGAAGCCCTCCATGCAAAAGTTTTGATCGGGTATGTCCTCGTGCAGCCCCGTTTTGGTAAAACACATAACACTGCTCTCCCGAAATGTTCTCTGACTCCTGGCTAGCGCCATCAACTCATCCATTTTATTACCCACCGAACTCCTCTTCTCCATAAGTCTCTGTTGTCTCGACCCGGTCCTCTTTCCTCGCCTTTGTGATCCCCCTCTGCATCCCCTGTTTTCCTCCAGATTTCAGCAGGGGTGTCCGCCGCTCTGTTCGCAAAACCGGGCGGCATAAGCACAATCAGCTGGTCCCTGGAATAAACAATGCAACCATACTGCTGCCCCACTAACGAGATGTGTCCAAATGTAACTATTTTCACCGCTAAAAACCCAAATAAAACTCTCTCCACCAGCATGTTAGAGAGGGTGCAGCTTCAATGTGTTACCGTGGAAAAAAAAATACAATAGATAACGTAAATTAAAAAAGTAAGAAGAAAAAGTAAGAAAACTAGTCCAAACAGCTGTAACAGGCTGCATGCACGACTGGCACATGCGCCATCTTGAAAGGGTACGTAGGTTTAGGGGATATTTGCAGGATGGTTTGAGTGCTTACAAACAACTGTATGATAGAAAAATGTGCGAGGCTCAGCAGTCAAGCAAGTCTTCCACATCAGCCACAGCAGACGACGAACCTCGACCTTCCACATTGAAGCGGGCAGTCATAGGAGAAGATGAGCTGCCTGCCCTGATCGACGATGAGATGACACCCCCATGTCCCACCGCCCCAACACCCGGGCCCCGGACAGATACTGTACCCATTCGCGAAGAACGCAGCGGTAGCCAGGAGGCGCACAGCAAATCTTTAAGAAAAAAGCCGAAATAAAAATGCTAATTAATTAGGTGCCGCCAATATGTAATTAATTAGCATGTTTATTTCGGCTTTTTTCTTAACGATATGCTGTCTGCCTCCCGGCTACTGCCGCGTTCTTTGTGGGAATGTATCGGGTCGGCGGCCCGGAGGGTGGGGGCCACTGCACCACCCAGCCTGCGACAACTCAGTCTTAACACACCATCATCAGTGTGCTCGGCGCTGTTTTCCCAATTCCGGTAAGTGATACTACACTGTACATACATTATTTCTACTTTATATAGGCTGTGTATTTTTACGTGTTATTTGGTAGATTTGGCAACTTCACAGTTTAAAGGTTACTGGAGAGTGCGTTTATGCCAACAGCACTTGTGTGAGATCTTCTGCCAAAAGCACTTGCGTGAGATTTTCGCTATGGAGATCTGTGCAGGCAATCGTTGTAGAGAAGTATTTCTACTTTATATAGGCTGTGTATTTATCATATCATTCCTGCTTTTACTATATATTACTGTTATTTTAGGTTTTATGTGTTATTTGGCATGATTTGGTAGGTTATTTTTGGGTCTGCGAATGCTCACAGAATTTTCCCACATAAATAAATGGTAATTGCTTCTTCGCTTTAAGGCATTTCGGTTTACGAACCGTTTCACAGGAACGCTCTACCTTCGGATGGTGGGGGAAACCTGTATTGCATACGTTTCTGATCACCCTATTATAGGAAAGATGTCGAGGCTTTGGAGAAGGTGCAGAAGAGATTTACCAGGATGCTGCATGGATTAGAGAGCATGTGCTATAACAAGTAGTTGGACAAAATTGGATTGTTTTCTCTAGAGCAACAGAGACCGAGGGGAGCTCCGATAGAGGTTTATAAGATAAGAGCCATAGAGTAGACAGAATGTACCTTTTTCCCTGGGCTGAAATATCTAATACCATAGGGCATGCATTTAATGTGAGAGCGGGTAAGTTCAAAGGAGATATCAGAGGCACGTGAGGCAAGAGGCATGTACCAAATATTAGAGAGTGGTGGATGTCTGGAATGTATAGCCTGGGATGGTGGTAGAGGCAGATACATTAGAGACTTTTAAGACACGTTTAGACAGGCACACGAATGCAAGAGAACTGGAAGGACATGGACATTGTGTAGGCTGAGTTGCCATTTGATTACCAATTTAACTGGTCTGTCAGAAAATTATGGGCTGAAGGCCTGTTCCTGTGTTTTGCCATGTTCTATACTCGAAAAGTTTCAGAGCAACAGATTCAATCCAGAAACAGGAGCCAAACCTGAAAATTGTGGAGTCCAGATAACAAGAATTGTAATGTCCTTGGATCCCTTTCCTTCTCCCTTCCATCAAATGCAGGACTTCATCCTCGTGTACTGGGGGAACATCCTCTTCAATGGTGAGATCATCTTGAATTAGTTTTGCTTGCAATTTAAACAGAATAAAATATTTTAAGCACAGACATATGCATATTTTAATTAAGTTGGTAATCTAGTAGATTGCATACTGGCAACACACATAAAAGTTGCTGGTGAACGCAGCAGGCCGGGCAGCATCTATAGGAAGAGGTGCAGTCGACGTTTCAGGCCGAGTCCTGACGAAGAGCAACAGATCCTCTTCCTTTAGATGCTGCCTGGCCTGCTGCGTTCACCTGCAACTTTTATGTGTGTTGCTTGAATTTCCAGCATCTGTAGATTGCATACTGGTCCATTTTTGAACATCTAAACACCACACAACACTGGGGGGTGGGGGGGGGGAGCAAGCATTAAATAGATAGTAGGGACTAATTTAATAGGCCACAACACAAAAAATATATCATCCCATCATGAACTTCTAATGAAGACAGTCTATGCCAATATCTAATCAGCGAATTATGTGCAATAACTCAATGCATAAAAGCAAGCAGACATGGTCAAGAGGTTCAGTTGTTCAGACCAAACATCAGAATGGGGAAGAAAAGTGATCCAAGTGAAATTGACTGTGGAATGATTGTTGGTGCCAGATGGGTTGGTTTGAGTATCTCAGAAATCACTGATTGATGGGATTTCCACACACAAGTCTCTAGAGTTTACAGAGAATGGTATGAAAAATAAAAAGCATCCTGTGATGTCCTGTGGGCGAAAACTGCTTGATAATGAGAAGAGGTCAGAGGAGAATGGCCAGACAGTCAAAAGGAGAATTTAGGTTAATTGGTTACTGTAAATTGCCCTGTGATTAAGCAAGCTGTTAAGTAGGTGGGTTGCTGAGTGGTGTGGCTCATTGGGCTGAAAGGGGTATTTCTCGCTGTATCGCTAAATAAATAAATTAAAGAATCCATCCAATAAGGCAAACAAAGAATAGCATTTTACCTGGTATAAAAACTGGTGTTTTATGTACATCCTTCAGTTCATTTGTGAGAAAACGTGCATCTGGTTTACAACGACTAAGTTGCATAAATATTGCCTTGTTCTGTTCACATTCAAAATAACGATTTTTCTCAAATATTCCATCACTGCCAATTTCTAGCTCATAGTCCTACAAGTGATTTAAAAAGATATTAATATCACACTCCCGTCTACACTTCCACCCCCTTGTTGGTCAATAATCTATTGACCTCTGTGTCTTAAAAATATTCATTTTGCTGCTATTGTCCTTTCAGGAAGTGTCACTACTGCCAAAGAGACAATCACCTTATCTGTCTTAAGTGGATGATGACAAGTTATTAAAGATTCAAAGTATATTTATCATCAACGTATGTATACAGAATAGAACTCAGGAGAGTCATCCTCCTGCAGTCAGCCACGAAACAAAGAAATGCCATGGAACGCATTCAAGAAAATATCAAGCACCTAACACGTGAAAAAAAGCAAATTGCACAAACTGCAAGTGAGCAAACAACGCACAGAATATCAAACATCAAACCAGTAATATTCAGCTTAGTTCAGTTCAGTGCTGCGCCGCTGCCAGTGCAGGCCATATGGTTATTCTTAGCCAAAGCACCCCAGTCTGTATCGATCACCCCGATCAAATCACTCAAAAACAGCAGAGTCATCAGAATCTAGGAACACATGCAACAAGAACCGCAAAGTCCTCCAAAACGAGTCCACAGCCTCGCCGATCAATCCTAGCAATGTGGATCCCAAGAGTCCTGCACTTTCCTCCAACATCAGCCAGTGAGATGAGAGGAAGACTAGTCCAATGCAGGCAGGCAGCACCGAACACCCATTGGTCTCCACTCTCAACCTCATCGACTTCAGCCTTGCTCAACACCTCAATTGCAGGGGAGCAATGTAGTCATTCATGGGATCACGCCCAGTCTCCAGGCCGCACACTCCACTTCAAACCTCATTGAACTCCATCGTAAACAGCAAAGCATTAGATCACTCAATCAGACGTCTCTCATTCTAGAGATTCTCCCAGAAGAGGAATTGTCCTCTTGACGTCCACCATTCAACACGGGAGCCCCTCAGTGTGTGTACTAAGTTCCCTCCTTTACTCCCTGTATACCCATGACTGTGTTGCCACTCACAGCTCGACACCTGCTGATGACACTACATTGATTGGCCTAATCTCAAACAATAACGAGGTGGCCTACAGGGAAGAAGTCATCTCTCTGTCACAGTGGTGTCAAGAAAACAAACTCTCCCTCAATGTTGCAAAAACAAAGGAGCTGGTTGTGGATTACAGGAGGAATGGAGATGGGCTAACTCCTATTGACATCAATTGATCTGGGGTTGAGAGGGTAAACAACTTTAAGTTCCTCAGCATCCACATCACTGAGGACCTCACGTGATCTGTACACACCAGATGTGTGGTGAAAAAGGCATAACAGCACCCCGTTCACCTCAGATGGATGAGGAAGTTTGGTATGGGGCCCCAAATCTTAAGAATTCTCTACTGTGGCAATTGAGAGCACCCTGACTGGCTGCATCGCTCCCTGGAATGGGAGCTGTACCTCCCTTAATCGCAGGATTCTGCATAGAGGGGTGCAAACAGCCCAGCTGTTCTGTAGTTATGAACTTCCATTGACTCAGGACCTTTACAAAGACAGGTGTGAAAAAAGGGCCCAAAGGATCACTGGGGACCCGAGTCACCCCAACCACAAACTGATCCAGCTGCTACCATCCAGTAAACAGTACCGCAGCATAAAAGGCAAGACCAACAGGCTCCAAGACAGCTTCTTCCGCCAGGCCATAAAACTGATTAACTCACGCTGATTACAGTGTGATCTGTTACATTGACTGTTCTATTTATTATAAATTATTATAAATTACTGTACTATGATTGCACATTTAGACTTCAGCTCCCTCAAATAAAGGCCCACTCATTCTTTCTTCACAGAAAACAGGAAATAAGGCAGAAGGAAAGGGAAACTTCAAATTCAAGACAGGAAATTAAAGCAACTTCCTGATGCATAATGTTAAGCTTCTACAGTGTACTTTTCTCAACGCTTGCAGAGAAGAATTTAAGTAATGCTTAATTGATTTACTTTCAACTAAATTTTTACATTTTGACTAGGAAAAATTACAATGACTATTAATAATCCCACTCAAATATGGACTCAGCTTCTTCAACCAACAATGAAGTGTTATATGGTACACTATCTTGGAATTGAAAAGTTCTATACCACCACTTGACAAGTCACAAGCCAGCTTCTGAAGTTATTTTTAGAAAATTTGGACAAAAGTTGACAGCAACAGCACAGCATGATATTGGAGTGAGTTCACAATAGAAAACACAGAACATTATAGGATGGTAGAGGCCCTTCAGCCCACAATGTTGTTCAATTTAATATCAGAGAACACAACCTGAAATTCTTACTCTTCACAGACATCCATGAAACTAGAAACCCATGGAATGAATGATAGAAACATCAGAACCTCAAAGCCCCACCGCACAAGCAGCAATCCTATCCCCTCTACCTACTTACACCAGAAGCACCGACCCTCCACCACTCTGCAAGCAATTGCAAAAGCCCCCCAAAAAGACCTTAATCTAGAGTCCATCAATAACTACAGTCCATAACCTAGCACTTCGAACCTCAGACATGTTCTCTCCATCCATTGAGGGAGAGAGAGAGGCTGCTCCTCCAACAAAGAGAGCAGAGACTAGCAACTCGCTCTTCCACATCGCCTCTCCAGCTCCCTGTATTGGAGGGAGACTGGGAGACCGAGTACTGAGGTCTTGTTCCATTAGCAGCACACATTGCCTACTGTCTCGATGTTTTAGCCTTCCATAACGCTTCAGTTGGCAAAATGGTCAGGGAACTAGGTAATCTCTGGGGCCACTCCCCGAAGGCACACATCTTCCAGGCAATTCCTGGAGATAGCTTGTATCCAGCTTTTTCCTACTCTAAGATCAACCTAACCCTTCCCTCCTACATATCTCTCTGTTTTTCTTCCATCTATCATGCATTTATGCTTCTAGCTTATAAAGTTAGGTACTAATATGCACAAGATATTCTCAAGCAAAAGCTTATCCAAAATTTTCTTTTTTTTTTTAATATGAGGAGTGTGCCAGATGCATTATGGTGTGGAGATACATCTCTACCAAAGGAGATGCCTGCAGGTCACCTTGGACAAGGTGTAGCACCTGCTTAGTGCACCCTTCCTCCCGATCAGGGTCACATAAAGCCATGGGAGCAGATGGTGAATGGTCGTATGAGCAGCTGGTACATATCACAAGTCCTGGTTATGCAACCACTGACAACAGACAATCTCTGAAGAGTATTGATAATAGTCAGGGTCACCCATCTTGTAAAGACACTGCCCAGAAGGCGGCAATGGCAAACCACTTTTGTGGAAAAAATTGCCAAGAACAATCACAGTCATGGATAGACCATGATCGCTCATGTCATACGACACAGCACATAATGATCGTTACGATGAGGAGTATGCCAGAAGATTAAGCAAGCTATTTGGTAAAATGAGTCACCAAGCATTTTGACATCCTTACAAATTAGTAAACTACATACAAGCACATGTTCAGAAGGAAACACCTACATAAACGTACCAATTCAATTCCTGCAAACTGATGTCTGTTCCCTTCTGGTGTACCAATCCACCTAATAACTCCAAAGACAACAGCATTATTAGGTAATTGAACCTCCACCATTGATCCAACCTCAAGAGCCAGATTTTCAGACAGACGAGGGTTGGTTGGCGTAAGAGCGTCGGAAGTGTGGGTGGAAGAATCCTTTCCGTGGCCTGGGATGGAAATGGATGAGACAAATGAAGCTGAAGCTTCATTTGATTTCGACTTTCTCGATCTTTGCTGAGACGTACTGTTATGTTGGGATGGAACTCCACGCTGGTAAGTGCTTCCATTTTCTGGATCTGCCAAGATGAATACACAATAAGGTCAAACCACAGACATTTCATGTTTATAATGCACCAATTCAGAATCTTATGCATATACGATTCTGAAGCTCATGAAAGATGCAATTATAATTTCCATTTTCAATAGAGAAATGATTGACTTTTTAGGTATAATTATGAACTTTCTATAATACGAGTATGGGTCCACAGCAATAAACCAATTTAATGTGATTATTCAAGATAGACTACATTTTATCCAAGATCAATTGACTAACAATCTACAGGGATTCTGCAGATGCTGGAAATTCAAGCAACACACATAAAAGTTGCTGGTGAACGCAGCAGGCCAGGCAGCATCTCTAGGAAGAGGTACAGTCGACGTTTCAGGCCGAGACCCTTCGTCAGGACTAACTGAAGGAAGAGTGAGTAAGGGATTTGAAAGTTGGAGAGGGAGGGGGAGATCCAAAATGATAGGAGAAGACAGGAGGGGGAGGGATGGAGCCAAGAGCTGGACAGGTGATTGACAAAAGGGATACGAGAGGATCATGGGACAGGAGGTCCGGGAAGAAAGACGGGGGGGGGGGGGGACCCAGAGGATGGGCAAGGGATATATTCAGAGGGACAGAGGGAGAAAAAGGAGAGTGAGAGAAAGAATGTATGTATAAAAATAAGTAACAGATGGGGTACGAGGGGGAGGTGGGGCATTAGCAGAAGTTAGAGAAGTCGATGTTCATGCCATCAGGTTGGAGGCTACCCAGACGGAATATAAGGTGTTGTTTCTCCAACCTGAGTGTGGCTTCATCTTTACAGTAGAGGAGGCCATGGATAGACATGTCAGAATGGGAATGGGATGTGGAATTAAAATGTGTGGCCACTGGGAGATCCTGCTTTCTCTGGTGGACAGAGCGTAGGTGTTCAGCATAGCAGTCTCCCAGTCTGCGTCAGGTCTCACCAATATATAAAAGACCACATTGGGAGCACCGGACGCAGTATATCACCCCAGCCGACTCACAGGTGAAGTGTTGCCTCACCTGGAAGGACTGTTTGGGGCCCTGAATGGTGGTAAGGGAGGAAGTGTAAGGGCATATGTAGTACTTGTTCCGCTTACACGGATAAGTGCCAGGAGGGAGATCAGTGGGGAGGGATGGGGGGGGGGGGGGGGAAACGAATGGACAAGGGAGTTGTGTAGGGAGCAATCCCTGCGGAATGCGGGGGGGGGGGGAGGGAAAGATGTGCTTAGTGGTGGGATCCCATTGGAGGTGGCGGAAGTTACGGAGAATAATATGTTGGACCCGGAGGCTGGTGGGGTGGTAGGTGAGGACCAGGGGAACCCTATTCCTAGTGGGGTGGCGGGAGTATGGAGTGGAGGCAGATGTACGTGAAATGGGGGAGATGCGTTTAAGAGCAGAGTTGATAGTGGAGGAAGGGAAGCCCCTTTCTTTAAAAAAGGAAGACATCTCCCTCATCCTAGAATGAAAAACCTCATCCTGAGAGCAGATGCGGCGGAGACGGAGGAATTGCGAGAAGGGGATGGCGTTTTTGCAAGAGACAGGGTGAGAAGAGGAATAGTCCAGATAGCTGTGAGAATCAGTAGGCTTATAGTAGACATCAGTGGATAAGCTGTCTCCAAAGACAGAAAGATCTAGAAAGGGGAGGGAGGTGTCGGAAATGGACCAGGTAAACTTGAGGGCAGGGTGAAAGTTGGAGGCAAAGTTAATAAAGTCAACGAGCTCTGCATGCATGCAGGAAGCAGCGCCAATGCAGTCGTCGATGTAGCAAAGGAGAAGTGGGGGACACATACCAGAATAGACACGGAACATAGATTGTTCCTCCTAAGCGGATACCTCCTCTTATTTACACCTCGATTGTGACCCCACTAAGGAGCACCAGGCCATTGTCTCCCACACCATCACCGACTTTATCCGCTCAGGGGATCTCCCATCCACTGCTACCAACCTTATAGTTCCCACATCTCGCACTTCCCGTTTCTACCTCCTACCCAAGATCCACAAACCTGCCTGTCCTGGCCGACCTATTGTCCCAGCTTGCTCCTGCCCCACCGAACTCGTTTCTGCATACCTCGACATGGTTTTATTCCCCCTTGTTCAATCCCTTCCTACCTATGTTCGTGACACTTCTCACACTCTTAAACTTTTCGATGATTTTAAGTACCCTGGCCCCCACTGCTTTATTTTCACCATGGATGTCCAGTCCCTATATACTTCCATCCCCCATCAGGAAGGTCTCAAAGCTCTACGCTTCTTTTTGGATTCCAGACCTAATCAGTTCCCCTCTACCACCACTCTGCTCCGTCTAGCGGAATTAGTCCTTACTCTTAATAATTTCTCCCTTGGCTCCTCCCACTTCCTCCAAACTAAAGGTGCAGCTATGGGCACCCGCATGGGTCCGAGCTATGCCTGCCTTTTTGTTGGGTTTGCGGAACAATCTATATTCCAAACCTATTCTGGTATCTGTCCTCCACTTTTCCTTTGCTACATCGACGACTGCATTGGCGCTGCTTCCCCCCCCCCCATCCCTCCCCACTGATCTCCCTCCTGGCACTTATCCGTGTAAGCGGAACAAGTGCTACACATGCCCTTACACTTCCTCCTTTACCACCATTCAGGGCCCCAAACAGTCCTTCCAGGTGAGGCAACACTTCACCTGTGAGTCGGCTGGGGTGATATACTGCGTCCGGTGCTCCCGATGTGACCTTTTATATATTGGCGAGACCCGACGCAGACTGGGAGACCGCTTTGCTGAACACCTACACTCTGTCCGCCAGAGAAAGCAGGATCTCCCAGTGGCCACACATTTTAATTCCACATCCCATTCCCATTCTGACATGTCTACCCACGGCCTCCTCTACTGTAAAGATGAAGCCACACTCAGGTTGGAGGAACAACACCTTATATTCCGTCTGGGTAGCCTCCAACCTGATGGCATGAACATCGACTTCTCTAACTTCCGCTAATGCCCCACCTCCCCCTCGTACCCCATCTGTTACTTATTTTTATACACACATTCTTTCTCTCACTCTCCTTTTTCTCCCTCTGTCCCTCTGAATATACCCCTTGCCCATCCTCTGGGTCCCCCCCCCTTGTCTTTCTTCCTGGACCTCCTGTCCCATTATCCTCTCGTATCCCTTTTGTCAATCAACTGTCCAGCTCTTGGCTCCATCCCTCCCCCTCCTGTCTTCTCCTATCATTTTGGATCTCCCCCTCCAACTTTCAAATCCCTTACTCACTCTTCCTTCAGTTAGTCCTGACGAAGGGTCTCGGCCTGAAACGTCGACTGCACCTCTTCCTACAGATGCTGCCTGGCCTGCTGCGTTCACCAGCAACTTTGATGTGTGTTGACTAACAATCTGCTCTCCGAGAAAATCTGCAGATGCTGAAAATCCAAACCAACACAACCTTCTTACCAACTTCTCTTCTTTCTTTCCAGTCCTGCTGAAGGGTCTCAGCCCGAAATGTTGACTGTTTACTCTTTCCCAGCCTAGCCTGCTGAGCTCCTCCAGCATTTTGTGTGTTGCTATACATTACTTGTTTTCCTGCTGTTTACACCAGAAATTTTTCAGATAGTGCTTCTGATGTCTCTTGTCAACTCATCAGGGAAGAATTAACATGGGAAAATATGCCACACTCTAAAGAGTGAGAAGGAAACTAGTTCAATATTCAAGTTGATATGTGACATTTATCACACACAGAATTTAAATGCATCCTGATATGCAACCTACTCAGATTCTGAATACATTTTTCTTTATTTTATTTGGAGGTACAGCTTGGAGAAGGCCCTTCTAGCCCAACAAGCCAAACTGCCCAGCAATCCCCCTATTTAACCCTAGTCTGATCACAGGACAATTTACAATGACCAATTAACCTACTAACCGGTGCATCTTTGGACTGGGGGAGGAAACCGGAGCACTCACGGGGAGAATGTAGAAACTCCTTACCGATGGCGCCAGAAATGAGCTCAGAACTCCGACACCCTGGGCTGTAATAGTGTCACACTAACCGCTACACTGCTTAGGCACCCCTACTCCCCACTTTCTAGACCGTGGTACATCATCCAGGCGAGTTCACAAAAGACAAAAGGAGGATTAAAAGAAAATTTTCCACAAGGCAAAATCTGGAGCAAACAACAGAAAAACAAATCATGCATAAAATGGGAGAGCAGATTGTTAGTATTGGGTTAAATGTAGTCCATCTTGAATAATCACATTAAATTGGTATATTACTGTGGACCTATAGTCACATAATAGAAAATCCGTAATTATACTGTTGTGACATGAACAAAGTCACCAGGGAGATACCAAAGCTAGTGTTCAGCACAAACAAGCAACAGGCATCATATTGAGACACTCTTGGGAGAAGAGGCCCGCTCGACCCAACATTACATGGCATTATCTGCTAAAGATCAAAGGTAACAGCAGGACAATTCTATGGTTACAACCTACCTACAATGATTCCTTTGAATTACAAAGTTTTCAAACACCTTTACACTCACACTCCAGACACCCAAAATGAATGTTAATCCCTGTTAACTCTAGGCCACATTCATGCATATGCAGGTTTCTGCGATGAAATGGAAGGCCATTGTTCAGAGCTGCATTTTAAATTGAATCTACAATCCATGTTCAGGTCTGAAGACTGGCTGCTGTTAAAATTAGTTTTTGCTATATACCACAACTCCAGAATACACCCAAACAACACTTTGAATATCAACCATCTCTCTAGAAAAGGATGCTTCAGAATCAGTTTTATCACTAAAATATGTCCTAAAATTTGTTGCTTTGCAGCGGTGCAGCACACTATAAAAATTACTATGAGTTATGATGAAAAAAATTTTAAAATAGGTAGTGCAAAAAGAGACCAAAATAGTGAGACACCTCCCAAAGGGTATCTCAGAACATAGATGATATTATCACTTTGAAGTGCACTAACTGAAGTGGGGGAAAAAAAACAAGTTACATACGAAGCCTCACAACAATGAGACACAAGTACATTTATTATCAAGGTATATATATGTGTCACCATATTCTATTGAGTTTTTTTTTTTTATGGGCATTCACAGCAGATACAAACAAATACAAATGAATCAATAAGAAACTACACACATATAACAACCAATGCGCAAAAGAAAACAAACTGTAAATACGTATATCATATAATAAATAAGTGTGCGTGTATGGAACACAAGTTGTAGAGCCCTTGAAAATCAGTTCAGTGTTGAGGTGATTGAAGCTGTATGATCAAACAACGATGTATTGGTGATACGAGTTCATGCATTAATATAGGCCAGTTTACCAGAAGAACCAATCCTACCTGTTCAAACTACACAACAGACAACAGACAATAGGTGCAGGAGTAGGCCTATCCCTTATTCTTAAACTGTGGCCTCATGTTCTGAACTCACCCATCAGCGGGAACATGCTTCCTGCCTCCAGCGTGTCCAATCCCTTGATAATCTTATATGTTTCAATAAGATCCCCTCTCAGCCTTCTAAATTCCAGAGTATACAAGCCCAGTCACTCCAATCTTTCGACATATGACAGTCCCGCCAACCCGGGAATTAACCTTGTGAACCTACGCTGCATTCCCTCAATAGCAAGAATGTCCTTCCTCAAATTTGGAGATCAAAACTGAACAAAATACTCCAGGTGTGGTCTCACCAGGGCCCTGTACAGCTGCAGAAGGACCTCTTTGCTCTTATACTCAATTCCCCTTGTTATGAAGGCCAGCATGCCATTAGCTTTCTTCACTGCCTGCTGTACTTGCATGCTTGCTTTCAGTGACTCATGTACAAGAACACCTAGATCTCGTTGTACTTCCCCTTTTCCTAACTTGACTCCATTTAGATAATAATCTGCCTTCCCATTCTTACCACCAAAGTGGATAACCTCACATTTATCCACATTAAACTGCATCTGCCATGCATCTGCCCACTCACCCAGCCTGTCCAAGTCACCCTGCATTCTCATAACATCCTCCTCACATTTCACACTGCCACCCAGCTTTGTGTCATCCGCAAATTTGCTAATGTTACTTTTAATTCCCTCATCTAAATCATTAACATATATTGTAAACAGCTGCGGTCCCAGCACTGAACCCTGCGGTACCCCACTGGTCACCGCCTGCCATTCCGAAAGGGACCTGTTAATCGCTCTTTGTTTTCTGTCAGCCAGCCAATTTTCAATCCACGTCAGTACTCTGCCCCCAATACCATGTGCCCTAATTTTGCCCACTAATCTCCTATGTGGGATTTTATCAAAGGCTTTCTGAAAGTCCAAGTACACTACATCCACTGGCTCTCCCTTGTCCATTTTCATAGTTATATCCTCAAAAAATTCCAGAAGATTAGTCAAGCACGATTTCCCCTTCGTAAATCCATGCTGACTCGGACCAATCCTGTTACTGCTATCCAGATGTGTCATAATTTCATCTTTTATAATTGACTCCAGCATCTTTCCCACCACCAACGTCAGGCTAGCCGGTCTATAATTCCCTGTTTTCTCTCTTCCTCCCTTCTTGAAGAGAGGGACAACATTAGCCACCCTCCAATCCACAGGAACTGATCCTGAATCTATAGAACATTGGAAAAAGATTACTAATGCGTCCACGATTTCTAAAGCCACTTCCTTAAGTATCCTGGGATGCAGACCATCAGGTCCCGGGGACTTATCAGCCTTCAGATCCAACAGCCTATCCGACACCATTTCCTGCCTAATATAAATTTCCTTCAATTCATCCATTACCCTAGGTCCTTTGGCCACTATTACATCTGATTGTTTGTGTCTTCCCTAGTGAAGACAGATTCAAAGTACCTGTTCAACTCGTCTGCCATTTCCTTGTTCCCCATAATAAATTCACCCGTTTCTGTCTTCAAGGGCCCAATTTAGGTCTTACTATTTTTTTCCTTTTCACATACCTAAAGCAGCTTTTACTATCCTCCTTTATATTCTTGGCTAGTTTACCCTCGTACCTCATTTTTTCTCTGCGTATTGCCTTTTTAGTTACCTTCTGTTGCTCTTTAAAAGTTTCCCAATCCTCCAGCTTCCCACTCATCTTTGCTATGTTATACTTCTCTTTTATTTTTATACTGTCCATTACTTCCCTTGTCAGCCACGGCCTCCCCTTACTCCCCTTAGGATCTTTCTTCCTCTTTGGAACAAACTGATCCTGCACCTTCCACATTATTCCCAGAAACACTTGCCATTGCTGTTCCACTGTCATCCCTGCTAGGGTATTCTTCCATTGAACGTTGGCCAGCTCCTCCCTCATAGCTTCCTTTATTCAACTGTAATACTGACACTTCCGAGTTTCCCTTCTCCCTCTCAATTTGTAGATTAAAACTTATCATATTATGGTCACTACCTCCTAATGGCTCCTTTACCTCGAGGTCCCTGATCAAATCCGGTTCATTGCACAACACTAAATCTAGAATTGCGTTCTCTCTGGTAGGCACCAGTACAAGCTGTTCCAAGAATCCATCTCGGAGGGACTCCGCAAACTCCCTTTCTTGGGGTCCAGTACCAACCTGTTTCCTCCAGTCTACCTGCATATTGAAATCCCCCATAACAACTGTAGCATTACCTTTGCGACATGCCAATTTTAACTCCTGATTCAACTTACACCCTACATCCAGACTACAGACTACGCAGAATATTTACAATCCACTTGAGCAGGAAGCAAGGCCTTGGTTTAATAGTGCAGCAAGACTGCCACCTCTGACAATGCAGCAGTCTCTTCAGTCCTGTGTTAAAGAGTCAGCCTAGAGTGTGTGCACAAGCTTGCAAGGTCAGATCCGATCTAGATGATAAAAGCCTATCAAAACTGAACTGAATCGTACTGATGCACGAAATGCTTTTGGAATTCAGTAGATCAGACAGCATTTTTGAAGGAAATGGACAGTCGACAAATCAGATTGAGACCGTTCATCTAGCCTGAAAGAAAGAGTGGAGATTGCCAGTATAAAATAGTGGAGGAAATGGGTAGAGCAAGTGCTGGTAGGTGATAAGTGGGTCCACGTGAGGGAGTGATAGACCAGTGAGGGAGTGGAGTGAGTGGGAAAGATGTCAGAATGATATCTAGTGTCTCCTGAATTGTATTATAAAGTTTTGGATGATTTAAGTTTTTAAGCCTCTTAAACATTACCAAATTGAATTATCTCTAGAGCTGCAAAACCACTAAACTCTGGCATTGCCTCAAATTCCTCAGACCACCCTTCCACCTCTTATAAGCTCCAACTGGCAGAATTTCAGATTACGATGAGAGGGCATACAGGAGCAAGATATACCAACCAGTTGAGTGGTGTCGCAGCAACAATCTTGCACTCAATGTCACTAAGATCAAAGAACAGGACTTCAGAAAGGCTGAGACGAGGGACAAGGAAATGGCTGATGAACTGAATAAGTATTTTGCACCAGCCTTCACTGTGTTAGACACTTGCAGTACCGTGGAAGTTCCAGGTGTCAGAGGGCATGAAGTGTGTGAAGTTACCATTACGAGGGAGAAGGTTCTTGGGAAGCTGAAAGGTCTGAAGTTAGATAATTCAACTGAACCAGATGGTGTACACCCCAGGGTTCTGAAAGAGGTGGCTAAAGAGATTGTGCAAGCATTAGTAATGATCTTTCAAGAATCACTAGGTCCTGGAATGGTTCTGGAAGAATGGAAAATTACAAATGTCACTCCATACATCAAGAAAGGAGAGAAATAGAAGAAAGGAAATTATAGGCCAGTTAGTCTGACCTCAGTGGATGGGAAAATATTAGAGTCAATTGTTAAGGATGTGGTTCTGGAGTACTTTGAGGTACATGATAAAATAGGCCATAGTCAGCATGTTTTCCTCAAGGGAAACTCTTGCCTAACAAATCTGTTGGAATTCTTCAACGAAATAACAAGAATGGGAATAAAGGGAACCTCAACTAGGGTGTTCCACCTGGGTCTGTGTTAGGAACGATTCTTTTTATGTAATATGATTTGGATGACAGAATTGATGGCTTTGTTGCCAAGTCTGCAGATGATATGAAGATAGGTGGAGGGGCAGGTAGTTTTGAGGAAGTAGAGAGGCTACAGAAGGACTGAGACAGATTAGGAGAATGGGCAAAGAAATGACAGGTGGAATACAGTGGCAGGAAGTGTATGGTAGAAGAAATAAAAGGTTGACTATTTTCTAAATGGAGAGAAAATACAAAAAAAAACTGAGGTGCAAAGGGACTTGGAGTCCTTGTGCAGAATTCCCTGAAGGTTAATTTGCAAGTTGAGTCTGTGGTAAGGAAGGCAAATGCATTCATCTCAAGAGGACTAGAATATAAAAAGATGTCATGTCTTATAAAGCACTGGTGAGGCCTTACTTGGAGTATTATGAGCAGTTGTGGGCCCCTATCTTAGAAACGATGTTCTGAAACGGGGAAGGGCTCAAAGAGGGTTCATGAAAAAGATTCCAGGTTTCAATGGCTTGTCATAGGAAGACCGTTTGATGGCTCTGGGCCTGTATTCACTGGAAACCAGAAGATTGAGGGATGACCACACTGAAATCTATCAAATAGTGAAGGACTTTGATCGAAGGGATATAGAGAGGATGTTTCTTATGGTGGGAGAGTCTAAGACCAGAGAGGACAGAGAGTGGTGACTCTGTGGAATTAGTTGCCACAGGTAGCTGTGGAGGACAAGTCTGTATTATTATTTAAGGTAGAGGTTGATAGATTCTTGATTGGTCAGGGCATGAAGGGATACAGGAGGGGTAGGGAGCAGAAGGTTGGGGCTTAGAGGAAAAATAGATCAGCCATGAAATGGTAGAGCAGATTTGATGGGCCAAATGACCTAATTATGCTCCTGTATATTATGGAACCAGTGTTGGCACGTGGCCAAGTGGATAAGGCGTTCATCTAGTGATCTGAAGGTCGCTAGTTCAAGCCTTGGCTGAGGCAGCGTGTTGTGTCCTTGAGCAGGGCACTTAACCACACATTGCTCTGTGACAACACTGGTGCCAAGCTGTATGGATCCTAATGCCCTTCCCTTGGACAACATCAGTGGCTTGGAGAGGGGAGACTTGCAGCATGGGCAACTGCCAGTTTTCCATACAACCTCGCCCAGGCCTGCGCCCTGGAAACTTACCAAGGCGCAAATCCATGGACTCATGAGACTAACGGATACCTATATATTATGGAACTTACACCAGTCCTCATAGAGGGATCAGAAATGGAAGAAGTGAGCAATTTCAAATTGTTGGGTGTCAAAATCTCTGAGGATCTAACCTGGACCTAACATACTGATGCAGCTAGAAAGGCGGAAGGACAGTGGCTAAACTTCATTGGGAGTTTGAAGCGATTTGTTATGTCACCTAAAACACTCGCAATTTCCTACAGATGTACTGTGGAGAGCATTTTAACTGGCTGCATCACCATCTGGTATGGGATTGATATAAGCTGCAGAATGCCGACTTAGTCAGATCCATCATGGGCACTTGCCTCCGCAATATCCAGGCCATCTTCAGGGAGCGGTGCCTCAGAAAGGTGGCTTCCATCATTAAGAACCTCCATCACCCCAGGACATGCCTTCTTCTCATTGCTACCATCAGGAATGAGGTACAGAAGCCTAAAGGCACCTACTCAATGATTCAGGAACAGCTTCATCTGTGCCATCAGATTTCTGAACGGATATTGAACGCATGAACACTACCTCACTATTTTCATTTATTTCTATTTTTCCACATACACATGTACACTGTAATTTAGGGGTTTTTTCCCCCCCCTCTTTCCTATTATGCATTGCACTGCTGACACAAAGTTAACAAATTTCATGATATACGCCAGT
Source organism: Mobula birostris (assembly GCF_030028105.1). Taxonomy (NCBI): domain Eukaryota; kingdom Metazoa; phylum Chordata; class Chondrichthyes; order Myliobatiformes; family Myliobatidae; genus Mobula; species Mobula birostris. The sequence continues at coordinate 75,044,326 of NC_092371.1, forward strand.
GATATTAAACCCGATTCTGAAGCTTTTAGTCATATGGTCTTATAGTTCAAATGTCCAATTTTGTTTGCTATCAACTAAGAACTGCCTTGTAACATTTGGCCATGTAGAAAAATTGCCACACATGAAATATAAAATGTCAAGCCCAGAACATCAATGCATGACCATTCCAACATTAAACTGTTCACGCAGGTACAGCAGGTAAGCACTTAGGAGGTCGCTCTGCTTGAAATCATTACTGTACAATTTACTTTCTTACCAGGTAGCTCTACTTCAGCAGTACTGACATGAATGAGTTCTCCTGCATTAACTCTGATGCACTGCTCAGCTTTCTTCCACGGTGCACTATGGTCTTCCTACATGGAGAGTGGGGAGGGGGTGGGAAAGGTGCAGAGAAGAGATAACAACGAACGTAAGAATTACTAACCATTCAATGAAACTTTAAAAGAGGAATGCAATCTTGTTCAGCTGTAGCCATGTATGGTTTGAATGATAATTAAACTTGATTTGATTTAAAAGTTCAATATAACCTCAGACTGTAAACTTATAAAAAAAAAATTTAAAAATACAGGAAAATTCAGCAAGGCAATCAGTGTCTGGGCTGAGATCAAAAATGAGTTAATACACTGAAGGAACATTAACCTGAAATATCAAGGGATTCCTTCTATATAGATGCTGGCCTACCCAGTATTTATAGCCCTTGATTTTTTTTTTAAATTTCAAATTTCCAGCATTTTTAACTCAATGTTGAAAAAGATCACCATACAAAACAAAATTCATAGATTTTTTCTGGTAATTTGCACCTAGTCACCTCTCTGGAGCTGAATCACATCTACAAGTGAAAGTATATCTACAGTCCACAGAAAAGTAAATAGCCTAAGAGATAATATCTTGCAAATTCTAAGGCTTTTAATTATGCTATCAAACTTGATCGTTCCACTTTAATATCTGTGTTTTATGTCAAACAGTGGTTACAAACTCAGAATTGGATTTATTATCACTGACATCTTCAGTGTTAATTGGATCCAGCTCTGAGAATTTGTCAACCTCTTAGACCACAGAATCTGATGTGATGTGAAATTTATTGCTTTCTGGCAGCAGTATAGCGCAAAAACAAAAATCATTATTAGTTACAAAGATAAGCAAACAGCTCAAAGAGGAGGAGGAGGAGGAAGATAGTACACACGGACCATTCAGAAATCTGATGGCAGAGGAGGAAGAAGCTGTTTGTGAATCATTGAGTTTACTGGCTCCTGTCTCTCCTCCCCGATGGTTGTAACTCAAACATGTCATTGTTCATTTTCAGTTCTTAACCATGAGGGACAAAGAAATTTCACAGGTTGTGGACTTTGTCACAGGCAACAAACAGCCTTAATTGCATTTCCCCTAACTATTCCCTGCACGAGATTATTCGTATCAACTGCACTGGTTGGTGTAGTAACACACAAGCCCATCCATGCTTGCATGACACATTGCTTCATTCAAAATAAATTTATTATCAAAGTACAATATATGACCATGCGATTCATTTTCTTGTGGGCATTTACAGTAGAACAAAAAAAACAATAAAGTCAATCAAAAACTGCACTAAAGCAAATACAACCAATGTGCAAAAGAAGAAAACCTGCGCAAATGTAAAAAAATTGGTTATGGCATCAGTTCAGAGTTGAGCTGATTGAAGTTATCCACTCTGATTCAGGAGTGGTAATCACTATTCCTGAACTTGGAGGTTTGGTACTCAAGGCTCCTTTGCCCCCCGCCTCCATGGCAGCAGTTTGAAGAGAGCATAGTTTGGATGGTGGAGGTCCTTGACAATGGATGCTGCTTTCTTGTGGCAACAGTCCCTGTAGGTACAAACATAGAAAGCCTACTGCACAATACAGGCCTTTCAGCCCACAAAGCTGTACCAAACATGTCCATACTATAGAAATAACCTAGGGTTAGCACAGCCCTCTATTTTTCTAAGCTCCATGCACCTATCCAGGAGTCTCTTAAAAGACCTTATCATATCTGCCTCCACCACTGATGCCGGCAGCCCATTCCATGCACTCACCACTCTCTGCATAAAAAACTTACCCCGATTTCTCCTCTGTACCCTCCTCCAAGCACCTTAAAACTGTGCCCTCTCGTGTTAGCCATTTCAGCCCTGGGAAAAAGCCTCCGACTATCCACACGATCAATGCCTCTCATCACCTTATACACCTCTATCAGGTCACCTCTCATTCTCCTTCACTCCAAGGAGAAGAGGCCGAGTTCACTCAACCTATTCTCATAAGGCATGCTCCCCAATCCAGGCAACATCCTTGTAAATCTCCTCTGCACCCTTTCTATAGTTTCCACATCCTTCCTGTAGTGAGGTGACCAGAACTGAGCACAGTACTCCAAATAGGGTCTGACCAGGGTCCTATACAGTCGGCCCTCCGTATCCACAGGGGATTGGTTCCGGGACCTCCCACAGATACCAAAATTCGCGGATGCTCAAATCCCTTATAAAGAAGCCTAAGAGAGCTCGTAAGGGTGTTACGAAAAGCGAAAATAGCGTTCATCGTTCGTTTTGCAGCGAGCCGTTATAGAGGCAGCGCACACCCCAAGAGTGAGAGTGCTTTATCTCGATTTATTTTGTGCATCCATTAGAAAGATTTGTCCTAAGGTATCAGGAAAGCCTAAGAGAGCCCGTAAGGGTTGTAACGCTTAGCGTAAAACTGGACGAGTAATGAAGGCCACCTCACCATATGCCTTCTAAACCAGAGTCAACCTGCTTTGAGTGTCCAAAGGACTCTGATCCTCCACACTGCCAAGAGTCTTACCATTAATACTATATTCTGCCATCATACTTGACCTATCAAAATGAACCACCTCACACTTATCTGGGTTGAACTCCATCTGCCACTTCTCAGCCCAGTTTTGCATCCTATTGATCTCCCGCTGTAACCTCTGACAGCCCTCCACACTATCCACAACACCCCCCAACCTTTGTGTCATCAGCAAATTTACTAATCCATCCTTCCACTTCCTCATCCAGGTCATTTATAAAAATCACGAAGAGTAAGGGTCCCAGAACAGATCCCTGAGGCACACCACTGGTCACCCTGAATATGACCCATCTACAACCACTCTTTGCCTTCTGTGGGGAAGCCATTTCTGGATCCACAAAGCAATGTCCCCTTGGATCTCATGCCTCCTTACTTTCTCAATAAGCCTTGGATGGGGTACCTCATCAAATGCCTTGCTGAAATCCATATACACTACACCTACTGCACTACCCTCATCAATGTGTTTAGTCACATCCTCAAAAAATTCAATCAGGCTCGTAAGACACAACCTGCCTTTGACAAAGCCATGCTGACTATTCCTAATCATAATATGCCTCTCCAAATGTTCATAAATCCTGGCTCTCATGATCTTTTCCATCAACTTACCAACCACTGAAAGTAAGTCTCTACTCCCTTTCTTGAATAAGGGAACAACATCTGCAACCCTCCAATGCTCCGGAACCTCTCCTATCCCCAATGATGATGCAAAGATCACCGCCAGAGGCTCAGCAATCTCCTCTCTCACCTCCCACAATAGCCTGGGGTACTCCTCATCTGGTTCCGGTGACTTATCCAACTTGATGCTTTCCAAAAGCTCCAGCACATCATCCTTCTTAATATCTATATGTTCAAGCTTTTCAGTCTGCTGTAAGTCATCCCTACAATTGCCAAGATCCCTTTCCGTAATGAATACTTTGCTTCAGTATTCACTAAGTACCTCTGCAATCTCTTCCAGATTCCATACAAACTTTTCCACTGTCACACTTTATTGGTCCTATTCTCTCACGTCTTATCCTCTTGCTCTTCACATTCTTGTAGATTGCCTTGGGGTTTTCCTCAATCCTGTCCGCCAAGGCCTTCTCATGGCCCCTTCTGGCTCTCCTCATTTCATTCTTAAGCACCTTCCTGCTAGCTTTATAATCTTCTAGATCTCTATCACTACTAGTTTTTTGAACCTTTTTTTCTTAGCTAGATTTACAACAGCTTTTGTACATCACATTTCCTGTACCCTACCATCCTTTCCGTCACATTACAACATATCTATGCAGAATATCACACAAATATCCCCCAAACATTTGCCACATTTCTGCCGTACATTTCCCTGAAAACATCTGTTCCCAATTTATGCTTCCAAGTTCCTGCCTGATAACCTCATAGTTTCGCTTACTACAATTGACTGCTTCCCTAACTTGTCTGTTCCTATCCCTCTCCAATGCTATGGTAAGGGAAATAGAATTGTGATCACTATTTCCAAAATGCTCTCCCACTGAGAGATCTGCTACCTGATCAGGTTCATTTCCCGATACCAGATCAAGTACAGCCTCTCCCCTTGTAGGCTTATCTACAGATTGTGTCAAGAAACCTTCCTGAACACACCTAACAAACTCCACCTCATTTAAACCCCTTGCTCTCGGGAGATGCCAATCAATATTTGGGAAATTAAAATCTCTCACCATGACAACCCTGTTATTATTACACCTTTCCAGAATCTGTCTCCTTATCTGCTCCTTGATGTCCCTGTTACTTTTGGGTGGTCTATAAAAAACACCCAGTAGAGTTCTTGACCCCTTCCTGTTCCTAACTTCCACCCACAGAGACTCTGTAGACAATCTCCCATGACTTCCTCCTTTTTTTGCAGCCGTGACACTATCTCTGATCAGCAGTGCCACACACCCAACTCTATTGCCTCCCCCGTCCTTTCTGAAACATCTAAAGCCTGGCACTCTAGTAATCATTCCTGCCCGAGCCATCCAAGTCTCTATAATGGCCACAACATCATAGCTCCAAGTACTGATCCATGCTCCAAGCTCATCCGCTTTGTTCTTAACACTCCTTGCATTAAAATAGACACATTTCAAACCATCAGTCTGAGCGCATCTCTTCTCGATCACCTGCCTATCCTCCATCTTACACTGTCTGCAAGCTTTCTCTATTTGTGAGCCAACCACCTCTTCCTCCGTCTCTTCAGTTCCGTTCCCACCCCCCCAGCAATTCTAGTTTAAACTCTCGCCAATAGCTGTGGCAAACATCCCCACTGAGATTACTACCTTTGAGGTCCTGCTTCTCAACTTCCTTCCTAACTCCCTGTAGTCTGTTTTCAGGACCTCCTCCCTCTTCCTACCTATATCGCTGGTACCAAATATGTATCACGACCTCTGGCTGTTCTCCTTCCCACTTCCGGATATCATGGACACAATCAGAAACATCCCAGATCCTAGCACCTGGGAGACAAACTACCATCCGTGTTTCTTTCCTGCATCCACAGAATCACCTGTCTGACCCCAAACGATAGAGTCCCTTATCACTGCTGCCATCCTCTTCCTTTCCCTACCCTTCTGAGCCACAGGGCACGGCCACTGTTGCTTCCCCCAGGTAGGCCATTCCCCCCCCCCCCCAAACAGTACTCAAACGGGAGTACTTATTGTTAAGGGAGACAGCCACAAGTACCCTCTAGCATCTGACTCTTGCCATTCCCTCTCCTAACTGTTACCCATTCATCTGTCTCCCGAGGCCCCAGTGTGACAACTTGCCTATAACCCCTATCTATCACCTCCTCACTTTCCCTGACCAGACGAAGGTCATTGAGCTGCATCGCCAGTTCCCTAACACGGTCCCAAAGGAGCTGCAGCTCGACACACCTACAGCAGATGTGGCATCCGGGAGGCTGGAAGTCTCCAGAACCTGCCACATCTGACACCGTGCACAGAACACCAGCCTCACACACATACTTCCTGTCTGTATTCTACACAGGCAACTTACCTCGCCTCAAACCGTTATCGCCTAAGCCCTCCCACTCTGTCTCCCTCTACTCCGATGTCTGCTCCTCTGATGCCCACTCTGTAAAGCTGTCACCTTTAAACTCTTCTTGCTGTACTAACTGGCTGACATCCACGCGCTTGCGTAGTCGTGGCTTGATCAAACCGCTGAAGAAATAACCATCTTTTGAACTCTTCTCGCTGTTCTAACTTGCTGATGTCCATGTGCTTGCGCAGTCGTGCCTTGATCCTCAAGCACATTGAAATGTGCTCAATGGTGGGAGGGCTTTTCCTGTGATGGACTGGGCGGTATCTGCCACTCTTTATAGTCTCTGTTCTTGGATGCCTAACAGCTAGGACGTGCCTCTTCTCATTACAACCATCAGGAAGGAATCTGAGTAAACACACTCAACATTATGAAGCATTGTCACAGGAAAGCACCATCCACCATCAGGGACCCCAAAGACCAAGGTCACAATTTCTTCTCACTGTTGTCATCAGGAAGGTGGTACGGGAGCCTCAGGACTCACACCACCAAGTTAAGGAACAGCTATTATCCCTCAACCATCAGGCTCTTGAGCCAGAGGGGATAACTTCACTTGCTCCATCATTGAAATATTTCCACAACCTATGGACTCACTTCCAAAGACTTTATCTCATGTTCTCAATATTTACTGATGATTTATTATTTCTTTTATATTTGGACAGTTTGTTGTCTATTACACATTGGTTATTTGTCCATCCTGTTGGGTGCAGTCTTTCATTGATTCTTTTAAAGTTATTGGATTTATTGAGTATGGCCATAAGAAAATGAATCTCAGTATTGTATATGGTGACATACCTGTACTTTGATAATAAATTTATGTTGAAATTTGATAGTCAAAGACCCCACCCACACCAAACATCCTCTCTTCTTCCTTTGGACACAAGATACAAAAGCCTGAGAACATGAACCACCAGGCTGAAAGACAGCTTCTACTCTGCTACTATACAACTAGTGAATGGTTCCCTCGTACAATAAGATTGAGTCTTGGCAATCTAAGTTATGATCTTTCACCTGCACTGCACTTCCTCTGTCCTTCATTGACGTCAATGTAGTTCTTGGATTTATTGAGTATACTGGCAAGGAAATGAATCTCAGAGTTGTACACTAACATATGTACTTTGATAATAAATCTACTTTGAACTTTTTCTCCTCTGCCATGAGATTTCTGAACAGCAGGTGAACCCATGAACACTACCTCTCTATTTTTTACTATACTTATTTTTCATATTTCTTATTGCAACTTATAGTAATGCTTTATGTATTGCACCGTACTGCTGCTGCAAACCATTTTAGACATGTGACAATGATAATAAATTCAATTCTGATTCTTTCCCTGGAAAAAAAAATCAGTAAATTGGTCCATTGTTGTCTGGGACACCATGATCGCCAGTGCTTGAATTTAAACATCCAGGCTACCTCATTCAAATTCAAGTACATGGTCGTCAAGGCAAGCTTCAGAAAGTTCTCAAATTTCTACAGATATTTTGTACAGAGTACTCTAACTGGCCGTATTATCGTCTGGTATGGAGGGGCCACTGCACAGGATTGGGGAAAAGCTGCAGTTGTAAACTCAGCCAGCTCCATCATGGGCACTAGCCTCTCCAGCATTGAAGACATCTTCAAAAGGCAATGTCTCAAAAAGGCTGCATCCATCAGTAACGACTCCATCACCTAGAACATGCTCTCTTCTCATAACCATTGTCAAGATGGTGATACAGGAGCCTGAAGACACACACTGAACAACTTAGAACAGTTTCTTATCCCTCTGTCATCAGATTTCTGAATGGACAATGAATCCATGAACGCTACCTCACCTTTTTCACCTCCCTTTTTGTACCACTTAACTCATTTACTATATTAAGAAGTCTTAAATATATATATATATATATATATATAGAGCTAGGCTGCCTAAAACGTTTGCACAGTGCTGTATTTATCAATGTGAAGTGGAAAGCAAACTTGTAAATCTGGCAGGAGCAAAGGATGTTGGGAATGGTGAAAGTGGAGTGCCGTGGGAGGGGTGTGAGACAATTGGCAGAGGAGTGCCGGGGGCGAGGGTGGCACGGGCACAGACACACCCAGTACTGAAACACCAGGCAAGGTCACTTGATTCCAAACAATTGGTTTATTGATCATTCCCTCTCCCTTCCCTTCTTGCCAACCATGATTCCCCTCTGCCCGCCCCTTCCCACTCTCAGTTCACAATGGAGACTCACATCAGAATCAGGTTTATCATCACTAACACGTCATGAAATTTGTTGTTTTTTGCGGCAGCAGTACCAGTGCAATACATAAAATTACTACAGTGCTGTACAAAGGTCTCAGGCTCCATGTATGTGTCCAAGACTTTTGTACAGTATGGTATACCAATTGTACTTTATGGTATTTTTATTATGCATTGCGATATACTGCTGCCACGAAACAACAAATTTCACAGCATATGCCAGTGATATTAATTCCAATCCTGATACTAATCCTCTAACTTTAAATCATAACTAGCATGAGAACAAGTAGCAGCTGCTAGAGGAGAGACTGAACAGCCTAAGGACCCAGCCACTGACCACAGCCGCCACCACTGCAACAGAATATGTAGATCCTGGATCGGCCTCTACAGTCATCTGAGGACCCATGAAAGACAACCCTTTAGGAGAACATCACACTGACTCGAGTGACTGCACTACTGATCATAATTTTACCATACACCTCACATAGAGGAAAGCATAGAGAAGATAATGTTTCATTATCTTCTATTTCACCAAGATTCCTTCAATTCTTTTGTAGGGGCCTTTAGATTAAGTGTCCCTTTTTCTTATTTAGGAAACTCTAAAGTTAGGAAACTCTAAAGTAGGGAAACTCATTACCAAAACCATGGAAAATAATTAACGTGCCCAAATGTTCCTTCAGGTCCTAACTTTGAAAGACTACACCAGAACACTATTTATTTTTATGTTATATAACTGATACATTGAAATCTGATGCTGCTGGATAAATATAGCTGTGAAATCCATTTGATCTTAATTATTGCACGGAAGACAAGAGGAATGCAAAACTACAGAAGAGTCTTTAACACTAATAATGCCAGATTGCCCCAGTAAGCCAAATTTTACTTAAGCATCCAAACAATAAAGTATGGCTGTACAAGGGTTCTGGCTCACAAAGTCAAAATACATACTGCTGGACAAAAGGAGATCTACTATAGAGTCATACAACATGACAGCACAGAAACAGGCCCTTCAGCCTAGTCTATGCCCAATTGTAATTCTGCCTCGTCCTATTGAGCTGAACCCAGGCCTTAGCCCTCTATACCCTCCCATCAATATACTCATTCAAATTTGTCTTAAGTGCGGAAATTGAACCTGCATCCACCATTCCCACAGGCAGCTCATTCCACACTCTCACCACCTGAGTGATGAAGTTTCCCCTCATGTAGTCCTTAGACATTTCACCTTTCACCCATAACCTCAGTTCATCTCGCGCAACCTCAGTGGAAAAAGTCTGCTTGCATTTATCCTATCGAAGCCCCCTCCCCCACTCATTCATTGTCTGCCATGCCATATGACATGGATGATCATGCTCTTGATCATGATTATTCCTGGTAAATTTTCCCTACAGAGGTGGTTTGCCATTACCTTGTTCTGGGCAGTGTCTTCACAAGATAGGTAACCCCAGTCATTATCAATAATCTTCAGATTGTCTGCCTGGTGCCAGTGGTCGCACAACCAGGACTTGTGATATGCACCAGCTACTCATACAACAATCGGCCATGTGCTCCCATGGCTTCACATGACCTTGATTTGGGGGTGGGGGGGGCTAAGCAGGTTCTACACTCTTCCCAAGGGTGACCTGCAAGCTGGCCGAGGGAAGGAGCACCTTACACCTCCTTTGGTAGAAACGCATCTCCACCCCGCTACACAAATGATTGTTTATACCTCAATCAAATCTCCCCTGCGCTCTAGGAAATGGAGTCCTAATAGAATCCTATACCTTTGCACAAAGGCTACATCCCTAGACTACATGTTCAAACAGATACAATGAGACGAATGAATACCTGAAGGTTCACTACAATTTTGCATTACAAATGCCAACTATAACCTCAACACATAACATTCGCTGGTTCTTTGCCTCTTACCATCAACTGTACTTGAAACAATGTTCCATGTAATCCCAATCCATTTCTTCTTCTGGAATTTTCAATATTTTTAACAATTCCTACTGACTTGGTGTCCTCTCGCAGTTGAACGACATCATTAATATGTACTTTAGAAATGGACCTGAAGAGGCTTTCATTCTGAACGAGCTCATATCGACGAGAAGCATCCTGGATCTCAACAAGCAACTCTGCTTCATCCTTGGTGATTTCTTTCAGATTTGCTTCCCGGAAATTTACTACTTGCCTGCAGTTTTCCACAGTGACAGACGTCTCCCCAGTTCCTCTGTGGATGAAATATCCCAAGTACCCTTTCTGGATCCGTTTTTTGCTTGAACTGAACTCTTTTATCACAATAAAATAATGTTTATCATTGTCAATTCCCCCCATTCTTGTGGGAAATCCAAAACTTGAAATTAGAACCTGTAAGATATGAAACCAATGGTAATTTTAGAATATAAAAAACAAGAATAAACACAAGATTAAATTCCTAACAATAGGATTAAGGAAGGGGTTTGCAACAAGTGAAAATGATGATGAATTAATGCACATCAGGGTTCCACAGTAGTACAGCGGTTGGTGTAACACTATTGTTAGGGCATATTCTGGAGACATGGAATATAACAAATATTAATTTCGACAGTAACCAGTCTTCAGATCTGAATGCAGATTGTGGATTGAGCTTAAAATACAGCTCACAACAATAGTGTTCTTGGAGCTGCAGACTAGGGTTGATTGCAAACCAAGAGACACTCATTTGACCCAAGATGTCTGCATATGCATGAATACAGCTCAGAGACAATGGCGATTAACATTCAGTTTGGTGTCTGAAGTGTGAGTGTGAACATCTAGGAGCCTGAAAATTATATGTAATTCAAAGGAAGCATTGTAGACACATTATAACTATAGAATTGTCCTGGTGTTACCTTGGATATTTAGATTAGATTAGATTATGAGGACACGCAGTCCTCTTTTATTGTCATTTAGTAATGCATGCATTAAGAAATGATACAATATTCCTCCTGTGTGATATCACAGAAACACAGGACAGACCAAGACTGAAAAACTAACAAAACCACATGATTATAACATATAGTTACAACACTGCAACAATACCATAACTTGAATGAAGAAGAGGCTACGGCACAGTAAAAAAGTTCAAAGTCTCTTGAATGTCCCACATCTCACGCAGACAGGAGAAGCATATTAAAATGTCAGGTAATGGTGAATCAGGGAGCCTCTTCTTCCAAGAGTGTCTCCAGTGTGAGGCCTGCTACTTGTTCTGCTGAATATCACCAGCTTCAGTGTCTCTCTGGTGACTTTGTTCAGTCACAACAGCTATTACAGCTCAGGAGTTGAAATTTGGAGTTCAATTCTGGCATCGTCTGTATGTTCTCCCTGTGACCACGTGGATTTCCTCTGGGGTCTCCTGTTTCCTCACACATTCCAAATACACACGGTTAGGGCTAGCGATTTGTGGGCATGCTATGCTGGCACTGGAAGCGTGGCAACTGTTGTGGCTGACGTTTCGGAATATTGAACATACCAGAGAGGGGTGATAAGAACTGAACAATCCAACTTCACACAAGTCATCCAAGAATTGTGATGATTCCAAAGACAAGAGATAGGAGCAGAATTGGGCCACTAAGCCCAAAGCTCCGTACTCCATTATGGCAGATTTATTATCACTCGCGATCCCATTCTCCTGCTTTCTCCCCATAATCTTTCATACCCTTACTAATCAAGAACATATCAACCTTAGCTTTAAATGTACCCAATGACTTGTCCTCCACAGCCATCTGTGGCAAAGAATCCTAGATTCACCACCCTCCTCCTAAAACTGTTCCTCATCTGTTCTCAAGGAATGTCCTTCTACTCTCAGGCTGTGCCCTCTGGTGCTAGACTCCCTCACTATTCTCTCCACGTCCACTCCATCGAGGCCTTTCAATGTTTGGTAGGTTTCAGTAAGATTCCTCCCCCCCCCCCATTCTTCTAAACTCTATGCCCAGAGCAATCAAATGCTCCTCATAATGTTAACCCTTTCATTATTGGAATCAATCTTGTATACCTCCTCTGGATCCTCTTCAATGCCAGAACATCTTTTCTTAGATAAGGTGCCCAAAACTGTCTGTCCAATGCCTTATAAAGCCTCAGCATGACATCTTTGCTTTTAGTCCTCTCAAAATGACTGCTAATATTGCCTTTATCATAATCATAAAGGTGCTTCATCGTAATAGTCATTAGATTGCCAAGGGTGGAGGCAGAATTACAATGGCGCTCAAAGATAACTCCTTCAAGTTCATCTACGAAAAGAGCTTAATTACTACCTTTAATGTCTCTCCTTTTCACTTTCAGGGTCGATGAGGTTCTGAAGATCCTGACCTGGAGTTACACTCAGATTTCAGCCCTTCGCGGTGGGGGACTTACTCCCGGGGGCTCACAGCCAGCTGCTTTGCGAAATCCCAAGGCCGCAGCTGAGAGGACGAGCGCATCTTTGGGATTCCTAAGTTTTGCGGCCTGTGGACGGGCTGATTCTAAGCCAGCTGAAGCGCTGCTGGAGAACAAGGGAACATCTGGAGCGTGCATATCTCTGCATCTCTCTCTCTCGTCAGAGAACTCGTGAAAAAAAAAGAGGTGCAACAGCCTTTATCATCGTAAATCAGCGAGTGGTTTTCTTATGTCTCCTCTCACTGTGAAAGGGGACAAATTTTTCTGCCTATCAGGGAGACAGAGAGCCTGTGGTACGTCAAATTGTCCAATGATCGATTAATTTTTATTGTATTGTAGATCATCTTTCTTGAGGACTTTTCTATTGCTTGCTTGGTGGGTGGAGAGTGCTGATGCTTTTTTTTGCTGAAGTAAGTGGGGGAGGGGGATCGTTGTTTTGCTGCTGCTTGTGCATGGGAGGAGCAGTGGGGGGGCTTTGGGGTTCTAACATTTTTTCCTATCACTCACTCGTTGGGGAACTCTTTTGTTTTTGCAGATGTCTGTGAAGAACAAGAATTGCTGGTTGTATATTGTATACATTTCTCTGATATTAAATGGACTATTCAACTATCAAAGCACTTCATTCCTGACCTCTTGACTAAAGCATGGATACTCAACTTCCTCATCAGCAGACCTCGATCAGTAAGGATTGGTAACAACATCTCCTCGCTGACCATCAACACATATGCACCTCAAGGCTACATGCTTAACACCCCCCGCTCTACTTTTTTATACATACAACTGTGTAGCAAAGAACAGCTCCAATGCCTGTGTCAATATTTCTGAGGACAAAACCCAGAACCAACAATCAATGCAGCTATAAAGGTGGAAAGACAGCGGCTATATTACATTAGGGGCTTGAGGAGATTCAGTACATCACCAAAAGCACTCTCTAATTTCTACAGATGTACTGTAGACAGCATTCTAACTGGCTGCATCACCGTAAGGTATGGGGGCGGGGCACTGCACAGGATCAAAGCAAGTCGCAGAGAAATGTAAACTTAGTCAGCTCCATAATGGGCTCTAGCCTCCGTAGAATCCAGGTCATCTTCAAGGAGCAATGCCTCAGAAAGGCACCATCCATCATTAAGGAGCTCCACCACCCAGAAAATTTCCTCTCCTCATTGCTACCATTGGGAAGGAAGTACAGAAGCATGAAGACACATATTCAGTGACTCAGGAACAGCTTCTTCCCCACTGATACCTGATTTCTGAATGGACAATGAACAGTACCTCACTATTTTTTTTAATACTTCCTTTTTTTTTTGCATTACTTAATTATAAATACACTATAACTCAGTTTTCTTTTTCTTTCTATTATCAAGTATTGCATTGTTCCACTGCAACAAAGTTAACAGATTTCATGACATATGCTGGTGATGCTAAACCAGAGAAAAAAAATTCATCAGTGGCACCACTGATATTGGACAAACATCAGTGATATGCAGTGTTGCTGGAAAGTTTATGAACTCTGCAGAATTTTCTATTTCTGCATAAATATGATCTAAAATACTTTATACTTTATTGTCGCCAAACAATTGGTACTAGAACGTACAAACATCACAGCGACACACATAAAAGTTGTTGGTGAACGCAGCAGGCCAGGCAGCATCTGTAGGAAGAGGTGCAGTCGACGTTTCAGGCCGAGACCCTTCGTCAGGACTAACTGAAGGAAGAGTGAGTAAGAGATTTGAAAGTTGGAGGGGGAGGGGGAGATCCAAAATGATAGGAGAAGACAGGAGGGAGAGGGATGGAGCCAAGAGCTGGACAGGTGATAGGCAAAAGGGATACGAGAGGATCATGGGACAGGAGGTCCGGGAAGAAAGACAAGGAGGTGGGGGGGACCCAGAGGATGGGCAAGGGGTATATTCAGAGGGACAGAGGGAGAAAAAGGAGAGTGAGAGAAAGAATGTGTGCATAAAAATAAATAACAGATGGGGTACGAGGGGGAGGTGGGGCATTAGCAGAAGTTAGAGAAGTCGATGTTCATGCCATCAGGTTGGAGGCTACCCCGACGGAATATAAGGTGTTGTTCCTCCAACCTGAGTGTGGCTTCATCTTTACAGTAGAGGAGGCCGTAGATAGACATGTCAGAATGGGAATGGGATGTGGAATTAAAATGTGTGGCCACTGGGAGATCCTGCTTTCTCTGGCGGACAGAGCGTAGATGTTCAGCAAAGCGGTCTCCCAGTCTGCGTCGGGTCTTGCCAATATATAAAAGCCCACATCGGGAGCACTGGACGCAGTATATCACCCCAGCCGACTCACAGGTGAAGTGTTGCCTCACCTGGAAGGACTGTTTTGGGCCCTGAATGGTGGTAAGGGAGGAAGTGTAAGGGCACTTACCACCTACCATCCCACCAGCCTCCGGGTCCAACATATTATTCTCCATAACTTCCGCCACCTCCAACGGGATCCCATCACTAAGCACATCTTTCCCTCCCCCCGGCCCCCCCCCCCCGCACTCCGCAGGGATCGCTCCCTAGGCGACTCCCTTGTCCATTCGTCCCCCCCCCATCCCTCCCCACTGATCTCCCTCCTGGCACTTATCCGTGTAAGCGGAACAAGTGCTACACATGCCCTTACACTTCCTCCCTTACCACCATTCAGGGCCCCAAACAGTCCTTCCAGGTGAGGCAAAACTTCACCTGTGAGTCAGCTGGGGTGATATACTGCGCCCGGTGCTCCCGATGTGGTCTTTTATATATTGGCGAGACCCGACGCAGACTGGGAGACCGCTTTGCTGAACACCTACACTCTGTCCGCCAGAGAAAGCAGGATCTCCCAGTGGCCACACATTTTAATTCCATATCCCATTCTGACATGTCTATCCACGGCCTCCTCTACAATCAGGCTCATGAAGATGAAGCCACACTCAGGTTGGAGGAACAACACTTTATATTCCGTCTGGGTAGCCTCCAACCTGATGGCATGAACATCGACTTCTCTAACTTCCGCTAATTTCCCACCTCCCCCTCGTACCCCATCTGTTACTTATTTTTATACATACATTCTTTCTCTCACTCTCCTTTTTCTCCCTCTGAATATACCCCTTGCCCATCCTCTGGGTCCCCCCCTGCCCCTTGTCTTCCTCCAACTTTCAAATCTCTTACTCACTCTTCCTTCAGTTAGTCCTGACGAAGGGTCTCGGCCTGAAATGTCGACTGCACCTCTTCCTAGAGATGCTGCTTGGCCTGCTGCGTTCACCAGCAACTTTTATGTGTATTGCTTGAATTTCCAGCATCTGCAGAATTCCTGTTGTTTGCATTTTTAAACATCACAGCGATATTTGATTCTGCGCTTCACACTCCCTGGATTACAAATATTAAATATTAAAGATATTAAAAAGTTAAAATTAGTAAATATTAAAAATTTAAATTATAAATAGAAAATAGAAAAATGGGAAGTAAGGTAGTACAAAAAAACAGAGAGGCAGGTCCGGATATTTGGAGGGTACGGACCAGATCCGGGTCAGGATCCATTCAGCAGTCTTATCACAGTTGGAAAGAAGCTGTTCCCAAATCTGGCCATACTTTGCTTCAGTATTCACTACAGAAAAGTACTTTGGCGATTGTAGGGAAGACTTACAGCAGATTGAAAAGCTTGAGCATACAGACATTAAGAAAGAGGTTGTGCTGGAGCTTTTGGAAAGCATCAAGTTGGATAAGTCACCGGGACCAAACAAGATACACCCCAGGCTACTGTGGGAGGCGAGGGAGGAGATTGCTGAACCTCTGACGAAGATCTTTGCATCAATGGGGACGGGAGAAGTTCCAGAGGATTGGAGGGTTGCAGATGTTGTTCCCTTATTCAAGATAGGGATGGCGAGAGCCCAGGAAATTACAGACCAGTGAGTCTTACTTCAGTGGTTGGTAAGTTGATAGAAAAGATCCTGAGAGGCAGGATTTATGAACATTTGAAGAGACAGAATATGATTAGGAATAGTCAGCATGGTTTTGTCAAAAGCAGGTCGTGCCTTATGAGCCTGATTGAATTTTTTGAGGATGTGACCAAACACATTGATGAAGGTAGAGCAATAGATGCAGTGTATATGGATTTCAGCAAGGGATTTGATAAGGTACCTCTTGCAAGGCTTATTGAGAAAGTAAGGAGCCATGGGATCCAGAATTAGCTTGCTCATAGAAGGCAAAGAGTGGTTGTAGACGAGTCATAAGCTGCCTGGAGTTCAGTGACTAGTGGTGTGCCTCAGGGATCTGTTCTGGGACCCCTTCACTTCGAGATTTTTATAAATGACCTGGATGAGGAAGTAGAGGGATGGGTTAGTAAATTTGCTAATGACACAAAGGTTGGGGGTGTTGTGGATAGTGTGGAGGGCTGTCAGAGGATACAGCGGGACATCAATAGGATGCAAAACTGGACTGAGAAATGGCAGAAGGAGTTCAACCCAGATAAGTGTGAGGTGGGTCATTTTGGTAGGTTAAATATGATGGCAGAATATAGCATTAATGCTAAGACTCTTCGCAGTGTGGAGGATCAGAGGGATCTTGGGGTCCAAGTCCATAGGACATTCAAAGCTGCTGCACAGGTTGACTGTGTTGTTAAGCAGGCATATGATTCAATGGTCTTCATCAACCGTGGGACTGGGTTTAGGAGCCAAGAGGTAATGTTGCAGCTCTAAAAGACCCTGGTCAGACCCCAAGTGGAGTACTGTGCTCAGTTCTGGTCACCTCACTACAGGAAGAATGTGGAAACTATAGAAAGGGTGCAGAGGAAATTTACAAGGATGTTGCCTGGATTGGGGAGCATGCCTTATGACAGTAGGTTGAGTGAACTCGTCCTTTTCTCCTTGGAGCGATGGAGGATGAGAGGTGATCTGATCGAGGTGTATAAAATGATGAGAGGCATTGAATGTGTGATAGTTAGAGGCTTTTTCCCAGGGCTGAAATGGCTAGCACGAGAGGGCACAGTTTTAAGGTGGTTGGAAGTAGGTACAGAGAGGATATCAGGGGCAAGTTTTTTTTTTATATATACAGAGTGCTGAGAGCGTGGAATGGGCTGCCGGCAACTGTGGTGGAGGCAGATACAATAGGGTCTTTTTAGAGACTCCTGGATAGGTACATGGAGCTTAGAAAAATAGAGGGCTATGGGTAACCCTAGGTGATTTCTAAAGTACATGTTCGGCACAGCATTGTGGGCCATAGGGCCTATATTGTGCTGTAGGTTTTCTATGTTTCTAAAATGTGATCAGATCTTCATGCAAGTCCTATAACTAGATAAAGAGAACCCACTTAAATAAATAACACAAAACCATTATACTTGTTCATTTATCTATTGAGAAAAATGATCCCATATTATATGTATCTGTTCGAAAAAGGATGTGAACCTCTGGGGTAATGCCTTCTACAAAAGAAAAGCCTGCTCTTCTCAAGAAAGATCTGTACACCATGCCTCAATCAAAACAACTTTCAGAGGACCTCAGAAGAATTGTAGAGATGCATGAAGCTGGAAAAGGCTACAAAAGCATTTCCAAAGAACTGTAAACAACAGGAATTCTGCAGATGCTGGAAATTCAAGCAACACACAAAGTTGCTGGTGAACGCAGCAGGCCAAGCAGCATCTCTAGGAAGAGGTGCAGTCGACGTTTCAGGCCAAGACCCTTCATCAGGACTAACTGAAGGAAGAGTGAGTAAGGGATTTGAAAGTTGGAGGGGGAGGGGGAGATCCAAAATGATAGAAGACAGGAGGGGGAGGGATGGAGCCAAGAGCTGGACAGGTGATTGGCAAAAGGGGATACGAGAGGATCATGGGACAGGAGGTCCGGGAAGAAAGACAAGGGGGTGGGGAACCAGAGGATGGGCAAGAGGTATATTCAGAGGGAGAAAAAGGAGAGTGAGAGAAAGAATGTGTGTAGAAAAATAAGTAACAGATGGGGTACAAGGGGGAGGTGGGGCATTAGCGGAAGTTAGAGAAGTCGATGTTCATGCCATCAGGTTGGAGGCTACCCCGACGGAATATAAGGTGTTGTTCCTCCAACCTGAGTGTGGCTTCATCTTTACAGTAGAGGAGGCCGTGAATAGACATGTCAGAATGGGAATGGGATGTAGAATTAAAATGTGTGGCCACTGGGAGATCCTGCTTTCTCTGGTGGACAGAGCGTAGATGTTCAGCAAAGCGGTCTCCCAGTCTGCGTCGGGTCTTGCCAATATATAAAAGGCCACATCGGGAGCACCTGACGCAGTATATCACCCCAGTCGACTCACAGGTGAAGTGTTGCCTCACCTGGAAGGACTGTTTGGGGCCCTGAATGGTGGTAAGGGAGGAAGTGTAACGGCATGTGTAGCACTTGTTCCGCTTACACGGATAAGTGCCAGGAGGGAGATCAGTGGGGAGGGATGGGGGGGACGAATGGACAAGGGAGTGATTTGAAAGTACTTTCTCACTCTTACTTACCTTACTCACTCTTCCTTCAGTTAGTCCTGACGAAGGGTCTCGGCCTGAAACGTCGACTGCACCTCTTCCTACAGATGCTGCTCGGCCTGCTGCGTTCACCAGCAACTTTGATGTGTGTTGCTTGAATTTCCAGCATCTGCAGAATTCCTGTTGTTTATGGTTTGAGGCTGCTTTGCTGCCTCAGGGCCTGGACAGCTTGCAATCATTGAGGTAACAATAAATTCAAAATTGTATCAAGACATTTTAGATTATGAGAATACGCAGTCCTCGTTTATTATCATTTAGAAATGCATGCATGCATTAAGAAATGATACAATGTTCCTCCAGAGTGATATCACAGAAAAACAGGACAAACCAAAGACTAACACTGACAGAATTATAACATATAGTTACAGCAGTGCAAAGCAATACCATAACTTGATAAAGAGCAGACCATGGGCACGGTAAAAACAAGTCTCAAAGTCCCGGTAAATTCTCAAGTCCCCGATAGCAGGCGGCAAAAGGGAGAAACTCCCTGCCATAAACCTCCAGGCACCGACAACTGCCGATGCATTGGAAGCACCCGACCACAGCCGACACTGAGTCCATCCGTCCGAAAACTTCAAGCCTCCGACCAGCCCCTCTGATACAGCCTCCCGAGCGCCATCGACCTCGCACTGGCCACCGAAACAAGCAAAGCCAAGCATTCGGGGCCTTCGCCTCCGCAGATTCCGGACCACCCAGTAGCAGTGGCAGCGAAGCAGGCATTTCAGAAGTTGCTCCAGATGTTCCTCCGTACTCTCACGTCTGTCTCCATCAAATCAGAATTTTACAGGAGAATGTCAGGGCCATAGTCCGTCACCTGAAGTTTAATAGAAGTCGGATAATGCAACAAGACAATAATCCGAAAGACAAGAGTGAATCAATACCAGTATGGTTTAATGGTTCATGTTTCGAAATGGCCAAGTCAAAGTCCTGACCTTAATCCTTCTAGAAATGTTGCAGAAGGACCTGAAGCAAGCAATTCATGCAAGGAGGCCCACTAACATCCCAAAGTTGAAGCAGTTTTGAAAGGAGAAATGGCCAAAATTCCTCCAAGCCGATGTACAGGACTGATCAACAGTTACCGGAAATGTTGGTTGAAGTTATTGCTGTACAAGGGGGTCCACTAATTACTGAAAGCAAAAGTTCACATACTTTTTCCAACAAATACATGTATTATTGGATCATTTTTCTCAATAAATACAAGCATAATTTTTTGTGTGATTTATTTAATTGGGTTCTCTTTATCTAGTTTTAGGACCTACGTGAAGATCTGATCACATTTTAGGTCATATTTATGCAGAAATAGAGAAAATTCTACAGGGTTCACAAACTTTCACTACTGTAAGACTATAGAAGCAAGATAGGACACCTGTTGATTAGTGGCAACAACTTCTCGCTCAACATTAGTAAAATAAAAAGCTGATTGTCAACTTCAGAAACGTAACCTCCAGGAGGTGAACGTGCACCTATCTACAATGGAAGATTGGTGGTGGACAGAGCTAGCAGCTTTAAATTCCTGGCCGTGAACATACTGGACGACCTGTGCTGGGCCCAGCACATGCAGGCAATCACAGGGAAAGCATACCAGCATTTTTTGGAGGTTAAAGAGGTTCCACTTGTTACCAAGTACTCGAACAAACTTCCACAGAAGTACTGTTGAAAGCATCCTGACTGACTGCATCATGTTCTAGCATGGCAATCTGAATGCACAGGAATGTGAGGCTGCAGAGTAATGGCTTCTGTCCAATACATCACTAGGTACCTCCCCACCATCTACAGGAGATACTACCTCAAGAAGGCAAGACCCATCATGAAAGATCCACACCATCCAGACCATGGCACCTTCTTGCAGCTACCATTGAGCAGGAGGTACAGTGAGGCCCCACACCACCAGGTTCAACAACAGCTTTAACCATTTAGTTTTTGAGTCAACCTGCAAAACCCTAATCACTACCACATTATGACCACTTCGATCACTTGAACTAAAATGGACTTTGTGGGTTAGTTTTGATCCAATTGTGTTCTTCCTTATAAAAATTGGAAATAATTTATGTTTTTCTTGTGAATACTGTTTGCATGATGCTGTGTGTCTGTGATGCAGCTGCAAGCAAGTTTTTAATTGCACCTGTGCATGCATGCACTTGTGCAGATGACAATAAGCTCATCTTTGAGAAAGACCAGATTTCATATGGTGATTCTATTAGGTAAAAGCAGAGAGCAACCTCAATTGCAATCCTTTCTGCAGCCTTGTTTTCATTGCTACCATCAGAAAGGAGGAATAGGGGCCTGAACGATTTAGGAATAATTTCATCCCCTCTACCATATGATTTCTGAATGGACATTGAACCCATGAACACAACCGCAATACTTTTTTTAAAATTTCTGTTTTTGCTCTACTTATTTTTACTATTTAATATATATACACATATTGTAATTCAGTTTTAATATTTGTATCGCATTGTACTGCTACCCCAAAGTTAACAAATTTCACAACATATGTCAGTGATATTATACCGGATTCTGATTAAACTAAGAGCACTCTCGTGTGTGCAGTCTCAAACTCAGCTTGTAAGCAACATCTGCTACCAACTTAAACCACAGTGTCTCCACATGATAAAATTCAGAATGATAAAAGATTTTATGCAACATATCTAAATATGTCAATTGCCTTGAGATTGACAGCTGTACTGTATTTATGAAAAAAAACTGACTAAATGGAGGTGTTCTGCAAAGCAGTCCCCAATTGCCTTTGACTTACCCGGTGAAGAGACCACCATACTGTGAATGCATTATTTTAAAGGCAACCAAGTGCAGGTTTCACCTGTGAGAAAGGCTCGTACGGAAGCCTGAAGACACAGTCTCAACAATCAGGAAAAGCTTCTGCAATCCGATTTCTGAATGGACGTTAAACCCATGAACACTATCTCACTGCCTTTTTTATTTCTATTTTTGCACTACTTACTAAACTTTTTTTATATTATGTATAGCATTGTACCGCTGCCGCAAAGACAACAAATCTCACGACGTAAGTCGGCAATATTAACCCTAATTCTGATGCAATGTGAAGGGACGCTGTTACTCCTATCACCACCGGGATGACGGCCTCACTGAGCCCTGGCACCTGCCTATTGACCTACCAAGACCTCGCTTGGCTGGCGGTAGGAGGTGCCCTCCCAGTCACATCACTACCAAAGTACACTGCCCTCGGACGGCTGCGGTGGGGACCCGCCTCTTTACAGACTGTGGATGTGCTGAGAGGGTGTGGAGACCGACGCAAGGCTCCCGAGTCCCGCTACATCCCAACAGGACTCTCCGGACCTGCGGGCTGTTCCCGGGGACGGGGACGGGGACTGAGGCTGGAGTCTCCCCCTACCAAACCCTCGCGGCTCCGGGCCCCGACCACTGTCAGGCCCGGCTCCTGATTCACACACCACTCGACACCGAGGACGCAGGGAAATCCCCTCGGCTGCTATCCCGACTACACTCACCCCATCCCTCCGCGGCGTCCTGCGAGCAACACGCATGCGCCGCTCCTCTGTTCTCGCGAGCTCCAGCTCACGTCAATCATTAGTACCGGGGAGAAAGCCGCCCGTCAATCATTTGCTGCTGCCCCGCTTCCGGATAATGCACAACCGAAATTCTTTTTATGGCGATTGGCAGTCTAACTTAATCTCTTTCAAATGAAAGCTAAATTACCCCAAACGTAATGAAAAACGCTACTGTGAATTAAAGTCACTCCCATAACTTAGTTTGAAATGAAAACTATGAACCGCTAAAGAGTGTAATGAAGCCTGCATTTGATTTCTTTCAAACTTACAAGGTTCACACTTAATAATGGAAAAGAGTAAACAATCGACGCTTCCGACCTGAAGAATGGTCTCGGCCCGAAACGTCGACTGTCTACTGTTTTCCATCGATGCTGCCTGACCTGCTGAGTTCCACCAGTATTTTGTGTGTTTTAATTTGGATTTCCAATATCCGCAGATTTTCTTGTTTGTCACACCGTAATAGGATATACTTAACTTTAATAATGATGACAAAACCTACACAATGCAGAATGATATTTTCCAACAAGATACAACAAATAATTAAGCACAGTATGCCCAATTCTAATTTGTGATAAAGGAATTTCTCCCCTTCTTATTTTATCCCCTTCTCTCATAAACCTAGTAGTTATATAAAGGAGTCTCCCTTATGTCCATTATCCCACAAGTCGTGCCATAGTCCCCTAATTCTTGACCCTACCAGCACCTTAGCTTCTGATTTGCTAAGTGGAAGGTCTATATCCACTGTTGAACTTTTAACAGCTTTCTTAGCTGAGCAATCAACCTGCTCATTCCCCTCAACACCTCCATGTGCAAGGACCCATAAGAAGCAGCAGTATAAAAAACAGTATACCAAATAAGATTTGGTGAACTTCCAACAGTAAATCTGACCTGCTGCTGAAATGACCTGTTTTAAGACTCATCAAAGCTGAAAAGGAGTCTGAATAAATTACAACTTTACATGGACAAATTTCCTCCGCCTGCTGTAAGCCTGAAATAATGGCACCAAAGTTCAAAGTACATTTATTATGAAAGTATGTATACTTTCTACAACTTACAGGCAGCTACAAAACAAAGAAACCCAAATAAACCGATTGCTGTAAAACAAAAGAAAACTGTCAAACAACCAACCTGCAGAGAAAAAAAAGTGCAAACAATAAAAGTAAGCAAATAGCATTCAGGACTGAAGTTCACAAAAGTGAGTCCACACTATGATAGTTGCAGGCCACAGCCACAGTTCAGTTCAGTGCAGAGCTGAGTAAACCTCATGGAGCAATGAGCTGAATATTCTGCTGATAGATGGCTAGTAAGTCATTTCTTTATTGTTACCTGCAATTAAAGCACAAAAACAGCCACACCGACATTCCCAGTTAAACGATCTTTTGATCCATCTGTAAAAATGGTTAACATACCATAACAATTTCCCTCACTATATGACGAACAAACAGACTCACAGGCATAACAGAATTCTTAGACTTTATCAAATTGCGTAACCTAAAATGAACTGAAATCATCGGACAAAAAACAAGGCGAGGTTACCGAGAAAGCTACAGTAGGACATATTGCATAATCCAACAAGCCCATATTCCCAGCGTGATAAGAACCTAGACACCCAAAACTAAAACCACCCTTCTTACGATGTTCCCAACAGTCCTCCAACACACCTTTAACAGGATGATCATTTCTTTGTCCCCTCAAATTAATCCAATATGTTAACATCAACTTCAGCCTCCGCAATTGCAAGGGTAGTTGTCCCATTTCAACTGCTGCTGCTAAGTTAACAAATTTCACATCACATACCAGTGATAATAAACCTGATTCTGACTCAAAAGCTGAAACAGGAGACGAACTTAGCGCATCACAACAGAATCTTTAAGCCTGTGCTTGCATCATATCCAAAAACTCTGAAGCTGGAGATGAAGCTGACCCATAAGTCACACAGCCATAACCAAGAACAAATCTAATTAAAGAAATATAAATGGTGAACAAAGATTTTTGTGCAGTACTCCAAGAATACCCACATAGATACCTTCCATGTCAGTTTATTATCCAGCCACATGCCTAGAAATCTTACCACTGACACCTTAAGAGTTTGATCATGTAATTTCAAATCAGGTGCATGTCTATTAGTCCAATTTGTAAAACACATAACTTGAGTTTTAGCTACTGAAAGCTTATATCCCCATCTATTTGCCCACTGTTTGACTTTTTAATCATTAATTGTATCCTATACACAGTAAAATTGAAATTTCTACCTCTAATCCATAAAACTCCATCATCTGCATATAGAGATTTACCCACCCCAGGACCAATCTCAGAGAAAACAGCATTAATCATAATATTAAATAACAAAAGGCTACAAACACTGCTTTGTAGGGTCCCATTCTCTCACACGTAGAAACCCGAATATACCTTGCCCTCCCTTACCTGCATAGACTGTCTAAAATTAAAAAACTCAGAAGGAAATTATACAACTTCCCCCTCACTCCTAATTTCTGTAGGTTAATCAAAAGTCCTTCCTTCTACAACATATCATACGCCATTTCAATATCAGAATCAGGTTTAATATCACTGGCATATGTCGTGAAATTTGTTGTCTTTGCGGCAACAATGTAATACATAACAAAATAGAAAAAAACTGTGAATTCCAGTATACATATACATAACAGTTACATTAAATAAGTGGTGCAAAAATAGAAATAAGAGCAAGGTAGTGAGGTAGTGTTGGTGTGTTACTGTCATTACAACTTCCTTATTTCCCTGTGCTTTCCTAGTATCATCTTCCGAGTATGAAACTGAATCCAATGTCATCCTACCCTTCCGAAATCCATTCTGATAGAACACTGTATCACCTCTCTTTTCTAAATTATAATTCAAATGCTTTATTACCACACATTCTATAAGTTTACATTAACAATATAGGCCTATAATTAGATGGATCAGACAGGGGTTTCCCGGGTTTCAGAATAGGCACAACTACTGCTATTTTCCATGAGGAAGGAAGATGGCCTAACCCTGCTTTGTTCAGGGTGTCAGATGTGGGAATCCTGGGAGACCTCCAGCCTCCCTGATGGCCACATCTGCGCCAGGTGCACCGAGTTGCAGCTCCTCAGAGACTGTGTTAGGGATCTGGAGCTGCAGCTTGACGACCTACTGCTTATCAGGGAAAGTGAAGAGGTGATAGACAGGAGCTACAGGGCGGTAGTCATCCCTAGGCTATAGGAGTCAGAAAACTGGGTCACTGTCAAGAGAGGGAAGGAAAATGCCCGGATAGTGGAGAGCACACTTGTGGCTGTTCCCCTCAGCAACAAATATCTTGTTCTGGATGCTGTTGAGGGGGATGACCTGACGGGGTCACCCACGGTGACCGGGTCTCTGGCACTGAGCCTGGCGCTGTTGAGCAGGAGAGAAGGAGGGAGAAGAGAAATGCGGTAGTCGTGGGGGATTCCATAGTCAGGGGAACAGACAGGAGATTCAGTGAGCCTGACAGAGATACCCGCATGGTGTGTTGCCTCCCAGGTGCCAGGGTACGGGATGTCTCGGATCGGGTCCTGAATATTCTAAAGGGGGAGGGTGAGCAGCCAGTTGTCTTGGTACATGTTGGTACCAATGACATAGATAGGACAAAGGAGGAGGTCCTGAAGAGAGATTTCCAGGAGTTAGGAAGGAAGGTGAGAAGCAGGACCTCCAGGGTAGTAATCTCGGGATTGCTACCTGTGCCACGTGCTAGCGAGGGCAAGAATAGTCAGACCAGGCAGATGAATGCATGGATGAGAGACTGGTGTAGGGGTCAGGGCTTCAGATTCTTGGGTAATTGGGATCCCTTCTGGGGGAAGTATGACCTGTTCAAAAAGGACAGGTTACACCTGAACCCGAAGGGGACCAATATCCTGGTGGGAAAGTTTAATAGAGCTGTTAGGGAGGGTTTAAACTAATTTGGCAGGGGGATGGGAACTGGAATGATAGAGCAGAGGAAGGGGAAAACAGAAATAAATCTAAGATAGTGAGCAGTAAAGATGTCAGGAAAGACAGGCAGGTGATGGGGCAAATTTGTAGCCATTGGGGTGAGTTGCAGTGCAATAAAGTAGCAGTGAAATCAAAGCAAAAAGTATCAAATACTGGTCTTAAGGTGTTATACTTAAATGCACGCAGCATAAGGAATAACGTGGATGATCTTGTTGTACAGCTACAGATTGGCAAGTATGATATTGTGGCCATCACTGAGACCTGGTTAACGGATGCATGTCTCTGGGAGCTGAACGTCCAAGGATACACGGTGTATCGGAAGGATAGGAAGGTAGGCAGAGGGGGAGGTGTGTCTTTATTGGTAAGAAATGATATTAAATCATTAGAAAGAGGTGATATAGGATCGGAAGGCGCAGAATCTTTATGGGTTGAGCTAAGAAATAGCAGGGGTAAAAGGACCCTGATGGTAGTTATTTATAGGCCTCCAAACAGCTGCAGGGATGTGGACTACAAATAGAAAATGGAAATAGAAAAGGCTTGTCAGAAGGGCAGTGTTATGATCATTGTGGGGGATTTTAACATGCGAGTAGATTGGGAAAATCAGGTCAGCACTGGATCTCAAGAGAGAGAATTTGTAGAATGTCTGTGAGATGGCTTTTTAGAACAGCTTGTTGTTGAGCCCACTAGGGGATCGGCTGTACTAGATTGGGTATTGTGTAATGAACCGGAGGTGATTAGAGAGATTGAGGTGAA
Source organism: Mobula birostris (assembly GCF_030028105.1). NCBI lineage: Eukaryota > Metazoa > Chordata > Chondrichthyes > Myliobatiformes > Myliobatidae > Mobula > Mobula birostris. Next base: position 75,071,490 of record NC_092371.1, read on the forward strand.
GGAACCCTTAGGAGGCAGTGATCATAACATGATTGAGTTCACTGTGAAATTTATAAAAGAGAAGCCGAAATCTGATGTGGAGTAAAGGAAGTTACAGTGGCATGAGAGAGGAGCTGGCCAAAGTTGACTGGAAAGAGACACTGGCGGGAAAGACAGCAGAGCAGCAATGGTTGGATTTTATGCGAGAAATGAGAAATGTGCAAGACAGGTATATTCCAAAAAAGAAGAAATTTTCGAGTGGAAAAAGGATGCAACCATAGTTGACAAGAGAAGTCAAAGCCAAAGTTAAAGCAAAGGAGAGGGCATACAAGGAAGCTAAAATTAGTGGGAAGACAGAGGATTGGGAAGTTTTTAAAACCTTACAAAAGGAAACCAAGAAGGTCATTAAGAGAGAAAAGATTAACTATGAAAGGAAGCTAGCAAATAATATCAAGGAGGATACTAAAAGCTTTTTCAAGTATATAAAGAGTAAAAGACAGGTGAGAGTACATATAGGACCGATAGAAAATGATGCTGGAGTAATTGTAATGGGAGATAAGGAGATGGCAGAGGAACTGAACGAGTATTTTGCATCAGTCTTCACTGAGGAAGACATCAGCAGTATACCGGACATTCAAGGGTGGCAGGGAAGAGAAGCGTGCGCAGTCACAATTACGACAGAGAAAGTACTCAGGAAGCTGAATAGGCTAAAGGTAGATAAATCTCCTGGACCAGATGGAATGCACCCTCGTGTTCTGAAGGAAGTAGCTGTGGAGATTGCGGAGGCATTAGCGATGATCTTTCAAAAGTCGATAGATTCTGGCATGGTTCCGGAAGACTGGAAGATTGCAAATGTCACTCTGCTATTTAAGAAGGGGGCAAGGAAGCAAAAAGGAAATTATAGACCTGTTAGCTTGACATTGGTGGTTGGGAAGTTGTTGGAGTCCATTGTCAAGGATGAGGTTACAGAGTACCTGGAGGCATATGACAAGATAGGCAGAACTCAGCATGGATTCCTTAAAGGAAAATCCTGCCTGACAAACCTATTACAATTTTTTGAGGAAATTACCAGTAGGCTAGACAAGGGAGATGCAGTGTATGTTGTATATTTGGATTTTCAGAAGGCCTTTGACAAGGTGCCACACATGAGGCTGCTTAACAAGATAAGAGCTCATGGAATCACGGGAAAGTTACATACGTGGATAGAGCGTTGGCTGATTGGCAGGAAACAGAGAGTGGGAATAAAGGGATCCTATTCTGGTTGGCTGCCAGTTACCAGTGGTGTTCCGCAGGGATCAGTGTTGGGGCCGCTTCTTTTTACATTGTACATCAATGATTTAGATTATGGAATAGATGGCTTTGTGGCTAAGTTTGCTGACGATACGAAGATAGTTGGAGGGGCCAGTAGTGCTGAGGAAACGGAGAGTCTGCAGAGAGTCTTGGATAGATTGGAAGAATGGGCAGAGAAGTGGCAAATGAAGTACAATGTTGGAAAGTGTATGGTTATGCACTTTGGCAGAAAAAATAAACAGGCAGACTATTATTTAAATGGGGAAAGAATTCAAAGTTCTGAGGTGCAACGGGACTTGGGAGTCCTCGTACAGGATACCCTTAAAGTTAACCTCCAGGTTGAGTCAGTAGTGAAGAAGGCGAATGCAATGTTGGCATTCATTTCTAGAGGAATAGAGTATAGGAGCGGGGATGTGATGTTGAGGCTCTATAAGGGGCTGGTGAGCCCTCACTTGGAGTTCTGTGGGCAGTTTTGGTCTCCTTATTTAAGAAAGGATGTGCTGATGTTGGAGAGGGTACAGAGAAGATTCACTAGAATGATTCCGGGAATGAGAGGGTTAACATATGAGGAACACTTGTCCACTGTTGGACTGTATTCCTTGGAGTTTAGAAGAATGAGTCCCCTCATAGAAATATTTTGAATGTTAAAAGGCATGGACAGAGTGGATGTGGCAAAGTTGTTTCCCATGATGGGGAAGTCTAGTACGAGAGGGCATGACTTAAGGATTGAAGGGCGCCCATTCAGAACAGAAATGCAAAGAAATTTTTTTAGTCAGAGGGTGGTGAGTCTATGGAATTTGTTGCCACGGGCAACAGTGGAGGCCAAGTCATTGGGTGTATTTAAGGCAGAGATTGATAGGTATCTGAGTAGCCAGGGCATCAAGGGTTATGGTGAGAAGGCGGGGGAGTGGGACTAAATAGGAGAATGGATCAGCTCATGATAAAATGGCGGAGCAGACTCGATGGGCCGAATGGCCTACTTCTGCTCCTTTGTCTTATGGTCTTATGGTCTTATGGTCTTCACAACAGTCCCTTGATACAGTAACATATATCATCCTTTCCTGGAGATGTCTGCATTAGTATTAGCCTTCTTAAATTCATACAAAGAAAACTGTACATCAGTCATACTATAACTGTTACAACTGGCTTCCAACACACCAGGGTGTTCACTTGGAACCTTATCCCTACATTGATTAACCACTTCACTTAAATTATCTTGATTGCAACCTAGCCAGTAATTCAACCTTCCCTATTTCAGTAACAATCATTTTACCCTCGTCGATCAATACTGGAAGCAAGAGAAAATCTGCAGATGCTGGAAATCCGAGCAACACATACAAAATGCTGGAGGAGCTCAGCAGGCCAAGCAGCATCTATGGAAAAGAATACAGTCGACGTTTCGGGCCATCTCGATGCTGCCTGACCTGCTGAGTTCCTCCAGCATTTTGTATATGGTGCAATCAATACTGGAATATTATTATCCCTACGAATCGTAAACTTCTCCCAATATGCTTTCTCAAAATTCAGCCAAAATTTCTCTATTGTTTTTCTTAAAAATAAAAGATGTTTTATTTTGTCATAAAGCACCCATGCTTCCCTTGAGAAGGAACTTGCCATTTTCAGGCCCTTTGAACTGGGAGATTGTGCCTAGCCATAAAAGCATTGCGGGAGTGGGCGAGAGTTTTAAGCCAGAGGTGAGCAGCAAATAACCTGCTGGAAGAATTAAATGGGTCGAGCAGCATCTGTGGAGGGATAAAGAACTGTCAACACATCAGCACTGGTGCATGGTCTCGACCCGAAACATCAACAATTCCGTTCCTCACACCAATACCCCTCAACATCCCCCCAGCAGACTGTTGTTCAGTTTCCATTTGAGGCTTCATGTTCCTCCTTCCTACAAGTGAATCAGAATTAGAATCATGTTTAATATTATTGGCACATGTTGTGAAATTTGTTATCTTTGCAGAAGCAGTGCATTGCAATACATAATAAGAGAAAAAGAACTGTGAATTACATTTAGTATTTATATTAAACAGTTACATCAAATAAGTAGTGCAAAAGGAGATTAAAAATAGTGATGTAGTGTTCGTGGGTTCATTGTCCATTCAGAAATCAGATGGCAGAGGGGAAGAAGCCGTTCCTAAATCACTGAGTGTTTGTCTTCAGGCTTCTGTACCTCCTTCCTGATGGCAGCAATGAGAAGAGGGCATGTCCTGGGTGATGACGGTCCTTAATGATGGATGCTGCCTTTTTGAGGCATTGAAAATAACAATGGTGTCTTATATTGGATAATTGCCTCAACATCCAATCCATGCTAGCATTGATGCTCCAAAGTTTTTTTTATTTTAGTAAACCCCCTCCCCCCAACATTACTATCTGGCTGCTGTTCTAGACCCCTCGTAGGGTATTCTTCTTCATAAGTCCATCACCCCTACTGAGTCATTGGCCACCAACAGCAGTTCACCAGAGTCCTCTGTCCAGGGCGAGTTTTCCCAGCTGTAGCCTATCTCTTTGGTGTATCTTTTCTCTCCAAGGCATGAGGTCTTTGCAGCTTCTGTTGGCGTTTCTGTAGCTCTGGATTTTTATGGGATAGGGTTGCTCACCCCAAGACCAACCCTTCTCCTTTCACAGCCGGGCTTGGTACCACTCATTGCAGAGTTATATTGGAACAGCAGGTTTATTTGCAGGTGCAAGGAAGTCTTACTGTATTGATAAATAAAGGGTTTACATGAGACGGTGCCTGGGGTATTGTGCACAGTTTTGGTCCCTTCACCGAAGATAGGATGTACTTGGATGATGGCGAGGTACTTGGATAGGATGGTGATGAGGAGGCATACAGGAGTTAGGTAGATCAGCTGATTAACTGGTGTTGCAACAACCTTGCATTCAACGTCCTTTAACATCTGTCGGACGATGCTGAGGATGTTCTACGAGTCTGTGGTGGCCAGTGCGATCATGTTTGTTGTTGTGTGCTGGGGCAGCAGGCTGAGGGTAGCAGACACCAACAGAATCAACAAACTCATTCGTAAGGCCAGTGATGTTGTGGGGATGGAACTGGACTCTCTGACTGTGGTGTCTGAGAAGAGGATGCTGTCCAAGTTGCATGCCAGCTTAGACAATGTCTCCCATCCACTACATAATGTACTGGTTGGGCACAGGAGTACATTCAGCCAGAGACTCATTCCACTGAGATGCAACACAGAGCATCATAGGAAGTCATTCCTGCCTGTGGCCATCAAACTTTACAACTCCTCCCTTGGAGGGTCAGACACCCTGAGCCAATAGGCTGGTCCTGGACTTATTTCCATCTGGCATAATTTACATATTATTATTTAATTATTTATGGTTTTATATTCCTATTTTTATACTCTATTCTTCGTTGGTGCAACTGTAACGAAACCCAATTTCCCTCGGGATCAATGAAGTATGTCTATCTATCTATCTACCTACCTATCAGTAAGACCAAGGAATTGATTGTGGACCTCAGGAAGGAGAAGTTGAAGGAGCACACACCATTGTGGAGTTAGATAGGTAGAAAGTTTCAAGTTCCTGTGTCAATACCTCTGAAGATCTATTCTGGGTCCAACATATTAAAGCATCTTCTTCCCCTTTGCCATCAGATTTCTGAACAGACAATGAACCAACCCGTGAACACTCACTATTTTGCTCTCTATTTGCACGACTTATTTAACTTAATTTTATATGATAAAAAGGAAGCATCCATCATTAAGGACCCCCAATCACCCTCAATGTGTGTGTGTGTGTGTGTGTGTGTGTGTGTGTGTGTGTGTGTGTGTGTGTGTGGTCAGTGGGTAGAGTTCAAAGTAGATTTCATTATCAAAGTACACCATATACAACCTGAGATTCATTTTCCTGCGGGCATACCCAGCAAATCTATAGAATAGTAACAATAACAGGATCAGTGAAAGATTAACCAGAGTGTAGAAGATGACAAACTGTGCAAATGGAAATATAAATAAATAGCAATAAATAATGAGAACGTGAGATAAAGAGTCCCTAAAGTGAGATCATTGGCTATGGGAACATCTCGATGCATGGCCAAGTGAACCTGGTGGTGCAAGTCCTGAGGCACCTGTACCTTCTAATGGCAGCAGCGAGAAAAGCCTGGGTGGTGGAGATCTTTGGTGATGGATGCTACTTTCTTACTTCAGCATTTCATGTAGATGTGCTCAATGGTTGGGAGGGTTTTACCCGTGACGTACTGGGCTGAATCCACTACCTTTTGTAGGATTTTCTGTTCAAAGACATTGGTGATGTAACCAGTCAATATACTCTCCACCACACATCTATAGAAGTTTGTCAAAGTTTTAGGTGTCATGCCAAACCTCTGCAGATTCTTAAGGAAGTAGAGATGTTTGAGTGCTTTCTTCACAATTGTATTTACATGCTGGGTCCAGGACCAGTCCTCTGAAATAGTAACACCAAGGAATTTAATGTTGCTAATCCTCTCCACCTCTGATGAGGACTGGCTTGTGGACCTTTGGTCCCCTTCCCCTGAAGTCTACAATCAGGTCCTTGGTCTTACTGACATTGACTGAGATGTTGTTGTTATGACACCACTCAGCCAAAATTTCAGTCTCACAACAGTGGTGTCATCAGCAAACTTGAATATGGTATCAGAACCATGCTTAGCCACACAGTCATTGATATAAAGCGAGTAGAGCAAGGGGCTAAACACACAGTCCTCTGGTGCACCTGTGCTGATGGAGATCATGGAGGAGATGTTGTTGCCAGTCCGAACTGACGGGGGTCTACAAGTGAAGAAATCCAGGATCCAATTGCATAAGGAGGTATTGAGGCCAAGGTCTCAGAGTTTATTGATTAGTTTTAAAGGATTATGGTATTGAATGCTGAGTTGTAATCGATAAAGAGCATCTGATGTATGCATCTTAGCTGTCCAGATGTTCCAGGGTTGAGTGAAGAGCCAGTGAGATGGCATCTACTATGGACCTGTTACTCGGCAGGCAAATTGGAGCAGATCCAAGTTGCTTCTCAGGCAGGAACTGCTATGTTTCATCACCAGCCTCTCAAAACTGTGGATGTAAGTGTAACTTGGCAATAGTCATTGAGGCGGGTCACCAGTCTTCATGGGGACTGGTATGATTGAAGCTCGCTTGAAGCAGGTGGGTACCACACACTTCTGAAGTGAGAGGTTAAAGATCTCAGTGAACACAGCAGCCAGTTGGTCAGCAAAGGTCTTTAGTACATATCTAGGTACTCATTTGTTCCAGGTGCTTTCCTTGGATTCACCTTCCTGAAGGCAGCCTGCATGTTAGCTTCGGAGACTGAGATCAAAGGATCTTCGGGAGACGTGGAGGTTCACGATGGTTCCTCCATATTCTGCCGGTCAATGTGAGCATAGAAGGCATTGAGCTCACTTAGAAGTGAAGCTCTCTGTCTCCCATGTTGCTTAATTTAACTTTGTAGGAGGTGATAGCATTCAAACCCTGGCACAACTGTCGAGCATCCCATGTTGATGGGTGTATGTGAAGAGACAGAATCAGGACGCTGTCTGCATTTGACTTGGACCTTTCTACTGCTTGAGAGGGAGATCACGCTGTCATGGTTTTATGGTAACTGCTTTGCAAGATCTCCTCTCCCCACCCCCAAATAAAAATAATTCACACACAGACATCTTCCACTTGAAACTGGAATGGAAGTGAGCCTACAACGAGTGCTGTCACAGGAAACAGGCATCCATCATCTTGGATCCCCACCATCCAGTCCAAGCTCTCTTCTTGGTGCTGCCATCATGAAGCAGGTACAGGAGACTTAGGACCCACGCCACTAGTATCTGGACCCTACAACTATCAGGCCTTTGAACCAGAGGGAATAATTTCACTCAACTTCACTCAGCCCAACACCGAAATGTTCCCACAACCCATGTACTCTTCATCTCATGTTCTTGATAATAATTGCCTATTTATTTATCAATAGTATTTTGGTTGGGGTTTTTTTGTTCATTATTCACAGTTCACTGTCTTTTGCACATTCGTTGTGTTGTCCATCTTGTGTGTGAACTTTCATTGATTTTATTGTGCTCCTTTGTATTTACTATGAATGCCCACAAAGAAACAAACCTTGGTATTTTTGGTAATATATACCGTATGACCCGGCTGGTGACGTAGTGGCATCAGTGCCGGACTTTGGGACGAAAGGTCCCGAGTTCGAATCCAGCCATCTCCCCTGCACGCTTTCCATTCGTGCTGGGTTACGAGCTGGTGATCTCTTTGGAAACTCACCCGGCTGAAGGCAATGGCAAACCACCGCTGTAACTTGCCTCAGACGTGGTTCCCCACTATGTCAGAGAAGTGTGGAGGGAAATCATCCACTATCCGGAGAAACTCTGGATGTGACATACCTTTCCTGTATACAGTATGTACTTTGATAATAAATTTACTTTGAACTTTGAACCCTGAGCGACAGGTCCAATATCTAAATGGCCTCTTCTTTTCATGTCATGCTTGTGCTTCTCTAACTAAGGGTCATAAGAGAAGTGGTTTATTGATTCCAATTTAGTCAATAGTTCAATAGTTTCATTTAATATCAGAGAAATGTATGCAATATACATCCTGAAATTCTTTTTCTTTGCAGACATCCATGAAAACAGACGAGTGCCCCAAAGAATGAATGACAGTTAAATTGTTAGAACCCTGAAGCCCCCACTTCTCCCCCCATGCACAAACAGCTGCAAAGCAATGACCCTCCCCCACCCCCTTCTGCAAAAATGCATCAGCACCCTCCACCCCCCAAGCGTACAATAGCAAGGCTCCCAAGAAAGACCATGATCTACACTACAACAAAATCTAATTGTTCACCCGACAATTTGATATGCCACGGGCTTGCTCTCTCTCCCTAATAAAGGGAAAAAGAGGTGTCCTTTTTAACAGTCATGGGGTTATAGCATTATAAAGAATGAAAACAGACCCCACAGGCCCAACTCATCCATGCTGACCAAATTGCCGAACTGAGTTACACAGACAAAGTACTGAAGGAACTCAGCAGGTCAGGCAGCATCTATGGAGGGAAATAAGTTGCTGATGTTTTGGTCTGAGACTCATCGTCTTCTTTCCCAGTTCTGATGAAAAGTCTCAGCCCGAAATGTTGACAGTTTATTCCTCTCCACAGATGCTGCCTGACCTGCTGAGTTCCTCCAGCATTTTGTGCGTGTTGCCCCAGATTTCCAATATCTGCAGAATCTCTTGCGCCTAGCTGAGTTAGACCCATTTGGCCCCTATCTGTCTGAACAATCTCTATCCATGCACTTGTCTGAATGTATTTTAAATATCATAATTGTACCTGCCTCTACCACTTCCAACAGGATCCTCCATATACCCACCACCCTTTTAAATATTTCCCCTCACAGTTTCAAATCTGTGCTCCCTAGTTTCAGATTCCCCTTCCCTGGCTGTTCACCTTATTGTGTTGTCCTTCATTTGTTGCTGGACTGAGTTCAGGAGCCACAAGGTAATATTGAGGCTCTATAAAACTCTGGTTAGTCCATGCTTTGGAATATTGTGTTCAGTTCTGGTCATCTCATTACAGGAAGGATGTGGAAGCTTTAGAGAGGGTGCAGAGGAAATGTACCAGGATGCTGCCTGGATGAAAGGGCATAAGGATAGGTTAAGCAAGTTGAAAGAAGGAGGATGAGATAAGACTTGATTGAGGTGTACAACATGATAAGAGGCATGGATAGAATGGAGAGCCGGAGACTTTTTCCCCAAGGTGGAAATGGCTAATATGAGGAGTGCTCCCGGCGGGTTTGGATGTACAGTGCCCCGTCTTTGTCTGTACAGCGGTCGGCTTATTAATGCTGCAGTCAAGATGTTAAACGCACGGGAAACAATGAAACAAAGACAGTCGTTCCATACAAGTCAGGGAGGTATCAATGAATCAGCAGCTTCCACCCGGAACAGCGTCTGAAGTGACCGACCTATCTCTCACCTCGATGTTCGTGGTACTGCACTGCAGTACAGTACTGGCACCAAAAATCACCGTCACCACAAACACTTCACCGCCCTTCTTACCTGTCAGCAAAGCAAATATATAGCGACATGCAAAAGATAATTACCCTGCGGCATAATGCCCAGATACGCCTGAATTCTGCAATATCTGTAGGACGCACAGAGGCATTAAAGCGCAAAACAACACCCACCCCATAATGTGAGCGCTCTTTGAAAAACACACATGGTGACAATAACACCGCGGCACAAATGAATATATTTACATAATTATGGAAATAGAGGCAGATGCATTAATATACACGCTATATGTAAATACAATTTTGGACGTATTAGAATACAGGCATTGTCTATATTATCTGCGCACAGTATTTATGGATCAGTGTCCTATGTGCTAAAATCTGAGCTCGTCAGCTGATCAATATCGTTTTTTTCAACCTCCCTGTCCCTTTCTCCCCCTCTTCTGTACACTTTCACTTCCCCTCCGCTCTTCTCTCATTCTCTCTCTCCCCTCCTCCCTCTCTCATTCTCCTTCTCTCATTCTCCCTCTCTCATTCTCTCTCTCTTTCTCCCTCTCTCATTTTCTCTCTCTCAATCTTCCTCTCTCTCACACACACAAATACACGCCCGTTTGAAACCAAATACTTTGCTTCAGCTTTGCACCTGCGGTGCGAGCCGGCTTCCTCGATTCACATTCCATTGACGGAGGGGGAATGGCTACGGTGCATAGCTGCGGGCGCCGAGTGACCGAGTGAGTGAATTGAGTGGGGTGGGGGTCGTAGCAGCGCGACTCGGAGGTACTGTCGCGAAATACATGCTCATTGAGCGTATCTTTACAGTGAGGCAAACGGAAAGGAGAAGAGAGACGCGATGGCTGAAGAGGAGGCCGGCCAGGAGACGAACCTCGGGGCCTACTCGCCGGTGGATTACATGAGCATCACCAGCTTTCCACGGCTGCCCGAGGACGACGCGGGCTCCACTGAGAATGTTCTGCGCTACCGCAAAGAGGACGATTCATCCCTTTGTGATCCGGATACAACAGGTTGGTTATGACACAGATAGATCTAAATTCCTTAGAGATATATAATTTTATAAAGATGGTAAAATTACATTTTCCCCTATGTACGAGGAGTTCTGGATGTAAAGGGAGGGCTATCATATTTTAAGATAATGCAATCACGACTACGGTGGTTTCAGCACTTGACCTACGCATTAAACCAGAGGACTGATTCCTGTTTTCCTTCCCTACGTATTGATACCAGTTTAAGCTGGGTAGTAATTAGCCGTTGCTACCACACACGGGAAGTTAGTGTGCAATGCCAGCAAATAGATCAGGGGAACTAGAAGGACGCACGCCATGCTGGCGGAACTCAGCTGGTCAAATAAGCATGTTTGGAGGGAAACGTATAGCTGACTTTTCGGGTCGGGACTATGTTCCCTTCTCGCTGCTGCCATCATCCAGCAGGTGGTACAGGAGCCTTAAGTCCAGCACCACCGGGTTCAGGACAGTTATTACCCTTCAACCATCAGGCTCCTGAACCAGCGTGGACACCACAGCACTGAATTGACTCCACAACATATGGACTCACTTTCAAGGACTCTACAACTCATGTTCCCAATTTGTTTTATTATTTATTGGTGTTTTGAATTTGCAGCTTCTTTTGCACATTGGTTGTTTGTCTGAATTTCTTTGTGGTGTAGTTTCATTCATTCTGTTGTATTTCTTTGTTCTACTGTGAATCCCGGCAAGAAATTGAATCTCAAGATGGAATATGGTGGCATATAGGCACTTTGACAATAAATCTACTTTGAACCCTTCATTTGGACATTTGTGTGTGCTTCCAGACTCCAGCATCTGCAGTCTCCTGTTGTCTCCAGAACATTGGGCTTTCTGACAGATGCCTCTTGTTGCCTGACATTAATGTAATGTTTGCTCCAATACTGAGAATTCAGGTGAACCTGGTGTCCTGTGTACATGTTTAATCTCTTGAAGACAAGCTAACGTTGGCTCTGCCTCATTTACTTTTTGTCCTGACCACTTAACTTTAGAAACCCAAGTTTGTTTAGACCTTCACCATTCCCTACTTTTTACTGTTTGAGTTAAAAACCCGTGCGTTATGTGCGCTACTGGTTCAGAGAAACATTATCTCGCTTCTGTATACATTATATACATGAATATAGTTAACTAAAAATAAACATGACTCAGATTCAGAATCAGAACCAGGTTTAATATCACTGGCATATGTCGTGGAATTTGTTGTTTTGTGGCACCACCAGTACATTACATCACATTATCAGAAACTATAAATTAAGATGAGAAATATTATTGATTGATTGATTTGTTCCTTGATTTTGTTATAGCTGGGGGTGGTAGTGGGGATAAGCTCCCACTAACCTATTAAATGCTCCCAATGATCAGTGTCTCAAGTAGCCTCTGACAACCAAGTCCAGCTCCTGACTGTCATGTGTGGCTTAGCTACTAAGCCCAGCAGAACCGTTTCTGTTGACAGGAGAAAGGGGCACCTTAAAGCCAATCGTTTTGGGCAGATGGGGCTTGTCAGACAGTGGTTGGCAGCTCATCCAGGAGAGGAAAACTCTTATCTCAAATCTCCACTACCTTGCAGCTATACCCAAATCATGGGGAAGGCTTCGGGAGTAAACCCCAAGGAGAAATCTGGTGTCCCTTAGGCAGTCCCTCATTAAGTTCAACGCTGACTGGCAACTCCTGCGATGCCACTGGTGCCAAATTGTATCGGTCTCTGCAGTTCATTTGGATTCATCAGCTGTGTGCAGAGGGGGACATGGGCAACAGCTTGCTCTCCATATCTGCCTTGGCTTCTGTATCACATAGACAGCTGCTGAAGCAACATCCGTGGTTGACCGTGGTGGGCAGGTCCTGGCGGATTTGAAGTTGGTGAATGTCATGCCACTGTTCAAAAAAGGATGTAGGCAAAAGGCAGGTAACTATAGGCCAGTTAGTTTAACATCTGTAGTTAGGAAAATGCTTGAAGCTGTCATTAAAGAAGAAATAGCGAGGCATCTGTAAAGAAATTGGATCCACCAGGCAGATGCAGCATGGATTCAGCAAAGGCAGGTCCTGTTTAACAAACTTCCTGGAATTCTTTGAAGATATAACGAGCGCAGTGGATAGAAGCGAACAGATAGATATTATTTACTTGGATATCCGAAAGGCATTCGATAAAGTGCCGCATGAAAGACTTATCCATAAGATAAGGATGCATAGAGTTGGGGGTGATGTATCAGCATGGATAAAGTATTGGTTAACTAATAGAAAGCAGAGAGTTGGGATACATGGGTGTTACTCTGGTTGGCAATCAGTGGTGAGCAGTGTGCTGCAGGGGTCGGTGCTGGGCCCGCAACTGTTCACGATATACGTTAATGATCTAGAAGAGGGGACTGAGTGTAATGTAAGCAACACACATCAAAGTTGCTGGTGAACCAGCAGGCCAGGCAGCATCTCTAGGAAGAGGTACAGTCGACGTTTTGGGCCGAGACCCTTCGTCAAGCCCGAAACGTCAACTGTACCTCTTCCTAGAGATGCTGCCTGGCCTGCTGCGTTCACCAGCAACTTTGTGTGTTGCTTGAATCTCCAGCAACTGCAGAATTCCTCGTGTTTATGAGTGTAATGTATCTAAATTTGCTGATGATATTAAATTGAGTGGAAAAGCAAATTGTGCGGAAGATACAGAGAGTCTGCAGAGAGATAGAGATAGGTTAAGTAGGTGGGAAGGGGTCTCACAATGTTGGTAAATGCGAGATCATCCAGTTTGGAAGGAAAAATAAGGGAGTAGATTATTATTTAAATGGGAAAAACTTGCAGCATGCTGCTGTGCAGAGGGACTTGGGAGTGCTTGTGCATGAATCGCAAAAGGTTGGTTTGCAGGTGCAACAGGCTATCAAGAAACCAAATGGAATGTTGGCCTTCATTGCTAGAGGAATTGAATTTAAGAGCAGGGAGGTTATGCTGCAACTGTACAGGGTACTGGTGAGGCTGCACCTGAAGTTCTGGTCTCCTTACTTGAGGAAGGATATACTGGCTTTGGAGGCGGTGCAGTGGAGGTTCACCAGGTTGATTCCAGAGATGAGAGGGATTAGACTATAAGAATAGATTGGATAGCCTGGGACTGTACTCGCTGGAATTCAGATGAGAGGAGATCTTATAGAAACATATAAAATTATAAAAGGGATAGATAAGATAGAGGCAGGAAAGTTGTTTCCACTGGTAGGTAAGACTAGAACTAGGGACATGGCCTCAAGATTCGGGGAAGTAGATTTAGGTCGGAAATGAGGAGGAACTGTTTTTCCCAGAGAGTAGTGAATCTGTGGAATTCTCTGCCCAATGAAGCAGTGGAGGCTACCTCAGTAAATATATTTATGACAAGGTTGGATGGATTTTTGTATAGTAGGGGAATTAAGGGTTATGGGGAAATGGCAGGTAGGTGGAGATGAGTCCATGGCCAGATCAGCCATGATCTTATTGAATGGCGGAGCAGGCTCGGCAGGTCAGGTGCCTACTCCTGCTCCTATTTCTTATGTTCTTATGTTCTTATCTTCTTATATTATTATCATCACACAGACAAAATGCTGGAGGAACTCAGCAGGTCGGGCAGCATCAATGAAAAGGAATGAACAATTGATGTTTCAGTCCTGATGAAGGATCTCAGCCTGAAACAGCAATGGTTTGTCCCTCTGCATAGATGCTGCCAGACCTGCTGAGCTCCTCCAGGATTGTCTGGGTGTGTTGCTCTGGATTTCCAGTATCTGTAGAATCTCTTGTGTTTATTGATTGGCCCAGAGTGCTGTGGGGAGAACAGTATTTGTGGTGTAGGATGCTCGAAGTAGGGAGAATGTTTAAAAAAAATGTTTGGTGATAATGGAAAGATGTTGCAGGGTGTTGGATGCTGAGAATAAAGGGAGCCCTACCCCGAGGTTCTGGTGGAGGGGGGTGGGAGGAAGGTGGAGGAATAAGAACAGACATTTGGGAAGTGGAATGAATGAGGTGGAGGACGATCCTCGAACGAAAAGTGAGAGACTGATGTGGGGCTTATTATTGCCAGAATAGACTCAGATGACTCAAAGAAACTGGGAGAACAGTGGGATGTTCTTAATAAAATTAAATTATTAGAATTTATTCATTTATTTAGAGATACAGTAACAGGCCCTTCCAGCTCAATGAGCCCACACCTCCCAATTACACCCATGAGAGCAATTAATCAATTAACCTGTAAGTCGTTAGAATGTGGGAGGAATGTAATTTGACCTTTTCCAAACTTAATTTATTTCTTTGTAATATTGGTTGAGAGGAACGGAGTCGTCGACACTAAGGTTTCCTTTTTTTTTAAACGATGTTACATAACAGCCCATGTCCTTTTTTTAAATTTAGTTGATTAATACTGTTTAGATTAGTTTTTTTTGTGGGGTTATAGTTTTATTTTTTTTTCCTTTTTCATGATTTTTTTTTAGATATTTTTCTTTGTTCTATATTGTTCATCTGTATCCTATATGATTGGGAATTTTATCATTTAAATGTCAACTGGCTTTATAATTAACTATGCCAACTATAACAATGTATTCCCAATAACTTTGTACCATTACTATGTTATGTTTATTATTACAAAACTAATAAAAAGATTGAAAAAGAAAAAAGGAATGTGGGAGGAAAACAGAGCATCCGGAGGAATCCCATCCAGTCCCAGGGAGAATGTATTTTTCAAAAGTCAGTGAAGAATAGTGAAATTTCTGAGGTCTGGAAATGGGTTAACGTTGTCCCAGTACATAAGAAGGGTGACTGCACTGACCCTGTTAACTGTAGACCAGTAAGCTTAATGTGTGTTGTATTGATGGAAATATTAATAAGGAATGAGATGGAAAAGGAGCTGATAAGAACAGGCATGTTATCAGAAAGCCAGCATGAGTTCAGAAAGAGGAAATCATGTTTTAATAATAAGCTGGAGTTCTCAGAAGAGGCAACTAAAATTTATGATAACAATAGAGTGGTTGACATCATTTACTTGGACTTTCAGAAGGTTTTTGACAAGGTGCCCTGGATGAGGTTAATAATCAAATTACAGGATGTAGGGATTCAGGGTAAGGTGTGAAAATGGGTGCAGAATTGGCTCAAAAACAGAAAATAAAGAGTTATGCTGAGAGGGTCATTTCACACATAGAAATTGTTAAAAGTGGGGTTCCGCAGGGATTGGTTTTAGGGCCGTTGCTGGTATTTACATTAATGATTTGGATAAGCACATAACAAATAAACTTGTAAAGTTTGCAGATGACATAAAATTAGGGGGTTGGTTGATAACATTCAGACAGCAGAATCAATACAGTTAAATCTCTAAAAAATCCAGGTGTGGGCAGATAAATGGCAGATGAAATTTAATGTAATTAAATGTAAAATATTACATATAGGAAGAAGAAATATTAGATATAAATATACAATGGGGGGGGGTGGTTCTTGAGTTAGAACGTGCACTGCATGAGAAGGATTTGGGGATCCTGGAAGAATCATCACTATCAACTTCTGGGCAATGCATAGAAGCGATTAGGAAGGTTAATTAGAATGTTGGGCTATATAATGTGCTCAGTGGAGTTCAAGTCTAGAGATGTTCTCCTTAAGCTGTATAATGTGCTTATGAGGCCACACTTTGAGTACTGTGTACAATTTTGGTCTCCATATTTTGTGAGAGATGTGAAGGCAACGGAGAGTTCGGAAAAGGGTGACAAGACTCATTCCAGGTCTGTAGGATTGGAGCTATGAAGAAAGATTAAAAGAATTAAATCTTTTTCACCTAAGTAAACATAAAATGAGAGGAAACATTATAGAAATGTTCAAAGCAACACTCACAGCACGCCGGAGGAACTCAGCAGGTCGGGCAGCATCAGTGGAAACGATGAGTCGACGTTTCGGGCCGGAACCCTTCGTCAGGACTGAAGAAAGAAGGAGGGGGAAGGATTTGAAGAATACCTGTAGGTTCAGTTGAAAGACCAGTAATTTGAAAGACAAAGGGGTGGGGAAGGGAAGCAGGGACATCATAGGCAGGAAAACAATGGGTAGTAGAAGAAGGAGGCAGAACCATGAGGGAGGTGATAGGCAGCTGGGGGAGGGGGCAGAGTGACATAGGGATGGGGGAAGGCGGGGGGGAGGGAATTACCGGAAGTTGGAGAATACTATGTTCATACCAAGGGGCTGGAGAATACCACCCTCTGGATCCAGCACATTATCCTTAGCAACTTCCGCCACCTTCAACAGGACCCCACCACTAAGCACATCTTTCCCTCTACACCCCTCTCCGCTTTCCACAGGGATCGGCCCCTCCGCGACTCCCTTATCCGAACGTCCATCCCCACGGATCTCCCACCCGGCACTTACCCTTGCAAGTGTAAGTGCTACACCTGTCCCTACACCTCCTCTCTCACCACCATTCGGGGTCCCAAACAGTCCTTCCAGGTGAGACAACACTTCTCTTGTGAGTCTGTTGGAGTCATCTATTGCATCCAGTGCTCCCGGTGCGGCCTCCTCTACATCGGTGAAACCCAACGCAGATTGGGGGACCGCTTCATCGAGCACCTCCGCTCTGTCTGCCACAACAGACAGGATCTCCAGTAGCCACCCACTTCAACTCTGCTTCCCATTCCCATTTAGATATGTCCATACATGGCCTTCTCTACTGCCATGATGAGGTTAAAGTCAGGTTGGAGGAGCAACACCTCATATACCGTCTAGGTAGTCTCCAGCCCCCATTGGTATGAACATAGAATTCTCCAACTTCCGGTAATTCCCTCCCCTTCTCTTCCCCCATCCCTATGTCACTCTGCCCCCTCCCCCAGCTGCCTATCACCTCCCTCATGGTTACACCTCCTTCTTCCACTACCCATTGTTTTCCTGCCTATGACGTCCCTGCTCCCCCTCCCCCACCCCTTTGTCTTTCAAATTACTGGTCTTCCAACTGAACCTACAAGCATTCTTCAAATCCTTCCCCCTCCTTCTTTCTTCAGTCCTGACGACGGGTTCTGGCCCAAAACGTTGACTCATCGTTTCCACTGATGCTGCCCGACCTGCTGAGTTCCTCCAGCGTGCTGTGAGTGTTGCTTTGATCCCAGCAGCTGCAGATTATTTTGTGTTATAGAAATGTTCAAAATGTCCAAAATCATTAAGGGTATAGGTAAGGTGGATGCCAACTACTACTTCAAAATTAATCCATCAACAAGGATGCGGGACCATAGGTGGAGAATGGTCAATAGGAGATTTCAAACTAACATCAGGAAGCATTTCTTTACACAGCGAGTTGTGGACTCATGGAACAAACTACCTAGTTGAGTAGTTGAAAGTACGACCTTCGAGACTTTCAAATCTAAATCTAACTTGATTGTTATTTCAACACACTATGTGAATAGGAGTTTGGCAAGTTTGTTGGGCTGAATGGTCTGATCTTGTCAAAAACTTTCTAATCTCCTAATGTTCCATTGTTCTACAAACTCCTTACAGACAGCAGCTGAACTGAACCCAAGTCATTGGTATTGAAGTGAATAAATATGTCTAATCTCTCTCCACCTTGCACTGCGCTGTGCAATAATCTCAGCCTTGGCTTAATAGACGAAGGTTGCATGTGGCTCTTGCCAATCCTGACTAGCAGGCCCTGAAGCTCCTTATGGAAATGAGAAGATCTACCTCTTCACTTCAGTAGCCCATGCTATGTATTAGGAATCAAAGTTCAAAGTAAATTTATCATCAAAGTACGTATGTCACTCAATACTTCCTTGAGAGTCACTTTCTTTCAGGCATTTACAGGAAAATAAAGAAATACAATAGAATATATGAAAGACTATAAATTTGGTGCAATAATAACAGGGTTGTCATGATGGGAGATTTTAATTTCCCCAATATTGATTGGCATCTCCCTAGAGCAAGGCATTTAGATGGGGTGGAGTTTGTTAGGTGTGTTCAGGAAGGTTTCTTGACACAATATGTAGATAAGCCTACAAGAGGACCAGCTGTATTTGATCTGGTATTGGGAAATGATCCTGGTCAGGTGTCAGATCTCTTAGTGGGAGAGCATTTTGGAGATAGTGATCACGATTCTATCTCCTTTACCATAGCATTGGAGAGAGATAGGAATGGACAAGTTAGGAAAATGTTTAATTGTAGTAAGGGGAAATACAAAGCTATCAGGCAGGACTTGGAAGTATAACTTGCAAGCAGATGTTCTCAGGGAAGTGTATGGCAGAAATGTGGCAAATGTTTAGGGGATATTTGCATGGCGTTCTGCATTAGTACGTTCCAATGAGACAGGGAAGGGATGGTAGGGTACAGGAACCATGGTGTTCAAAGGCTGTTGAAAATCTAGTCAAGAAGAAAAGGAAAGCTTACGAAAGGTTCAAAAACCTTGGTAATGATAGAGATCTAGAAGATTATAAGGCTAGCTAGAAGGAACTTAGAATGAAAGTCGGAGAGCCAGAAGGGGTCTTGGCGAGCAGGATTAAAGAAAACCCTAAGGCATTCTACAAGTATGTGAAGAGCAGGAAGATAAGATGTGAGAGAATAGGACCAATCAAGTGTGACAGTGGAAAAGTGTGTATGGAACCGGAGGTGATAGCAGAGGTACTTAATGAATCTTTGCTTCAGTATTCACCATGGAAAAGGACCTTGGCAATTGTAGGGATGACTTACAGTGGACTGAAAAGCTTGAGCATATAGACATTAAGAAAGAGGATGTGCTGATGCTTTTGGAAAGCATCAAGTTGGATAAGTCACCGGGACCAGACAAGATATACCCCAGTCTACTGTGGGAGACGAGGGAGGAAATTGCTGAGTCTCTGGCAATGATCTTTGCATCATCAGTGGGGACGGGGGATGTTCCAAGGATTGGAGGGTTGCGGATGTTGTTCCCTTATTCAAGAAAGGGAGTAGAGATAGCCCCAGAAATTATAGACCAGTGAGTCTTACTTCAGTGGCTGATAAGTTGATGGAGAAGATCCTGAGAGGCAGGATTTATGAACATTTGGAGAGGCATAATATGATAAGGAATAGTCAGCATGGCTTTGTCAAAGACAGGTCATGCCTTACGAGGCAGATTAAATTTTTTGAGGATGTGTCTAAACACATTGATGAAGGTAGAGCAGTAGATGTAGTGTATATGGATTTCAGCAAGGCATTTGATAAGGTACCCCATGCAAGGCTTATTGAGAAAGTAAGGAGGCATGGGATCCAAGGGGACATTGCTTTGTGGATCCAGAACTGGTTTGCCCACGGAAGGCAAAGAGTGATTGTAGACGGGTCATATTCTGCATGGAGGTCGGTGACCAGTGGTGTGCCTCAGGGATCTGTTCTGGGACCCTTACTCGTTGTGATTATTATAAATGACCTGGATGAAGAAGTGGAGGGACGGGTTAGTAAATTTGCTGGTGACACAAAGGTTGGAGGTGTTGTGGATAGTGTGGAGGGCTGTCAGAGGATACAGCAGGACATCAATAGGATGCAAAATTGGGCTGAGAAATGGCAGATGGAGTTCAATCCAGATAAGTTTGGGGTGGTTCATTTTGGTAGGTCAAATATGATGGCAGAATATAGTATTAATGGTAAGACTCTTGGCAGTGTGGAGGATCAGAGGGATCTGGCGGTCCGAATCTATAGGACACTCAAAGTTGCTGCACAGGTTGTCTGTGTGGTTAAGGCGACATACGGTGTATTGGCCTTCATCAACCGTGGGATTAAGTTCAAGAGCTGAGAGATAATGTTACAGCTATATAGGACCCTGGTCAGACCCCACTTAGAGTACTGTGCTCATTTCTGGTCACCTCACTACAGGAAGAATATGAAAACTATAGAAAGGGTGCAGAGGAGATTTACAAGGATGTTGCCTGGATTGGGGAGCATGCCTTATGAGAATAGGTTGAGTGAACTCGGCCTTTTCTCCTTGGAGTGACAGAGATTGAGAGATGACCTGATAGTGGTGTATAAGATGATGAGAGGCATTGATCGTGTGGATAGCCAGAGGCTTTTTCCCAGGGCTGAAATGGCTAACACGAGGGGCCACAGTTTTAAGGTGCTTGGAAGTAGTTACAGAGGAGATGTCAGGGGTAAGTTTTTTACACAGAGAATGGTGAGAGTGTGGAATGGGCTGCTGGCAACAGTGGTGGAGGCAGATAGAATAGGGTCTTTTAAGAGACTCCTGGATAGGTACATAGAGTTTAGAAAAATGGAGGACTATGGGTAACCCTAGGTAATTTCTAAAGTTCGGCACAGCATTATGGGCCGAAGGGCCTGTAGTCTGCTGTAGGTGTTCCATGTTTCTGTATTTCTATATCAAAGACTGACAAACATCCAATGTGCAAAACAGGACAAATTGTACAAATAATAAACAAATAATACTGAGAATATGAGTTATAGAGTCCTTGAAAATGAATCCGTAGTTGCGGAGTCAGTTTAGGATTGTGGTGAGTGAAGTTATCTATGCTGGTTTTGCAGCCTGATGATTGAAGAGTTAGATTGTAAATTCTCTTGTCAGGATAAAGAAATGCATTACTTGTGAAAAGGAATTTGGCAGAGAGTTTGTGAGATCAGCTGAGTGATATCTGCATTTGCCCTAAGGGTTGGAACATTTAAGGAATGCTTGCTTGTGTCATTGTGTGTATAAATTTCCCTATATCCTTGCAACTTTATGAAATGTACACAGCACATAACGATCTATTTAATGTCTGAAATAACTGGGCAGCTCCAAATTGACAGTAATCCTTTGTATACTTTCTGAGTTTGCAACTAGTTAGAATCGAGTAATATCACATAAAATTACCTTGAAGTTATGATTCACTGACTGATTTAGAGAGTAACTTGACCACATATTGTTCTAAATGTAGGAAGAAGTTGGTGACATGTTCGAGGTAAATATCAAGCTATCAATATGTAATTATCTCTACAGTGAGGCAAATAGTTTCAACTATTTGTCTGAATATGTTATAGGATACACGCCATGGCCACTTTACTAGGAACCTCCTGTACCTAATAAAGTAGCCACTGAGTGTATGTTCACGTCATCTGCTGCTGTAACCCATCCTCTTCAAGGTTCGATGAGTTGTGCATTCAAGATGCACTTCTGCACACCACTGTTGGAACATGTGATTATTTCAGTTACTGTAGCCTCCTAGTCAGCTCGACACAGTCTGGCCATTCTCATAGAGTCACAGAAACAGGCCCATTCAGTTCACGCCAAACCATTTAAACTGCCTACTTCAATCGACCTGCACGGGGACCACAGCCCTCCATACCCTTATCATCCATGTATTTATCCACACTTTTCTTTAACATTGAAATCAAGCTCATGTTCACCACTTGTTCTGGCAGCTCATTCCACATTCTCATGACCCTTTGAGTGAAGATGTTTCCCCTCATGTTCTGCTTAAGCTTTTTACCTTTCACCCCTAACCTATGACCTCTGGTTGTAGTCCCTCCCAACCTCAGTGGAAAAAGCCTGCTTGCATTTACCTTACCTATACCTCTCATAATTTTGTATACCTCTATCAAATCTCCTCTCAATCTCCTACATTCTAAGGAATAAAGTCATAACTTACGCAATTTTTCCTTGTAACTCAGGTCCTCCAGTCCTGGCAAGATCTTTGTAAACTTTCTCTGTACTCTTTCAACATTATTTATGCCTTTCCTGTAGGTAGGTGACCAAAACTACACTCAATACTCCAAATTAGGCCTCAATAATGTCTTGTATAAACTCAACATAACATCCCATCTCCAGTACTCAATACTTTGATTTATGAAGGCCATTGTGCCAAAAGCTTTTTTTAACAACGCTATCTACCTGGGATACCACTTTCAATGAATTATGGAACTGTATTCCCAGATCCCTTTGTTCTACCCTACTCTTAAGTGCTCTACCATTCACTATGTAAGACCTACCCTGGTTACTCCTACCTTATACTTGTCTGCATGAAATTCTGTCTGTCATTTTTCAGCCCATTTTTCCAGCTGGTCCAGATCCCGCTGCAAGCCATGATAGCCTTCCTCGCTGTCCACTATACCCTTCAATCTTGTTGTGATCTGTAAATTCGCTGATCCAGTTAACCACATTATCATCCAGATCGTGGATATAGATGACAAATAACAATGGACCCAGCACCAGTCCCTGTGGCACTCCACTAGTCACAGGCCTCCAGTCAGAGAGGCAACCATCTACTACCAATCTCTGGCTTCTCCCACAAAGTCAACTTACTACCTCATCTTGAGTGCCAAGCGACAAACCTTCTTGTCCAATCTCACATGTGGGACCTTGTCAAATGCCTTGCTAAGTCCATGGAGACAACATCCACTGCCTTGCCTTCATCCACTTTCCTGGTAACTTCCTCGAACAACTCTATAAGATTGATTAGCCATGATCTACCACACACAAAGCCATGCTGACTATCCTTAATCAGTCCATGTCTTTCCAAATACTTATATATCCCTTCGAATACCTTCTAATAACTTTCCCACTACTGATATCAGGCTCATTGCCTATAATTTCCTGATTTACTTTCAGAGCATTTCTTGAACAGTGGAACAACATTGGCTATCCTCCAATCCTCTGGAACCTCAGCTGTCGCCAAGGATGATTTAAATACCTCTCCAAGGGTCCCAGCAATTTCTGCACGGATCTAAGGGAGCACCTTGTCGGGCCCTGGAGACTTATCCAGCCTAATTTACCCCAGGACAGCAGACATGTCCTGCTCTGTAATCTGTACAGGGTCCATGAAGTTGATGCTGCTTTGCCTCACTTCTATAGACTCTGTGTCTGTCTCCTGAGTAAACACAGATGTAAACATTCATTTTAGATCTCCCCCATTTCTTTAGGCTCCACACATGGGTTGCCATTCTGATCTTCCAGAGGACCAATTTTGTCCCTTGCTATCCTTTTGCTCTTAACATATCTATAGATTCCCTTAGGATTCTCCTTCACCTTGTCTGCTATAGCAACCTGGTACTCTCTTTAGCCCTTCTGATCCTTCTCTTAGCTGTTCCCTTGCATTTCTTGTACTCAATAAGCATCTCATTTGTTCCTACCTGCCTAGACCTGCTATGCATCTGCTTTTTTTTTTTAACCAGGGCCTTAATATTTCTTGAAAACCAAGGCTCCCTATACCAGTAATCTTTACTTTTTATTCTGACAAGTACATACGAGTTTTGTATGCTCAAAATTTCGCTTTTGAAGGCCTCTCACTTACCAAGTACACCTTTGTCAGGAAACAGTCTATCCCATTCCACACTTGCCAAATCCTTTACCTACCTTCAGAATTGGACTTTCTCCCATTTGGAATCTCAATACGTGGACCGTACCTATTTTTTTGCATATTTACTTTGAAACTGATGACATTGTGATCACTAGGTGCAAAGTGTCTCCTCTGAACTCTCTCATTAACAAGGTACTTTTACCTACAGAACTGCCACTCTCTGGACATTTTTTTTAGTTTCTCGCAGCATTCTCTGTAAGCTCTTCGGACTGTTGTGCGTGAAAATCCCAAGAGACCAGCAATTTCTGAGATAATCAGACCACCCCATCTAGCACCAACAATCATTCCGATAGTCAAAGTCGCTACGATCACAGTTCTTCCCCCCATTCTGATGTTTGGTCTGAACAACAACTGAACCTTGACTATGTGTGCGTGCTTTTATGCATTAAGTTGCTGCCACATGATTGCCTGATTAGATATTTGCATTAATATACATGTGTGCCTAATAAAGTTGCCACTGACTGTATGTTGACAATTCAATAAAATGCATCTAAGGATCTAACCTGGTCCTGACATATTGATGCAGCTATAAAGAAGGCAAGACAGCAGCTATGTTTCATTAGGAGCTTGAAGAGATTTGGTTTGTCACCTAAAACACCCATAAACTTCTATAAATGTACAGTGCAGAGCATTCTAGCATCCTGACAGGCTGCATAACTGGCTGGAATGGGGCGGGGTGGGGAGGTATTGGTGGTGCTACCGCACAGGACTGTAAAAAGCTACAGAAAGTTGTAATTAGTCAGCTCCATCTTGGGTACTAACCTCCATACTATCCAAGACACCTTCAAGGACTGGTGCCTTAGAAAAGCAATGTCCGTTATTGAAGACCCCCATCACCCAGTGCATGCCATCTTCTCATTGCAACCGTCAGGAAGGAGGTACAGAAGCTTAAGGGCACACACTCAGTGATGCAAAGACAACTTCTTCCCTTCTGCCATACAATTTCTAAATGGACATTGAACCCATGAACAATACCTCACTTTTAAAAAAAATAATTATCATTTGTTTTTGCACTATTTTTAATATATTTAATATACATATATATTTGCTGTGGTTGATTTACTTATATTTTTTTTTCTATATTATTGTGTATTGTATTGTACCGCTGCTGCTAAGTTAACAAATTTCACAGCATAAGCTAGTGGTAATAAAGCTGATTCTGATTCTGAAATTAATTGTGAGGATATGATATTAAGCAATCCAGAGTCATAGAATCACCAAGCCTCCACCAACCATCAAGTATCTACTTACATTAAAACTGAACTAATCCTGTTTTGGTTTTGATATTTATTCATTACTAATTTTTAATATAGTAATTTTATATCTTTCCACCGTACTCCTACCACATGACAACAAATTGGATGCCAGATAAGTCAACTCCCACATACCTACACACGAGGAGCAAGCTACACCAGCCAGTTCACCAGCTGCAAGTGTTTGAGATGCAGGGGAAAACGAGAGCACCTTAGGGAAACCCACGCAGTCACAGGAAGAACATGCGAACTCCACACAGACAGAGGTCAGGATTGAACTATTGTTACTGAAGTTTGTGCTGCAGCAGTTCTAGCTGATGGCGAAAAGATTGGAAATGGAAATATAAGACACAGGAGCTGAATTAGGCCATTCGGCCCATCGAGACTGCTCTGCCAATTGATCATGGCTGATGTATTTTCCTCCTCAACCCCATTCTCTTTGCCTTCTCTCTCTAAACTTTGAACCCCAGCACTAATCAAAAACCAATCAACCTCCACTTTAAATATACACAATAACTTGGCGTTCACAGCTGTCTGTGGTAATGAATTCCAGTCCTTTCATTCCATGGATCATTCTCATAAACCTCCTCTGGTCCATCACGTTCTTTCTTGGTTCTGAGGGACCCAAAACTGCCCACAGTACTCCAAATGCCTTCGAAAGTCTTAGCATTACATCTTTGCTTTTATATTTTGGTTCTTTGTAAATGAATGCTGACGGTGCGTTTGCCTTTCTCACAACCGACTCAAACTGCAAATTAACCTTTGGGGAATCCTGCACCAGGATACCCAAGTCCCTTTGCACCTTCTATTTCCGAACTTGCTGCCTGAAAACAGAAGGTCACAGCTGTTTATTCAGCCTGTGTGGAGAAAGCAGATGTGTTTGTATGTCAGATGTGGATCAGAACTGGGTGACACCACATTGAGTGGTTCCTGCAATGAAGTTGTTAGTGGGGTAGTATACGGCGGGTCCGTGTGCTATTGAGGGCTCACCACTGCAAAGTCTAGAGGCATGCTAGGCCCAAAGCATTATGCACTTGTGGGAACACTTGGCATGATTTGAGGCACCTTGTGTACTTTTCCTTTTTGAACTTGTAGAATTGTCACCAAATGGCGTAGCAGTTAGTGGACAGCACAGTAGCATAGCCGCTAGCACAAGGCTGTACAATGCCATCTATAAGACTGGGGTTTGATTCCCCCTGCAGCCCTAAAGGAGTTTGTACCTTTTCCCTATGACCACCTGGGTTTCCTCTGGGAGCTACAGATTCCTCACACATTCAAAAGATGTACAGTGTGTATGGTTAGGGGTTAGTGAATTGTGGCATACGACATTGGTGCTGGAAGTGTCGTGACTCTTGCGTCACATTTCAGTCTTTGTTTTGATGTACAGTACAGTGCAAAAGTCTGAGACACTAACTATATATGTGTGCGTAAGACTTGCACAATACTGTAGAGAGTATGTCTTTCCAGTTACTAAGTAACACCGTACTACTGAGCTAATACAAAACTAAGTACTCTTATTTCTGTTTTCCCAACCACCTCCCTATTTTAACCAATATACAGCACTGTTTATGAGCAACTGGTTTCAGATTTATGGCATCTCCGGTTTTTTAGATTTGTTTTTCTTTCATGTTAAAAGATAAACACATCTCTGTACACAAAAACACTCAATGGCCAGTTTATGAGGTACACCTGTATGACTGCTCATCAGTGCAAATATCTAAGTAGGCAGTCGTGTGGCAGCAACTCAATGCTCATCCGTCCAGTATTTGCATGCTACAATTCCTGTAATAGCATCAGCTGGAAGTGAATAAAGAAAGGTACTGGATGATGCTACAGCAGTGTTCAAGGATGGCACTGGAAAACTCAAACATATCTAGGGTAAAATAGTGTTAAATGACATTTCAAGCTGTCCTGCTGAAGGGTCTGGGCCCGAAATTATAACTGTACTCTTTTCCATAGATGCTGCCTGGACTGCTGAGTTCCTACAGCAGTTTGTGTGTGTTGCTTAGAAGATTATGGGCTCAGATCATGACGCAACAAATGTGAATTCTTTAAACCAAGTATCACTTAAGTCTGATTTATACTTCTGCGTCAACTCGACGCCGTAAGTACTGCTTTGCCGCAAACTCTACGCAGAGCTGACACGGATCCCTATGCCAGAGCCTGACGCGCACCTCTCCCAAAATGTAACTATGCTTCACGGCAACGCAGAACGCAACAGCTGTGATTGGTCCGCTTGGTAGCATCGCATTTCCTCCTATACTGCAATAGCTTCCCATTGGGCGACTGAAGGGCAGGGAAGGAACTCTGGCTGCAATGCTTTCCATAAAGCTTTACGGACCTCCAAAATTATGGAGGACACATTTCGCTTTTACAAAAAAAGACGCTCGCTTCTTGTTTACCCCGAGAAAGACTACCATGACCATGAAGCCTTGCACGGGCAGGTGTGTGCGCGCATGCGCGACGTGCCTGAATTGCAGAGCGATGCAGGCACACCAACGTACAAGTATAAATGCTCACAACGTGCGTCGGCCACTTTCATAGGTTACGGCGTCAAGTTGATGCAGAAATATAAATCAGCCTTTACTGACGTCATACGGTTGATGCACAAGGATTACACAAGCATGCAGAGAAAATTCAAGCAGTAGTGGATGCCCCAAGGCCAATTGGTGTGTCAAGTTTGAGGTCCTTTTAAGGATTTGTCAATTACCAGAACAGGTTCCTATCAAACCCGGCTACTGTGCTCCACCCCTTAAACGTATTACTACAGATCGGGAAGAGATGGCAATGGATAAGGCAGTGTGAGGTGGCTTTCCAAAAGGTAAAGGAAATGGCAATCTTCCCTCCTCACTCCTTCCTCCTTCCCCCTCACTCCTTCCTCCTTCTCCCTCACTCCTTCCTCCTTCCCCCTCACTCCTTCCTCCTTCTCCCTCACTCCTTCCTCCTTCCCCCTCACTCCTTCCTCCTTCCCCCCACTCTCTCCTCCTTCCCCCCTCACTTTCTCTTCCTTCCCCCCACACTCTCCTCCTTCCATCCCTCACTCTCTCCTCCTTCCCCCTCAATCTCCTCCTTCCATCCCTCACACTCTCCTCCTTCCTCCCACACTCTCCTCCTTCCTCCCACACTCTCCTCCTTCCTCCCACACTCTCCTCCTTCCCCCCACACTCTCCTCCTTTCCCCTCACTCTCTCCTCCTTCCTCTCCTCATTCCCTCCTCTTTCCCCCTCACACTCTCCTCCTTGCAGGTAGGTTTGCTAGAGAGGCTCCAGTGGATTTAAACTAGATACGGGGGTGGGGAGGGTGGGGGGTGGGAACCAGAGTGTAGGAACAGATGTAGGGAAGAAGGAAGAAAAAGAAAATAGTAAAGTTGTTTGCACTGTTAGTGATAAACAGAGAGTAAGAGGTGGAAAATTTCTTAAATGCATTTATTTTAATGCTAGGAGCATTATAAGAAAGGCGGATGAGCTTAAAGCATGGATTGATACCTGGAAGTATGATGCGGTAGCTATTAGTGAAACATGGTTACAGGAGGGGTGTGATTGGCAACTAAATATTCCTGGATTTAATTGCTTCAGGTGTGATAGAATCGGAGGGACAAGAGGGGGAGGTGTTGCATTGCTTGTCAGAGAAAATATTACAGCGGTGCTTTGGCAAGATAAATTAGAGGGCTCATCTAGGGAGGCAGTTTGGGTGGAATTGAGGAATGAAAAAGGTGTAGTAACACTTATGGGAGTGTATTATAGACCTCCAAATGGAGAGCGAGAGTTGGAGGAGCAAGTTTGTAAGGAGATAGCAGATATTTGTAGTAAGCACAAGGTTGTGATTGTGGGAGATTTTAATTTTCCACACATAGACTGGGAAGCACATACTGTAAAAGGGCTGGATGGTTTGGAGTTTGTCAAATGTGTGCAGGGTAGTTTTTTGCAGCAATACATAGGGGTACCAACTAGAGAAGGGGCAGTGTTGGATCTCCTGTTAGGGAATGAGTTAGGTCAGGTGATGGAGGTTTGTGTTGGGGTGCACTTCGGGCCCAGTGATCACAATGCTATTAGTTTCAATATAATTATGGAGAAGGATAGGTCTGGACCCAGGGCTGAGATTTTTATTGGAGAAAGGCTAACTTTGAGGAGATGCAAAAGGATTTAGAAGCAGTGGTTTGGGACAATTTGTTTTATGGGAAGAATGTAATTGAGAAATGAAGGTCATTTAAAGGTGAAATTTTGAGAGTTCAGAATCTTTATGTTCCTGTTAGGTTGAAAGGAAAGGTTAAAAGTTGGAGACAGCCATGGTTTTCAAGGGATATTCGAAAAAAGAGAGATATCTACAATAAATATAGGCAGCATGGAGTAAATGAGGTGCTCGAGGAATATAAAGAATGTAAAAAGAATCTTAGAAAGAAATTAGAAAAGCTAAAAGAAGATATGAAGTCGCTTTGGCAAGTAAGGTGAAAATAAATCCCAAGGGCTTCTACTGTTATATTAATAGCAAAAGGATAGTGAGGGATAAAATTGGTCCCTTAGAGAATCAGAGTGGACAGCTATGTGTGGAGACAAAAGAGATGGGGGGAGATTCTGAACAATTTCTTTTCTTCAGTGTTCACTGAGGAGAAGTATATTGAATTGTGTAAGATAAGGGAAACAGGTAGGGAAGTTATGGAAACTATAATGATTAAAGATGAGGAAGTACTGGAGCTTTTAAGGAAAATAAAAGTGGTTAAGTCTCCGGGTCCTGCTAAGATATTCCCTAGGACCTTGAGGGAAGTTAGTGTGGAAATAGCAGGGGCTCTGACAGAAATATTTCAAATGTCTTTAGAAACAGGGATGGTGCCGGAAGATTGGCGTATTGCTCATGTTGTTCCATTATTTAAAAAGGGTTCTAAGAGTAAACCTAGCAATTATTGGCCTGTGAGTTTGACGTCAGTGGTGGATAAATTGATAGAAAGATTTTTAGAGATGGTATATATAATTATCTGGATAGACAGAGTCTGATTAGGAACAATCAACATGGATTTGTGCATGGAAGGTCATGTTTGACAAACCTTACTGAATTTTTTGAAGGGGTTACTAGGAAAGTTGACGAGGGTAAAGCGGTGGATGTTATCTATATGGACTTTAGTAAGGCCTTTGACAAGGTCCCACATGGAAGATTGGTTAAGAAAGTTCAATGTTAGGTATTAATATTGAAGTAGTAAAATGGATTCAGCAGTGGCTAGATGGGAGATGCCAGAGAGTGGTGTTGGATAACTGTTTGTCAGATTGGAGGCCGGTGACTAGTAGTGTGCATCAGGGATCTGTACCGGGTCCAATGTTATTTGTCATATAACAGAATGATCTCCTGGTGGTTTGATGTTTATTTTTAGAAGCTTTTTGTATGATGCATGACTCTGGGGTTGTATACCTAATGGGTTCTTCTTTTTTCCTCTCTTTTCTGCTTAGTAGGGTTTTTTTTTTGTTATCACAAAATTTTTTTAATCTTTAAGATAATTTTTTTTTGAGGCATTGTAAGTGTTGTTACTTCGATGTACTCATGTTATTTTTCCTGTATATAACAATAAAAAGATTTAAAAAGAAAGAATAAATTAATGATCTGGATGAATTAGGTAAATTGGATGAGTAAGTATGCAGATAATACTAAGATAGGTGGAGTTGTGGATAATGAAGTAGGTTTTCAAAGCTTGCAGAGAGATTTAGGCCAGTTAGAAGAGTGGGCTGAAAGATGGCAAATGGAGTTTAATGCTGATAAATGTGAGGTGCTACATTTTGGTAGGACTAATCAAAATAGGACATACATGGTAAATGGTAGGACATTGAAGAATGCAGTAGAACGGAGGGATCTAGGAATAATGGTGCATAGTTCCCTGAAGGTGGAATCTCATGTGGGTAGGGTGGTGAAGAAAGCTTTTGGTATGCTGGCCTTTATTAATCAGAGCATTGAGTTGGGATGTAATGTTGAAATTGTACAAGGCATTGGTGAGGCCAAATTTGGAGTATTGTGTACAGTTCTGGTCACTGAATTATAGGAAAGATGTCAACAAAATCGAGAGAGTAAAGAGAAGATTTACTAGAATGTTACCTGGGTTTCATCACCTAAGTTACAGAGAAAGGTTGAACAAGTTGGGTCTTTATTCTTTGGAACGTAGAAGGTTGAGGGGGGACTTGATAGAGGTATTTAAAATTATGAGGGGGATAGATAGAGTTGATGTGGATAGGCTTTTTCCATTGAGAAGGGGGGAGATTCAAACAAGAGGACATGAGTTGAGAGTTAAAGGGCAAAAGTTTAGGGGTAACATGAGGGAGAACTTTTTTACTCAGAGAGTGGTAGCTGTGTGGAACGAGCTTCCAGCAGAAGTGGTTGAGGCATGTTCGATGTTGTCATTTAAAGTTAAATTGGACAGCTATATTGACAGGAAAGGAATGGAGGGTTATGGGCTGAGTGCAGGTCAGTGGGCCTAGGTGAGAGTAAGAATTTGGCACGGACTAGAAGGGCCGAGATGGCCTGTTTCTATGTCGTAATTGTTATATGGTCAGACATCCTACCCTGCAAAAACTCATTTCAGGGAGGTAGCACCATCAATTTGCGGGAGACTTCCAGGAGAGGTGGGATGTCTGCAATAGAGTAGCTCCTTAGCAGCTAGCCAGCTAGTTTAAATAACATTAGCTATGCTAATGAACGAATGACACCTGTTAAACTCACCTCAACATGTCTTGTACAGTCTTAACCCACCATGGGCAACAGAAAATTCACTGTTGCAAACAGAGCAGCGAGCAACACTATCATTATTTTTGACCCCTATTAGGCAGGGGTATACTTTAGAGTAGTCTAGGGTGACGTACGTTTTATATTTTTTTGGAACACTGCCACTCTGAATTTTTGGAACTCTCTCGCTCTTGCTCTCTCTCTATTGCGCTTGCTTTCGCACTCTCTCTCTCACGCTTGCTTTCTCACTCTCTCTCACACGCTCTCTCTCTCTCTCTCTCTCTCATGGTTGCTCTCACTCGTGCTCGCTCTCTCGCGCTTGCTTTCTCGCTCTCGCGCTCTCTCTTGTGGTCGCTCTCTCTCACGCTCGCTCTCAAAAAATTCAATTTCCGGGACATTGTATATAATTTGCGGGTATCAGGGAGTCGCTATCAATATGCAGGAGACTCCCAGAACTTCCGGGAGAGGTGGGATGTCTGTATGGTTGTATGGTTCCCCCTCACTCTCTCCTCCTTCCCCCTCACTCTCTCCTCCTTCCCCCTCACACTCTCCTCCTTCCATCCCTCACTCCTCCTTCCCCCTCACACTCTCCTCCTTCCATCCCTTACTCTCTCCTCCTTCCCCCTCACCACTCTCTTCCTTCCCCCTCACCACTCTCTTCCTTCCCCCTCACCACTCTCTTCCTTCCCCCCCACACTCTCCTCCTTCCCCCTCACACTCTCCTCCTTCCATCCCTCACCCTCTCCTCCTTCCATCCCTCACCCTCTCCTCCTTCCATCCCTCACTCTCTCCTCCTTCCCCCTCACACTCTCCTCCTTCCATCCCTCACTCTCTCCTCCTTCCATCCCTCACTCTCTCCTCCTTCCCCCTCACACTCTCCTCCTTCCCCCTCACCCTCACCTCCTTCCACCCCTCACCCTCACCTCCTTCCCTCTCACACTCTCCTCCTCCCCCACACTCTCCCCCTTCCACCCCTCACCCTCACCTCCTTCCCCCCTCACCCTCACCTCCTTCCCCCCTCACTCTCACCTCCTTCCACCCCTCACCCTCGCCTCCTTCCACCCCTCACCCTCACCTCCTTCCACCCCTCACCCTCACCTCCTTCCCCCTCACCTCCTTCCCCCTCACCTCCTTCCCCCTCACCTCCTTCCCCCTCACCTCCTTCCACCCCTCACCCTCACCTCCTTCCATCCCTCACACTCTCCTCCTTCTCGCTTTCTCGGCTATCCCCCCTCTTTCTCCCTCCCCCAAAACTCTCCCTCTTTCTCCTTTTAGAGATTTGGTACCTGTGCAGCTCTCTCACTATCTTTATTTCTCTGCATAGTATTGTGCAATACTTTCAATAACCGAGGTACTTTTATGATTTGTGATGTATCTAGAAGAACAAACACTACATTAATAAGCTTTGATTTACTTCCTAGCTTCACCTGACCATGACTGCATATTCCCCCCCTCTGGCGCACCCGTGTGTCCCTCCCCCCAGCGCACCCGTGTCCCCCCCCCCAGCGCACCCGTGTGTCCCCTGTCCCCCCCCCCGGCGCACCTGTGTGTTCCCCCTCTCTGGACTGAACTGATATCCTTCCTCCCAGGCTGTGTCAGCAGTCCTCCCTTTGGGCTTCACCTTTATCCATCTCCCTGGACTCTGACCATCTGTCGCCACGGTTGTGTAGTGGTTAGCGCAATGCTGTTACCACTCGGGAACGTAGGAGCTCAGAGTCCTATTCTGATGAACTCTGGAAGAAAGTTTGTATTTTCTTCTCGTGCACGTCGGTTTACTCTGGCTGCTCCGGTTTCTCCCCACAGTCGAGAAATGATCAATGTAACGTGTCCTGTGATTCAGCTAGGGGTTAAAATTAACGGGTTGAGGAGCGACACGGCTCGGGGGATCGGAAGAGCCTGTTCTGCTGTGTATCTCCAAGAAATCGGAATCAGAATCACTTTATTGCCAGTGTGTGAAACAGACCAGAATTGATTGTGGTTCGGTGGCAGGCATAAAACACAGGACAATACTATAACAGGCAACACGATGGCAGCCAACAATTTACAAGACAATAGTGAACAATCAGCAGAGTGGTTACATGTACAAACATCAATAATCAAACTTAAATAATTGTGAACATATGAAGAGATTAAATGATTATTAACAGAGCAAGAAGAGTAGGAAAGACCATTTAATGCAGGGGTCCCCAACCAATACTTGCTTCATGGTATTGGTAAATGTGCATAAAAGAGGTTGGGAACCTCTGAGTTAACCAATGTTGTTTATAGACATTTAGGGTATTACGCCTGAGTGAGTTTTGTTGAGAAGCCGGACAGCTACAGGAAAGAAGCTTTGGACATGACATGTAGTAAATAAATCTGTCTCCCTATCGTCTCATATTCTCTGTGTGTTTCATCTACTGAAAAACACAATTCAGTTATCTTGATCAGAAAGTTGGAGAGAAAAAAACAGCCTATTGATTCTGAAATCTTATAATTCCTCTCACAAAGCAATCAGTCCCACAAACTGGCAGTGTCAAGATGTTGGCCAAGAAACATTTAGGACAAGAGGTGCAATGTCTTCACAGAAAACGGAGAACCCATGGAATTCTGTACCATAGAGGGATGTGAAGCCAAGTTACTGAATACATTTGAGAAAATAGACAGATTCCTTGACACAAAAGGGAAGGGAGCAGGAATTAAGTCCTTTTATCGCTGAAATATGTTGTTAAATTTGTTGTTTTGTGGTAGCAAAACATACAAAGTTACCATAAGTTACAAAAAAAAAGTGCAAAAGAGGAATAATGAAGTCGTGTTCTTGGGTTTATGGACTGATCAGAAATCTGTTGGCAGAGGGGGATGAAGCTCTTCCTATAAAAAGTTTTCAGGCACTTTAGCTCCTCCTTGATAGTAAGGGTGGTGATGGTCCTTGATGATGGATGCCTCCTTCTTTAGTCACTGTGTTTTGAAGACATCCTCAATGGCAGGGAGGCTTGTGCCCATGATGAATCTACAAGCCTTGGCAACCTGTGGTGATCCTCCATAGAAACTTGCTAGTCTTTGGTGAGAGACCAAATCTTCCCAAAGTCCTAATGAAGTACAGCCTGAGACTGCATCAATATGTTGGGCCCAGGATAGATCCTCTGAGATGAGGCAGAGGATCAGGCAGAGTGGTGGAGCAGGATCGAGAGGCTGATTGGCCCATCCTTAATATTTTTTATCTGTTTCTATCTTGCCTGCTGTAGAAATTCAATCATCAATTAAAGCAAATGAACTCGGTACAGTGTTATTACAGCATCAGCGACCCGGGTTCAATCCTGCCACTGTCTGCAAAGAGTTTGTATGTTCTCCCCATGGCAATGTGGGTTTCTTCCGGGTGCTCTGGTTTCCTCCCACAGTCCAAAGACGTACCGGTTAGTAGGGTAATCGGTCAGGTGGATGGAATTGGGTAGCATGGGCCTGATTATTAGAATCAGAATCAGGTCGAACGTCACTTACATATGTCATGGAACTTGTTGACTTTGTGGCAGCAGTACCATGCAATACATGATAGAAGAAAAAAACTGTGAGTTACAGTAAATATATGTATAAATACTCAAGTTAAATAAGTAGTGCCAAAATAGAAATTTAAAAAAATTAGTGAGGTGGGTTTCATGGGTTCAATGTCCACTGAGAAATCAGTTGGATGGTGGGATAAAGCTGAATCACTGAGTGTTTGCCTTCAGGCTTCTCTACCTCATTCCTGATGGTAGCAATGAGAAGAGGGCATGTCCTGGGTGATGGCGGTCCTCTATGATGGATACCGCCTTTCTGAAACATCGCTCCTTGAAGGTGTCCTGGATACTATGGAGGCTAGAGCCCATGATGGAGCTGAGAAAGTTTATAAATCTTTGCAGCTTGCTTCCATCCAGTGCAGTAGCCACCCTCCCCCCACCCCTCGCATACCAGACAGCGATGCAGCCAGTTAGAATGCTCTCCATGGTATATCTGTCGAAATTTGCAAGTGTTTTTGGTGACATACCAAATCTTCTCGAACTCCTAATAAAACAGAGCCACTGTTGTGCCTCTTTGTAGCTGCATCAATACATTTGGCCCAGGATAGATCCTCAGAGATGTTGACACCCAGGAACTTAAAATTGTTCACTCTCTCCCCTTCTGATCGCTCAGTGAGGACTGGAGTGTGATGCCTCGTCTTACCCTTTCTGAAGTCCACAATTAGCTCTTTCGTCTCACTGATGTTGAGTACAAGGTAGCTGCTGCAGCACCACTCAACTAGCTGATATATCTTGCCCTCTAGGCTCTCTCATCACCATCTGAAATTCTGCCAACAATCATGCATGGCATTTGAGCTGTGCCTAGCCACACACACTCATGAGTGTAGAGAGCGTAGAGCAATGGGTGCGCCAGTGTTGATTGTCAGCAAGGTGGAGGTGTTATTTCCAGTCCGGCTAGGAAGTTGAGGATCCAGTTGCAGAGGGAGATACTGAAGCCTGGGTTCTGAAACTTTTCATTCAGAACTGTAGGACTGATTGTGTTAAATGCCAAGCTATAGTCAATAAACAGCAACCTGACATAGGTATTTGTATTGTCTGGGTGATCCAAGGCTGCATGAAAAGCCAATGAGATCGTGTCCGCTGTGGAGGTTTACAAGGAAGAAGGTTTACAAGGATGTTGCCGGGACTTGAGAAACTCAGTTACAGAGAAAGGTTGAATAGGTTAGGACTTTATTCCCTGGAGCGTAGAAGAATGAGGGGAGATTTGATAGAGGTATATAAAATTATGATGGGTATAGATAGAGTGAATGCAAGCAGGCTTTTTCCACTGAGGCAAGGGGAGAAAAAAACCAGAGGACATGGGTTAAGGGTGAGGGGGGAAAAGTTTAAAGGGAACATTAGGGGGGGCTTCTTCACACAGAGAGTGGTGGGAGTATGGAATGAGCTGCCAGACGAGGTGGTAAATGCGGGTTCTTTTTTAATATTTAAGAATAAATTGGACAGATTATTGGATGGGAGGTGTATGGAGGGATATGGTCCGTGTGCAGGTCAGTGGGACTAGGCAAAAAGTGGTTCGGCACAGCCAAGAAGGGCCAAAAGGCCTGTTTCTGTGCTGTAGTTTCAATGGTTCTATGGTTCTATTGCAGTGTGTTCAGGTCCTTGTTGAAGCAGGAGTTAATTCTAGCCTTAACCAACCTCTCAAAGCACTTCTTCACCATAGGTGTGAGTGCTACTGGATGATGGTTATTAAGGCAGCTCACACCGCCCTTCTTGGGCACTGGTATAATTGTTGCCCTTTTGAAGCAGGTGGGAACTTCTGGCTGTAGCAGTGAAATGTCTTTGAACACCCCTGCCAGTTGGTTGGCACAGGTTACCATACTGTATCTCTAAATATGAAATAATAAGGAAGAACAACTCTGTCTGCTCGCTCTTTTCTCTTGTAGATCCTGACCTGTTCCTGAAAACAGCCCGCCTGCAACGCCTGCCCTCCTCCTCCTCTGAGATGGGCAGTCAGGAGATATCACCGCTGCGAGTGACCAACAAGGATCCATTTTCTGGTGACTGCGCCTGTCGCCAGGATGGCTTGACCATCATCATCACCGCCTGTTTAACATTTGCAATCGGAGTCACCATCGCCTTGATTTTGCAGATATATTTTGGAGACCCACAGGTGTCTATTCACTCTTAACCACAAAAACACTCCATTGCGATTGATCAGGCACTTTTCACGATTTCTGGACATGCTAATTAGCCAGTCAAATACATAGTACTGATGTAATTATGGTAGACAATTTGTACACAGAGAAGTCCCACAAACAACAGTGTGGCTTAATTAAGCCGGCTAATGTTGAGGGTTCAGTATCAGCTAAGATACCAATCAGGACAAACGCCCATGTTCTCTCTCAAAATATTGTTTTTAATTGTTTCAACCCAAGAGGACAATTAGGGTCAAAGTTTAACCTGTCTTCCTAAAGCTACCCAAGTTCAAGTTCAAGCTTAATTGTCAATCAACCATATATGAATACCCATGAATACAGCAAAACGAAACAGTTTTTCTCCAGGACCGGGGTTCAAAACATAGTACCAATAGTTAGAACAACACAGAGCACAAAGAATGCAGTAAAATACAGTCATGTTAAAAAAAAATTACCCAAGTCCCTGAGTCCATGAATATTGCAGCAGTCTGAAGTCGAACACAATATAGCTTGTTTTCTGCTGAGCAGACCCTGGAGAGCAGCACTGACAACAGCACAGGATTTTGTAAAAACTCATTTGTACACAGGATGTGGGTATCACAGGAGAGGCCAGCATTCATTGCCTAGGCTCTGAACCAAGTGGCCCTCTGGGAATCAGCCTGGAGCCACATATGGGCCAGGCTGCTTCACAATGGTAAATCTTCATCCCCAAAGAACCTTGGGAATTAGCAGAGTTTTCCACAACAGTCTATGGTCACTATTATTGATACTGATGTGCTTATTCCATATTGATTTAATTCATATCTCACAGAAAGATACAGCATGAAAACAGGCCCTTCGGCCCACTGAGTCCATGCCAACCATCAGCCATACATTTACACTAATGCTATTGTAATCCGATTTTCCCTACATTCCATCAATTCCCCAAACATCAAGTTAAAATTCAATTTATTATTATCTATCAGTACATATATAAAAAACAAACAAAACAATGTTCCTCTGGACCACAAAACGTGTATCACACACAGCGCATAAAACAAAATATTAGCCCAAAAAGTTAGTGAAAATGCATGTAATGTGCTGCACAGGCAAAACAGTAGAGTATAGAGTAAACAGCATGCTGTCCTAGTGACAAGACCTCAGTGGTGGCAGGGTATTCAGTAGTCTCACAGCCTGAAGGAAGAAGCTGTTACCCAGTTTAGCAACCCTGATGTTCCTGTACCACCTCCCTGATGGTAGAGGGTTAAAGAGACTGTGGGATAGGCGGTAGGGATCCTTCATCTACATTGCTCCTGGTAAATGTCGCGAATGGGGGAGGGAGAACCCTGTAATCCTCTCGGCATTTTTTTTACTGTCTTCTTCGGGTCTTGCAATCCATTCTTTACATCATACCATTCATTTAATTTCAAATGACAATTTACAGTGCCAGTTAACCTGTCAAGCTGCATGTCTTTAGGATGCAGGAAGAATCAGGAGCACTTGGATGAAATCCATACACTTACAGGGAGAACCAGCAAACTCCACATAGATAGCACCCCAGGACAGGATTGAACCCAGCAGAGCCACCACACACAGTGCCACAGAACTAAATTTCTTGAATTTAAATTCTTCATCTGCCATTCACGGGATTCGAACTGTTTCCAGATGGTCCACATCTCTGGATGCTTATCCAGTAACATGGTACCATGTGTTCTCGGCCTGATTGGAACAGTAGAAAGGGTGTGAATACTGAGTTTAAAAGGAGGGTCTTCATTCTCTTAAAGTGTGGTCAAACGAGGGAGAAGGGAATAGATTTAAGAAAGATTAGAAGAAATCTTGTCCCACAATGTGTGGTGGGAGTCTAATCTCAGAATGAATAGAAGTAGAAACAACCTCACATTTAACACGTACCTGGATCACCCAATGGAGTTTCAAGCCTTGAGCTTGAAGGTGATTAGATCCAGCAACAGCCTTCCAGCCATGTAGATATGTTGTACTCAATGGCCATCTTCTGTGCCACAAATTTCTAATTGTTGTGAAATTCAACTGCTGCCACATATAGTCATAAGGGAGAAGACCCCTAGACATGAGGGGATCCAAAACAAAACACAAGTTTTGGCATTCTTACTGCATACTAGTCAGGATGCATTTAGGACATTTTTCACCATTATGTTTATTGAGAATCTACCAGATTTGGCAAAGTTTGTAAAAAGTCCACAAAACAAAGCAAGTTTTGTGTCTATGACTCCATGTTCCTCTCATTTTCTGTGCAGATCTTTCACCAAGGAGCAGTGGTTACAGATGTGGCCCATTGCTCTGCAGTTGGTACTGAAATACTGAATCGTGGAGGCTCTTCAGTGGATGCATCTATTGTGTCTGCGTTATGCCTCGGAATTATCCATCCCCACAGCTCTGGAATTGGAGGGTAGGTGGTGTTGTGTGTCAATAACAAAAATGCTCCTACTCTTTCGCAGAATTGTTGTTCTACAAAGAGGGCTATATGTCTTTAAAAAGAACTTTGCAAAGTTGTGTTGTAAACATTTAATGTGAAATTCCCTCTTCCATTACGGCTCAGCACAAAGAGGCCAGTGTTAAGTTGTATACTGGAGCTGGGCTATATGGCAAATATTAATTTCAGCAGCAACCGGTCTTCAGATTTGAATGTGGATTGTAGATCGAACTTAAAATGCAGCTCTGAACAAAAGCCTACCTGGAGCTGCAGACTGGGGTTGATTACAAACCAGGAAACACCCATTGAATTGATGTCTGCATGAATCCAGAGAGAGGATCACATTCATTTTGGGTGTCTGGAGTGTGAGTATGAAGAAGAATGTGTCTGAGAACTATGTGTAATTCAAGGGAAGCATTGTAGATACATTATAACCATAGAATTGTCCTGCTGTTGCCTTTGATCTTTAGCAGATAAAAATGGCATGTAATATTGGGTTGAGAGGCCTCTTCCTCCAAGAGTGTCTCAATATGATACCATGCTGCTCGATTTTGTTGGGGAAAAAACACTTAAATATCCTCTAACTTCAGTGTCCCTGTGGTGACTTTGTTCACGCCACAACAGCCTGTAGTTTAATGTAAATGGCAGAAAGATGTTACTTTTTTTCAGTGGTGGCTTAGAGAAACAACATTGGTGTTCAACAGTGAAGAGAGTCAGGAGCTTTAAATTCTGGGGCATTCACTGGGGAACAGTGCTATCTTTCACTTCTCTGAGGAGGTTGAGGAGGGTTGGCATACAACTGAACTGTACTGTTGAAAGAATCCAGACTGGTTGCATCAAGGTCTGGTACGCCAATGCAAATGTTCAGGAACATTAGAAGACGCAGAGAGTAGTGGCCACAACCCAGTACATCTGTAACATAATCGGCTACCATTAGAAATATCTACATGAAGCACTGCCTCAAGAGGTAACATCTGTCATTGAAGATCCCCACTATCCGTCTGACTAGATTTAATTAGTTGGAGACAATATTGTGGGACAAAGGCCCTGTTCCTCTGTTCTACAGATTCAAGAACAGCTGCTTCCCTTCAACCACTTGTTCCTTAGACCGTAAGCCCATAAGATATAGCAGAATTAGGCCATTTGGCCCATCGAACCTGCTCTGCCATTTCATCATGGCTGATCCATTTCTCTCTCAACCCCAATCTCTTCCTTGTCTTCTCCCCTTATCCCTTCATGCCCTGACTAACCAAGAATCTATCAGCCTCTGCCTTAAATGCACCCAGTGACTTGGCCTCCACAGCTGCAAATTCCACAGATTCACCCCTCTCTGGCTAAAGAAATTCTTCCTCATCTCCCTACAAAAAGGACGCCTCTCTATTCTGAGGCTGTGTCCTCTGGTCTTAGACTCCCCCACCATAAGAAACATTCACTCTATCGAGGCTTTTCAACATGCTGGTGTTCAGGTTTCAATTAGATCCTCCCCCCATTCTTTTGAATTCCAGTGAGTACAGGCCCAGAGCCATCAAACACTCCTCATATGATAAGCTTTCAATTCCGGAATCTTTTTCATGAATCTTCTTTGAACCCTCTCCAATGTCAGCACACCCTTTCTGAGATAAGGGGCCCAAACTGTTCACAATACTCCAAGTGAGGCCTCAGAACTGCCTTATAAAGCCTTAAAGTTGGTTCTTGGACTAACTGGCACAACCTTAATCAGTACCTCAGCTCTCTTTGTACTACAATGGAATTGCTTTTCGTTCTATCTTGTGAAGATTGTGTACATTTTTTTTCTGTGAGTATTTGTATCTGATGTTAAGTGGCTTGATGCTGCTGCAAGTTTTTCCATTGCACCTGAGCATACGTTCACTTGTATATTTGACAATAAACTTGACTTTGAGATATAGAAATGGATGTCCTTTTGGTATTAGCTTAAGGAACAATGCCATACCAGAACAGAGTATACTCCCTTCTGTGGGAGCACTGACATCCAATGTTGACAGGTGAAAAAATACCTGGAAGTCGTCCATGTCTGTTACCTTGACAACGCAGAAACTTGAAATATGTTCAGATACTCACCTTTTTTTGCCTGTAACAAATGTGCAGTGAAGATATCCTGATAAAGGATCTCAGCCCAAAATGTTGACTGTTTATTCCTCTCCATAGGTGCTGCCTGACCTGCTGAGTTCCTTCAGCATTTTGTGTGTGTTGCGGTAACAACGGCTTCTGATGGTTGATGTCTTTTCTTTCAGGGGTGGAGTCATGTTAGTTCATGATATCAGGAAGAATGAAAGCTTCATCTTTGACTTCAGGGAGACGGCTCCAGCGGAGGCCGAGGAACAGATGCTCACACGTGGCTGGGAGGATAAGGTTAGTGATGCTGTCTGCACCTGGCTTGCCCTCCAAAGGCAGAATACTGCAGATGTTTGAGATCGGAAATAAAATACAAAATCACAGAAATGTATAGCAAGCCAGGCTTTGAGAGAGAAGGGTCTCAGCCTGAAACATCAACTGTTTATTCCTTTCCATACATGCTGCCCGACCTGCTGAGTTCCTCCAGCATTTTGTGTGTGTTACTCAAGGTTTCCAGTAACTGCTGAATTCCTTCTGTTAATAATTTTACTGGTTGTCAGACATTTGAAGAAATACAGAGCTCATGATAAATATCGACTTCTGTTTGAAGCCTTGAGTTTGTACTTCAATCTTGTTTGCGATTCATGGTCCGCGTCTCTTCCTTAACCTGAGCAAAATTACCAATCCCTGCTTCATGTTTCAATGGCCACATTGTCTCCTTGGCCTTTCAAAACTAATTTTTTTTCGCTGTAGATGTGACAATAATAAACACATTCTGCAGATGCTGGAATTCCAGAGCAAAACATACACACACACACACACACACACACACACACACACACACACACACACACAAAACACACACACACACACTCTCTCACACACACACTCACACTCTCTCTCTCACTCACACGCACACACACACACACACTCTCTCTCTCTCTCTCTCTCTCTCTCTCTCTCTCTCACACACACATTGCTGGTGGAAGACTTCAAGTCAGGTAACATCTATGGAGAAGACTAAACAGTCAGTGTTACTGGCCAAGACCCTTCACGAGGACAGAAATGTCAACTGTTTATTCCTTTCCATCGTTGTTGCCTGCCCTGCTGAGTTCCTCCAGCGTTTTGTATTTGTGACAATCCTAAGCCAATTCCAGCACCAAAGTTTTACCTCTTGTTGCAGCAACTAAAAGTTGTTGATTCCTCTTAAAGAAATGTCCAAGGGCAACGGTGCTCTTCCCTCAGTTTTACATGGAAAAATGTTTTGCAGAGGAGGATTAGAACTGAAAGAACTCCATTATAATATCTTATTTCCCTGTTTGTGCAGCCTGGCCTCTTGGTAGCTATCCCAGGTATGATACGAGGATTTCACCAGGCTCACCAACTCTATGGCAGGTAAATATTACACCAAATCCTAATCTCGAGTGTTGTCTATGTGGAGTTCGCATGTTCTGCCTGCAACCATGTGGGTTTCTCCCGGGAGAACATAGAATGTTATGCAAAGTACAGGCTTTTCGGCCCACGATGTCGAGCCGCCTCTTATCCTACTCCAAGATCAATCTAACCCTCCCCTCCCACACAGCCCCCCATTTTTCACTCATCCATGTGCCTACCTAAGAATGTCTTAAATGTCCCTGTGTACCAGCACCCCTGACACTGTAATGAGCTCCTCCGGCCTGTGCGGGGCGCCAGCGAGTGTGGGGCGATGATGATTTTAGAGCATCTGAATTAGTTAATTCAGTTTAACAAGAGTCATTTAGATTTCATTGTGTTTCTCTCGAGAGACTTGCTCTTTGTAACAGACCTTCCTTGCCCAACAAGCCCACGCCTTCTAAATATGCCCAAGTGACCAATTAACCTATTAACCTGTATGTCTTTGGAATGTGGGAGGAAATCAGAGCACTTGGAGGGAACCCACGTGGTCACGGGGAG
Source organism: Mobula birostris (assembly GCF_030028105.1). NCBI lineage: Eukaryota > Metazoa > Chordata > Chondrichthyes > Myliobatiformes > Myliobatidae > Mobula > Mobula birostris. The sequence goes on from NC_092371.1 coordinate 75,115,085, forward strand.
AACGTACAAACTCCTTATAGACGGCGGCGGGAATTGAACCCAGGTTGCTTGCGCTATAGTATTATGCCAAGCATTCCACTACCATTGACATGGTGATTTACAGTGGGAAGTGCTGGCTAATTACTATGGAAAATGTTTGTCCTGTGCATTTACCTCACTGTTACTTCTTGCTTTCCTCAGAATCTCCTGGTCTGAGTTAATGTCTTCAGCATCAAAATTTGCACAGGAAGGTTTTAACGTCAGTCAGGAACTTGGTAAGTATGACTTCTGTTCTTCCAATGTGAGATTCAGTACAACAGGCTGCTAGAACAGAGGGCAGGAGATCCATCTGTTCTGTGCGCATCCGACAGATAAAAGGCTTTGAATAAAGTTCAGTCCACAAAGAGACTTGGGGAGGTGACAATATTTTACAAGATATGGAGGGGTTGAAGCAGACTTCTGTAGGGAGATGCAGAGAGCTGCTCTAGGGTGATATGAATGCCCTCAAAGGGTCATGAAATTTTGGAAGCTCTTACCCCTCAGGGCTGTGGGGGATTCACATCCAGCTGCTTCCAAAACTGAGATCTGATTTCTGGATGTTGGAGATATCGAGGGACATAAGGTATTGAGGTAGAAGACCAGCTATGACCTTATTGTTTGTCAGAAAATGTCTGAAGGGCTATGCTATATTCCTACTCCCTGATTTTTTGTTCTTATTCCTCAGAAAGCACAGAATCTTTATTTATTTAAAGATGCAGCCTGGTAACAGGCCCTTGTGGCCCATCAAGCCTGCACTGCCCAATTGACCAATTAACCAATTGACCAATTGACCTACTGACCCATATGTCATTAGAACGTCAGGAAACTGGAGCACCCGGAGGAAACCCACGCGGTCACGGGGAGCGACGGAACTGAACCTGGGTCGCTGGCACTGTGACGGCGTTACGCTAACCGTTACATTGCCCTGCCGCCCATCTTGAATGTGGGGTCTGGTTCTCAATCAGACTTGGAGACTGTCACGGGCATCAAGACTTTAAGCAGGTTGCTGACTGTGGAGACCAGAATGTCAGAAGGAGTGGCATCCTAGGTAGCCACGCAAGGCAGCAGGAAAGTTCAGAGCAGGCACTGTTGATCTGACAGATGGGTTTAGTGATATCATGGGTAAATGTTGCTATAGAAATGAAGGAACAAATAAGTCTAGTAAATATTATATTGCATTCATACACTCCTAACCTTGCTTCTGACAAACAAAAGAAGTGAGTAGATGAGATAGTGAAGAACAATTATAAGGCAAGAATAGAAGACGTACAGTAGTTCCAACTATTCAGTTTAACGGAGAAGAAGGCATCCGTTAGTCTTGTGAGACCATGGATCTGCGCCTGGAAAGTCTTCACTCTCCAGGGCGCAGGCCTGGGCGAGGTTGTATGGAAGACCAGTAGTTGCCCATGCTGCAAGTCTCCCCTCTCCACGACACCAATGTTGTCCAAGGGAAGGGCATTAGGACCCATACAGCTTGGCACCAGTGTCGTCACAGAGCAATGTGTGATTATGTGCCTTGCTCAAGGACACAACACGTTGCCTGGGCTGGGTCTCGAACTCACAACCTTCAAGTCACTAGTCCAATGCCTTAACCACTTGGCCACGTGCCCACACAGTTTAACAATTAACCAGTTTAATGAGCTAATCAAGTGAGCCTCAATAACTTGACAGTAGTTCAAGTATGTATTTATAAAGGTTGTAAGAAAATTTAAAATTTCAGTATGTCATTCTCTCTCTGGGCTATAAATCAAATGTACCATTTTCGACGAATATTTTAAAGTTGATATTTAATTATTTACCTTCAGATTAATATTCTTGTGGCTTCCATGATTCTAGCTAAAGCAATTGATCAAGTAAAGGACAAAAATATGTCGGAGATTTTCCGCGAAATCTTCCTGCCGTACGGGCAACCACTGCAGCCAGGGTCTTTCATGAAACGCTTGGATCTGGCGGCCACTTTGAATGCAATTGGCACGGAGGGTGCTTCAGCATTTTACACCGGGAATATTACCGAAGAAATGGTTTCTGAGGTAAAGAGTTAAGTTTGTCAAAGCAATCATTTGGTCTTCTCAGTTCTCTGCGATGGTAATTAAAATTTGAAGCTGTTCAATCTTTGTGACTCAGTTATCTGAAGATGATCATTTGCCTGTTTTGGGAATATCCTGATATAGGGATTGTACAAAATGGATTCCAATGGACTGAAGCAAAGTGTGAAAACTAAGAGACTGATCTCCATCATTAGGTCTATGATAATGTAACCAATCAGCACATCACAAAAACCAGCCTCTCCTCACGGACTGCCTACACTTCCCACTACCTCGGCAAGGCTGCAGCTCGATTGAAGATCCCTCCCCTCCCATCTCAGACATCTTCTCTTCTTCATCCTCCCATCAGGCAGAAGATAGAAAATCCTGAAAGCACGTATCACCAGGCTCAAGGACAGTTTCTATCAGTTCATTTCCATAGAAACTGCCTGGCCTGCTGAGTTCCTCCAGCATTTTGTGTGTGTTGCCTCAGTTTCTATCATGCTGTGTTAAGACTACTGAATGGAGCTCTTGAACGGACTCCTGGCCTCACAAGTTACCTCATTGTGGTCCTTGCACACTATTGTTTATCTGCACTGCATTTTCTTTGTAACTGTAAAACCGCACTCTGTATTCTGTTATTGTTTTTCCCTGGTACTACCTAGATGTACTGATGTGATGAAATGATCTGTATGGATTGAATGGAAAACAGTTTTTTCACTGTCCCTCGGTGCATGTGACAATCATAAACCAATTTACCAATTGACCACTAAGCCTCATGGTTTCTCTGATACCCTAGCAATTTACGAGAAGGCATTTCTAATAATTTATTCCTGAGGATTCAACAACTGTACAGAGAGCAAATAGTCATATCAGGAATATGGACCTCCTGAAGAGATTAATGTTGACTCATCCCCTCTTTCGTTGTAGGTTCGGAGTAAAGGCGGAGTGCTCACTGCCGAGGATTTTGCTAACTACAGCGTGATTGTCGAGAAGCCAATTGAAGGATCGTACCAAGGTACGCATTGATCTCTGCTTGCTAGTCTGAGAGGTGGGGTGGGGGTTATTACATCTTCCCAGATCCTACCAACATGTGAAAACCTGGAAGCCTCACCTTCCTTAAATAACAGCTTTATTAAAGATGAGCTTTATTTGTCACAAGTACATCGAAACCTGCAGTGAACTGCATTGTTTGCTGCAATGACCAAAACAGTCCGAGGATGTGCTGGGGACAGCCTGCAAGTGTTGCCGTGCTTCCAGCTCCAACACCGCATGCCCACAATTTACTAACTCTAATCCGTACACCTTTGGAATGTCAGAATCAGATTTAATATCACCAACATATGTCATGAAATTTGTTAATTTAGCGGCAGCAGTATAATGCAATACATGATAATATAGAAAAAAATACGGAATTACAGTAAATATATATGTGTATGTGTGTGTATGTATATATACATATGTGTCTGTATACACACACACACACACACACATATATTTATAGAAATAAATAAATATATATAAAATTAAAATAGTGCAAAACAGAAATAATGAAAAAAAGGTAGTGTTCATGGGCTCATTGTCCATTTAGGAATCAGAAGGCAGAGGGGAAGAAGCTGTTCCTGAATCGCTGAGTGTGCGCCTTCAGGCTTCTGTACCTCCTACCGGATGGTAACAATGAGAAGAGGGCATGTCCTGGGTGATGGGGGTCCTTATTAATGGACCCTGCCTTTCTGAGGCACCCCTCCTTGAAGATGTCTTGGATACTATAGAGGCTAGTAACCATAAAGGAGCTAACTAATCTCACAAGTTTCTGTAGCTTTTGATCCTGTGCAGAGACCCCCACCCCTCATACCAGACAGTGATGCACCCAGTCAGAATGCTCTCCACGGTACATCTGTAGAAGTTTTTGAGTGTTTTAGGTGACAAACTAAATCTCCTCAAACTGAATGCAATCTTGCCACTGTCTTGCCTTGTCTTGGGAGGAAACCGTAGCACCAGGAGGAGACCCACATGTTCACAGGGAGGACATACAGACTCCTTAGGGACAGCAGCAAGAATTAAATCACTATCTTATTATCACTGGTGCTGTAAAGTGTTTTGTGAACCACTACGCTACTGGGCTATGCTTGCTGCCGTGAAGGTTCTCTTCCAAGTTACACACCATCCTTGGAAACATCTTGCCAGCTGTTCTGAATCCTGGAACTTCCTCCCAAGGAGCTTTATGGAGGTAGATACTGGACTAAAATATTTCTGCCCGCTTGAAATACTTTGTCATATAACCAACAGGGGTTTGGCAGCAACAGCACTAACCAAGTTGGCCAAGTCCTGACTATGCACTGTAACTCAGGATATCACTGCCGCATAGGAGTGGCTGATTGGTATTGGTATTGGTTTATTATTAGCTCATGTACCAAGATGCAGTGAAAAGCTGGTCTTACATACTGTTCACACATATCAAATCATTACACAGTGCTTTGAGGTAAAACAGTAACAATGCAGAATGAAGTGTAAAAACTACAGAAAAAGTACAATGTAGGTAAACGATAAAGTTTAAGATCACAATTGGGTAAATTGTGAGGCCAAGAGTCCATCTTATCTTACAAGAGTTTGATAACTAACAATGGGTTAGAAGCTCTTCTTGAGCCTGGTGGTACGTGCTTTCAGGCTTTTGTATTTATTGCCCTTTGGGAGAGAGGAGAAGAGAGAATGTCTGGGGTGGATGAGGTCTTTGATTATGTTGGCTGCTTTACTAAAGCATGGAGAAGTATAGCCCATAGAGGGGGTGGCTGGTTCCTGTGGATCGCTGAGATGTGCTCACTACCCTCTGCAGTTTCTTGCAGTCACATGCACAGCAGTTGCCATTACAAGCCGTTACGCTTCCAGACAAAATGGTTTCTTTTGTGCGTCGGAGTCGGTGTGCTCCACCGCAGTGTTGGGGGCGGTGTGGTAGGGCGCCCAAGCTGGAGTCAGTGCTGCCCCCAGAGTTCACTCAGTGTTCGACTGTGGACAGCTACAACATTCATGGACTCAGGATCTTGAACTTTCTGTGTGTGTGTGAGACTGTATTTTACTGATATCTTGTATGTGCTTGCTATCTTATACATGCTATATGTGCCTCGTGCTCTGTGTGACTGTCGGTACTGTACTGTGTCTTACACCTTGGACCCAGGGTAACGCTGTTTCATTTGGCAGTGCTCATGTGTATTCATATATTGTTGAATGACAATTAAACTTGAACTACTGAACTGTTGAACCATTAATACACAGGCAGCTACGACACAATCCTTGACAGATTAGGTGAGAGTCCAGTGACATGGAATGCAAGATGACTTGGGACCCTTCACTGCCATTGTTATGTGTCATCGTCTTCCACCAGCTCCACCATTGAGGTCTTGGTTGGATCTCTCTTTGTCTGGAACCTCCTTCTTGACCTTACCACCATGGGTAGCCTTACCAGGAGCTAAATGCTAGATGGCTAAACTGCAGAAAACATCATTGTCGGGATCTCTGGAACTCGCAAGCCTCTCCATCACGACAAGGTGACGATCCCCCGAGTGGACAGGCTTAATGTTGAAGACCTGAGGCCCAGAACTGGCCGCATGCCTAGCCAAGCTGCTTCTGTACAGTTACAACACTGGTGTGCACCTGACAATGTAGGGGATCGCTCAAGTATCTCCTGATCAAAAAAAAGCAGGATAAGTTGGCACATGGATGAAAGAAATATGGAGGACAATGTGGGAGAGATGGGTTAGATTGATCTTGGAGTAGGTTACAGGGCGAGTCCTCGGGATGTGCGCAGCACAACTGGCAGGTATGTTTACAGACATTTTAAATCCCTCTCACTCCCAGTGTAGAGTGCCCTCCTGCTTCAAAACATCCACCATTGTCCCTGTACCTAAAAAGACTAAAGTAACATGTCTGAACGACTGGCACTCTGTCGCACTCACCTCAATAGTAAGCAAATGCTTTGAGACCCTGGTTGAGGACTACATCTGCAACTTGCTACCACCTGCACTGGGCCCCCTACAATTCCCCTACTGACACAACCGATCAACAGATGACGCAATTGCCACAGCTCTACACACCGTCCGGAGAAGAAGGATGCTTATGTGAGAATGTTGTTCTTGGACTACAGTCCAGCATTCAACACCATAATTCCCTCCAGGCTCGACAAGAAGCTCAGAGACCTCGGCCTTCACCCTGCCTTGTGCAGCTGGGTCATGGACTTCCTGTCAGATCGCCGGCAGGTGGTAAGAGTGGGCTCCCTCGCCTCTGCCCCTCTGACCCTCAACACAGGTACCCCTCAGGGCTGTGTACTAAGCCCCCTCCTTTACTCACTGTACACTCATGACTGTGTCACCACCCACAGCTTCAATCTGCTAATTAAATTTTCTGACGACAATACACTGATTGGCCTAATCTCAAATTATAATGACGCAGCCTACAGAGAAGGAGTCATCACCCATAATGGTGTCAAGAAAACAACCTCTCCCTCAACGTCTCAAAAACAAAGGAGCTGGTTGTAGACTACAGGATAAATGGAGACAGGCTAACCCCTATTGACATCAATGGATCTGGGGTTGAGAGGGTGAACAGCTTTAAGTTCCTCGGCATAAACATCACCAAGGATCTCACATGGTCTATACATACTGGCTGTGTGGTGACAAGGCACAATAGTGCCTCTTTCACCTCAGACGGTTGAAAAGGTTTGGTATGGGCCCCCAAACCCCAAGAACTTTCTATAGGCGCACAATTGAGAGCATCCTGACTGGCTGCATCACTGCCTGGTATGGGAGCTGTACCTTCCCTCAATCATAGGACTCTGTAGTGAGTGGTGTGGACAGCTCAGCACATCTGTTGTTGTGAACTTCCCACTATTCAGGACATTTACAAAGACAGGTGTGTAAAAAAGGACCTGAAGGATCATTGGGGACCCCAACCACAAACTGTTCCAGCTGCTGCCATCCGGAAAACAGTACCGCAGCATAAAAGCCAGGACCAACAGGCTCTGGGACAGCTTCTTCCACCAGGCCATCAGACTGATTAATTCATGCTGATAGAATTGTATTTATATGTTATATTGACTGTCCTGTTGTACATAATATTTATAAATTACTATAATTGCACATTGCACATTTAGGTGGAGATGTAACGTAAAGATTTTTACTCCTCATGTATATGAAGGATGTAAGTAATAAAGTCAATTCAATTCAATTTACTAGTAGCTACTTTATTAGATACCTACTTGTACCCTATAAAGTGGCCACTGAGTGTACATTTGTGGTCTTCTGCTGTAGCCCATGGTTAAAGTTTGACGTGTTGTGCATTCAGAAATGCTCTGCTGCACACCTCTGTTGTAACCTATTTGAGTTGCTGTCACCTTCCTGTTTGTTTGAACCAGTCTGGCCATTCTCCTCTGACCTCTCTCATTGACAAGGCATTTTCAACCACAACTGCCACTCACTGATTTTTTTTCACACCAGTCTCTGTAAATGTTGAGATTGTTGTGCATGATAATCCAGCAAATCAGCAGTTCCTGAGATACCCTGTAGCATCAACAATCAATCCACGGTCAAAGTCACTTAGATCACATTTCTTCCCCATTCTGATGTCTGGCTTGAACTATCACTGAACCTCTTGACCATGTCTGCATGCTTTTATGCATTGAGTTGCTGCCACATGACTGGCTGATCAGATATTTATATTAATGAACAGGTGTACCTAACAAAGTGACGACTGAATGTATAATTGAACAACTTACTCACCTACAACCTGCCCACCAGTGCTCAGTATTGCTTTTTACAAATAAAATATAGCTTTGGAAACAGTTTAGTCAAAAATACTGATTAGTCAAAAATTCTTCATTCCTGATGAAAGGTCTTGGCCCGAAATTTCCGTAGGTGCTGCCTGACCTATTGAGTTCCTCTAGCATTTTGTGTATGTTGTTTTAGTCAAAGGTAGCTGTTATTTTCTGGTGTTTTTCAGGTCGTTTTGTGCTCACTGCTCCACCCCCACATACGGGACCCGCACTCATTGCTGCTCTCAACATTTTGGAAGGCTTTAACATAACGACCCAGGCATCCAGGAATCTGACCTATCACTTACTCACAGAGGTAGGACTTACCAGCTGCGTGTAAGATTATCTTTTCAAGAGGTCCCTTCGGATTGAAGATGGCTTGCTCTTACTCCAATTTTGTGGGTTCTGGGGTAACCAGCGGACCCAGTGTAGGTCCTGCAGAGTCCAACATAGGTAGGGATGGGGTCAGAATCAGAATCAGGTTTAATATCACTGGCATATTTCCTGAAATTTGTTGCTTTGTGGCACCAGTACAATACATATACATAATAAAAACTAAATTACTATAAGAAGTATGTACCTACAGAATTGTGCAAAAGGTTGAGATGCATATACAGTATATAGCTAGAACTCTGGTCAGGTCACTCATCTGAGTGCTACTGGTACCATGTAACCCATGTTGCATGGTCGGGTGGTCAGCCACTAAATCGGCTCCCCCAGCAGGCTTGCCTGGTGAGGAGGGTGGCTAGACACCCTGCAGGATGAAAAACGAGACCTGTCAAAGGTGGATGAACCCGCTTGTAGGGTCAACGGCCATCCAGCAAACATGTGCTGTGAAGCGCAGAAAGGGCATCCGTTGCATCGAAGCTTGGTCTGGCCATTCACTGCAACAGAACCTCCCCCAGTCGTCTTGGACTCCACCATGCCACTGGATCCGAGAGGGGATGTCGAGAGGGTGGGTCTGGACCTGTGCAACCCCCTACTCATCTAAAATCCACTCACGCACACGCTGTTCCTTTCTGAGGAGTGGGGTAAACCCCACTAACTGACTGAAAGGAACCATTATCATCCTATGGGATGGATAGCCAGAGAGAGGGTGCATAAGACTTTTGCACAGTACTGTATGTTTTGTCTTTCCAGTTACCAAATGACACTTAATACTACTGAGCTAATACAAAACTAAGTACTCTTATTTCTGTTTTTCCAACCACCTTCCTATTTTAACCAATCTAAAGCACTGTAAAACTCTTGGGCATCCTAGCTGTATGTATGTGTCTCAGACTTTTGCACAGTACCTGGGTAAATGTTAACTTAAATAAGTAGTGCAAAAAGAGAGGCAAAATTACTGAGGTAGTGTTCACGGGTTTGTTGTCCTTTTAGAAATCAGTTGGCAGAGTGGAAGACACTGTTCCTGAAACATTGAGTGTGTGTCTTCAGGCTCTTGTATCTCCTTGATGATAGCAATGAGAAGAGGGCATATCCTGGATGGTGACGGTCCTTAATGAGGATACCTTTTTTTTTGAGTCATCACCTTTTGAAGATGTCCTTGATGCAGGGGAGTCTAGTGCCCATGATGGAGTTTATATGATGGCTGACTTTATAATTTCTGCAGCTTTTTTCCAGTCTTATGCATTGGCTCCTCCAAACCAGAGTGATGCAACCAGTTAGAATGCTCTCCACTCTACATCCGTAGAAATTTGCAAGAGTCTTTGAAGACATACCTTTCCTCAAACTCCTAATGAAATATAGTTGCTGTCGTGCTTCCTTTGTAATTGCATCAATATGTTGGATGCAGGATAGATCCTCAGAGATGTTGACACCCAGAACGTGAAATTGCTCACCCTTTCCACTTCTGATCCCTTGATGAGGACTGGTGTGTGTTCCCTTGATTTACCCTTCCTGAAGTCCACAATCAGCTCCTTGGTCTTACTGACGTTGAGTGCCAGGTTGTTGCTGTGACATCACTGAGCCATCTGATCTGTCTTGCTCCTGTACATCTCCTCGTCACCATCTGAAATTCAGTCAGCAGTAGGACCCTGGTTAGACCCCACTTGGAGTACTGTGTTCAGTTCTGATCGCCTCACTACAGGAAGGATATGTGAAGCCATAGAAAGGGTGCAGAGGAGATTTACAAGGATGTTGCCTAGATTGGGGAGCATGCCTTATGAGAATAGGTTGAGTCAACTCGGCCTTTTCTCCTTGGAGTGACGGAGGATGAGAGGTGACCTGACAGAGGTGTATAAGATGATGAGAGGCATTGATCATGTGGATAATCAGAGGGTTTTTCCCAGGGCTGAAATGGTTGCCACAAGAGGACACAGGTTTAAGGTTCTGGGGAGTAGGTACAGAGGAGATGTCAGGGGTAAGTTTTTTACTCAGAGAGTGGAATGGGCTGCTGGCAACAGTGGTGGAGGCAGATACAATAGGGTTTTTTAAGAGACTTTCAGATAGGTACATGGAGCTTAGTAAAATAGAGGGCTATAAGTAAGCCTAGTAATTTCTAAGGTAGGGACATGTTCGGCACAACTCTGTGGGCCAAAGGGCCTGTATTGTGCTGTAGGTTTTCTATGTTTCAATGTTTCCATAGTTGCGCAATTGGCAAATTTATATATGGTGTTTGAGCGGTGGGCTAAGCACACATCCTTGAGGTGCGCCAGTGTTCACTGTCAGCGAGGATATGTTATTTCCAATCCTCACAGACTGTGGTCTCCCAGTGAGGAAGTCAAGGATCCAGTTGCCAAGGGAGGTTCAGAGGCCCAGATTTTGGAGCTTGTTGATTAGAACTGAGGGTATGATTGTGTTGAAAACTGAGTAGCAGCCTGACGTGGGTACTGCTATTGTCCAGGCGATCCAAGGGCGAGTTGAAAGCCAGCAAGATTGAAACTGCTGTAGATCTATCGTGGCAATAGCAAAATGCAGTGGGTCCAGCTCTTTGCTTAGGTGGCAGGGTGGAGATACATCTCTACCAAAGGAGGTGTAAGATGCAACTTCTCTCTGTTAGCCTGCAGGCCACCCTTGGCAAGGTGTAGCATCTGCATAGCCCCCGATCAGAGTCACATGGAGCCATGGGAGCAGGTGATGGATGGTTGTATGAGCAACTGGTGCATGTCACAAGTCCTGGTTAGTCGACCACTGACACCAGGCAGACAATCTCCGATAATGGCAGGGGTCACCCATCTTGTAAAGGCACTATCCAGAAGAAGGCAATGGCAAAGCACTTCTATAGAAAAATTTGTCAAAATCAGTCGTGGTCAAGACCATGATCACCCACGTCATACAACACAGCACATAACGAACGAACATAGGTGCTGCCTGGGTTCCTCCAGCATTTTGTATGCCTGAAGTAACTTGTACTGGTAAGTGTAGTGAAGAGCACTTAACTTTTATCTTTCTGTTTCAAGATGCATCTAGTTGATGATCTGTGTGCTTGCTATCATAAAGATATACATTATATTTATTGCCTATGCACATCAGTACTTAATCAATTTCTTTTCTCTAGACATTGAAAATTGCCTTAGCTCTTGCAAGCAGTCTCGGAGACCCTTTCTTTGATTCCACAACAAATGAGGTGACAGAGAAGATGATAAGGTGTGTGGTCTCATTTTGGTTTAACTGTTACTTAGATGCACACTCAGTGGCCACTTTATTAGGTAGACCTCTACACCTGATGAAAGGTCTCAGCCCAAAACATCAACTATACTTTTGTCCATGGATGCTGCCTTGCCTGCTGAGTTTCTCCAGCATTTTGTATATATTACACCTCTACACCTGCTTGTTAATGAAATATCTAATTAGCCAATCACGCAGCAGCAACCCAGTGCATAAAAGCATGCAGACATGGTCAAGAGGTTCAAGACAAATGTCAGAATGGGGAAGAAATATGATCTAAGTGACTTTGACCAAGCAATGCTTGTTGGTACTTGACAGGATAGATTGAGTGTCTCAGAAAAAGCTGATCTCTAGAAGACCATAAGATTTAGAAGCAGCATCAGGCCATTTGGGCCATCAATTTTGCTCTACCATTTCATCATGGCTGATCCAATTTTCCTCTCAGCCCCAGTCTCCTGCCTTCTCCCCATATTCAATCATGCTCTGACCAATGAAGAATCTATCAACTTAAATATACGTAAAGATTTGGCCTCCACAGCTTCCTGTGACAAAGAATTACACAGATTCCCTGCTCTCTAGCTAAAGAAATGCCTCCTCATCTCTGCTCTAAATAGACATCCCTCTATTCTAAGTCTGTATCCTCTGGTCTTAGACACTCCTGGGATTTTCACACACAACAGTCTCTGGACTTTGCAGAGAATGGTGTGAAAAACAAAAAAAAAAATCCAGTGAGTTGCAGTTCTGTGGGCGAAAATGTTTTGTTAATGAGAGAGGTCAGAAGGGAATGGCCAGACTGGTTCAAGCTGGCAGGAAGGCAACAGTGTCATGTAGGGTGTTAGCTTATTAACTGGTCATAAGCTGCTTCTGCTGTGTCAGTCATTGATTGGCTGTTCTTTCCCATTGGTTGGTTTGCCTGCTATGGCACCGGTTTCTGGTTCTGGGCATCCCGGGTGTGTAAGAATAGCATGTGTGGGAGGCTCAATCTGTGTCTTTTGAAACCCAGGGCCCACTTCAGGCTGAAGTAGCAACCAGCGCTGAAGGACCGTTGAGAAGGAGCATTGCAGACAGAGACAGGCCCCCATGCTTTTGTTTGGTTAAGTATTCCTTTGGAACAGGCTTTGTTCTCCAGTCTTATAATTTGGGGAGATTTAATAGAATGCCCATTAAGTTAAATAACAATGCATTACAACAGTAGTGTGCAGAAGAGCATCTCTGAATGTACAACGTATTGAACCTTGAAAGAGATGGGCTACAGCAGCAGAAGACCATGAACATACCCTCATTGGCCACTTTATTGGGTGTAGGAGGTAACTAACAAAGTGACCACTGAGTATGGGTAAACAAATTGGGTCAAACAGTTCAAGACATTTTAGTCACCTCCATTTGTGAGGGTAGCAGGGTGGAGATATATCGCGACCAAAGGAAGTGTAAGGTGCTCCTTCCCTCCACTAGCCTGCAGGACTTTCTTGGGCAAGGTGTAGCACCTGCTTAGCCCCCTGATCAGGGTCACGTGAAGCCAGGGAGCAGGTGGTGGCTAGTCGTATGAGCAGCCAGTGCATTGTAGAGACACTGCCCAGAAGAAGGCAGTGGCAAACCACTTCTGTTGGAATATTTGCCAAGAACAATCAAGGTTATGGAAAGACCATGATCGCCAATGTCATGTGACACAGCACATGATGATGATGATTTGTGATAGGACATTAAACTTTCTAAGATGGTTGAAGAAAATCAGTAAAAAAAAAACTGCAGATGCTAGAAATCTGAAATAATAACAGAAAGTGCTGGAAAACTTCAACAGGTCAGGCAGTATAAGACCATCAGTTCATAAGACATAGGAGCAGAATTAAGCCATTCAGCCCATCAACTCTGCTCTGCCATTCCATCAAGGCTGATCCCATTCTACCCCATACACCTGCTTCCTCGCCATATTCTTTGATGTCGCCTCTGATCAGGAAATTAACAACTTCTACCTTAAATAAATGCATGGACTTGGCCTCCGCTGCAGTCTGTGGCAGAGCATTCCGCAGACTCACTACACTCTGGATAAAAAAATTCCTCCTTACCTCTGTTCTAAAAGGTCACACCTCAATTTTGAGGCTGTGCCTTCTAGTTCTGGATACACTACCATAGGAAACATCTTCTCCACATCCACCCTATATAGTCCTTTCAACATTAGGTAGGTTTCAATGAGATCCCCACACATTCTTCTAAATTCCAGTGAGTACAGGCCCAAAGTTGCCAAATGCTTCTCATATGTTAACCCCTTCATTTCTAGAATCATCCTCATGTACCTCCTCTGGACGCTCTCTAATGACAACACATCCTTTCTGAGATATGGGACTCAAAAGTGTTGACAACACTCCAAGTGTGGCTTGACTAGTGTCTTATAAAAGCTCAGCATTATCTCCTTGCCTTTATATTCTATTCCCCTTGAAATAAATGCCAACATTGCATTTGCCTTCTTTACCACGGACTCAACCAGTGAATTAACCTTCTGGGAGTCTTGCACGAGGACTCCTAAGTCCCTCTGCAGCTCTGATGTTTGAATCTTCTCCCCATTTAGATAATAGTCTGCACTATTGTTCCTTTTACCAAAATGCTTTATCATACATTTCCCAACACTGTATTCCATCTGCCACATTTTTGCCCAATCTTCCAATTTGTCATTGCTTCCTCAGCACTACCTACCACTCCACCTATCTTCGTATCGTCAAAATCTTTGCCACAAAGCCATCAATTCCGCTATCTAAATCATTGACAAACAATGTGAAAAGTAGTGGTCCCAATACTGACCCCTGAGGAACACCACTAGTCACTGGCAGCAAACCAGAAAAGGCCCCCTTTGTTCCCACTCACTGCCACCTGCCTGTCAGCCATTCCTCTATCCAGGCCAGTATCTTTCCTGTAATGCTGTAGGATTTTATCTTGTTAAGCAGCCTCATGTGTGGCACCTTATCAAATGCCTTCTGAAAATCTAAGTAAGTGACATCCACTACCTCTCCTTTGTACACCCTGCTTGTTACTTCCTCAAAGAGCTCTAACAGATTTGTCAGGCAAGATTTCTCTTTACAGAAACCATGCTGACTTTGACTTATTTCATCATTAGTCTCCAAGTACCCTGAAACCTCATCCTTAATAATAGAATCCGACACTTTCCCAACCACAGAGGCCAACTGGCCAATAATTTACTTTCTTTTGCCTTCCTCCCTTCTTAAAGAGCGGAGTGATGCTTGCAGTTTTCCATTCCCCTGGGACCATGTCAAGATCAAGTGATTGTTGAAAGATCCTGACCAACGGATCCATTATCTCTTCAGCAAACTCACTCAGGACTCTGGGGGTAGTCTATCTGACCCAAGTGACTTATCCACCTTCCAGTTTTAGCATCTGTAGAAAGAGAACCCATTAACGTTTCAGACAGTATCTGTGGAAAGAGAAACAACAAACATTCCAGGCAGCATCTGTGGAAAGAGAAACAGTTAACATTTCAGATAGCATCTGTGGAGAAATAAGTAACGTTTCAGCTCTGAATCCATTCATCAGAACTGAAAAAAGAGAGAAACATGCTTATCTCTGTAGCAGAGAGTGTGGGGAGGGTAATGGGTGGAACAGGGGAATTTATGTGACAGAATCAAATAGTGCGGCCATTAAAGGACAGTTCACCTACTTTGTCTGTGCAGTGTATACCATGTTGAAGAACTTTTCAGTGGTATCGTAAAGGCATAATTGATAAATATATTGACACGGTTTTGTACTGTGTAAGGGTGTGCTCAGACAAATTTTTACACTCTGGAAGGCGGAGTCTATGTTCAGTACACTTTGTAACAAGCAACCTCAAGGTTGAGCTGTCAGGAAGCGTTCAGATTGTTTGCCATAATTTCAGTGGTAAATCTTCAGAATGACAAATTAATGCCAAGATAACTTTCCAATCCTCTGCTGTATTTCCAGAAATCAGCCAAATGGCACAGAGGTGCAGCAGTTAGTAATTCATGTCTATAGAGATCCAGGTTCAATTCTGTTGTGTGGAGTAACACACAAAGGCTGGAGGAACTTAGCAGGCCAGGCAGCATCTATGGCTAGGAATACATAGTTGACATCCCAAGTCGGGAGCCTTCATCAGGACTGGAAAGGAAGGGGGAAGCAGCCAGAACAAGAAGGTGAGGGGAGGGGAAGGAGTACAAGTTGGCTGGTGATAGATGAGACCTGGTGAGGGGGCAGGTGGGTGGGTGGGAGAGGTCAGCAGAATACTGGGAAAACCATTGATGTGGGGCTGGCCCTTTTAATCATCGGTAGAAAGTGGGAAGAGGTCCTGCACAGTGAGTATAGGGAGTGAGGGAAGAGGCTGAAGAGCAGGATTTCCAAGGTAGTAATCTCTGGATTTCTCCCAGCGCTATGTGAATAGAATGATAGCGCACTGTTAGACTGTTTACCAGAGCTCTGTTTAGCTCTGCTTACCACACTGTCATTACAGACACCCTGTGCAATACTACTATCATCATTTCTTACCTGGACGGTGTGAACGTGCACCCATTACTGTATAATATTATGGTAATTCTTGTACTACCATCTTATCAGTATGAACTTGTAAATCTTGTAAATCTTATCCATCTTATTTTTAAGGTAACTTTTTTTTTGTTCTTACTTCTCTTCTAGTATTTGTATATTTGTGCTCTTGCAATACTGCCGAGACACTGTAATTTCTTTTGGCATCAATAAAATATCTATTTATCTAGTATAGGTGAATGAGTGGCTGAGGAAGTGTTGCAGGGGGCAAGGTTTCAGATTTCTGGATCATTGGGATCTCTTCTAGGGAAGGCACGAACTGTACGGAAAGGATGGTTTATACCTGAACGCGAGAGGGACCATTATCCTTTTGGGCAGGTTTGCCAGAACTGTTGGGTAGGATTTAAACTAATTTGGCAGGGAGATGGGAACTGGAGTGATAGGGCTGAGGATGAGGGTAATTGGTATACAAGTTGATGTTGTGCATAGTGAGACTGTGAGGAAGGATAGGAAGGTGATAGGGCAAAATTGCAGTCAGTGGGATGAGTTGAAGTGTAACGGGGAGAATGTTGAAAAGGGTGATGAATACAGGACTGAAAGTGTTATATCTGAATGCACAGTATACAGAATAAGGTAGTGCAGTTAAAGATTGGCAGGTATGATGCGGGCATCACTGAGTCATGGCTGAAGGAAGATCATAGTAGGGAGCTTAACTTCCAAGGATACACTTTGTATTGACAGGAAGGTAGGCAGAGGGGGTGGGTGGTTCTGTTAGTTTAAAAGATGGAATCAAACCCATGATATAGGAATGGAAGATGTAGAATTCTTGTGGGTAGAATTAAGAAACTGCAAGGGTAAAAAGACCCTGATGGGAGTTATATACTGGCCTCTGAACAGTGGCCAAGATGTGAGATGTAAATTTCAGTAGAAAGTAGAAAAGGCATGTAATAAGGACAATGTTATGATAGTCATGGGGGAATTTCAATATGTATTTAGTTTGAGGAGATCAGGTTGGTGTTGGATCCCAAGAGTGGGAATTTATAGAATGCCTGTGAGATGGCTTTTTAGAGCAGCTTGGAGTTGAGCTCATTGGGGCAAAGGCATTTCTGAATTGGGTGTTGTGTAATGAACTAGATTTGATTCGGGAGCTTAAGGTAAAGGAACCCCTATGAGGGAGTGATTATAAATTGATAACATTCACCCTGTAGTTTGAGAGGGAGAAGATAAAGTCAAATGTATCAGTATTACAGTAGAGGAAATGGAATTACAGAGGCATGAGAGAGGAGCTGGCCAAAGTGGATTGGAAGGGGACATTAGCAGGAATGACAGCAGACCAGCAATGGTTGGAGATTCTGGGGGCAATTCATAAGGTGCAGAATAGATGCATCCCAAAGATGAAGAAGTATCTAAAGGGAAGATAAGGCAACTATGGTTGAGAAGGGAAGTCAAAGATAGCATGGAAGCAAAAAAGAGGGCACATAATAGAGCAAAAATTAGTGGGAAGTTAAAGGATTTGGAAGCTTTAAAAAACCAACAGAAAGCAACTAAAAAAAACTATAAGGAAAGAAAAGATTAAATGTGAAGGTAAGCTAGCTAATATTCTCAAAGAGGATACCAGAAGTTGTTTTCAGATACATAAAGAGTAAAAGAGAGGCAAGATTGGATATTGAACCAGTGGAGAGATAATAATGGGGGACAAAAAATATTAGACGTAATTAATAAGTATGTGTGTCACTCTTCACAGTGGAAGACACTACAGTAGGCCAGAAATTCGAGAGTGATGGGGGCAGACGTGAGTGTACTCTTTCTAATGAGAAGGTGCTTGGAAAGTTGAAAGATCTGAAGGTAGATAAGTCACCTGGACCAGATACTCTATACCTGGGGTTCTGAAAGAGTTAGCTGAATAGACTGTGGGGCATTAGAAATGTTCTTTCAAGTATCACTAGATTCTGGACTGTTTCAAAGGACTGGAAAATTTCAGATGTCACTCCACTCTTCAAGAAGGGAGGGCGGCAGACAAAATGAAATTATAGGCCAGTTAGCCGGACTTCAGTGGTTGAGAGGATGTTAACATCCATTATTAATGATGTGGTTTTGGGATACTTGGAGGCGGCACATGATAAAGTAGGCCAAAGTCAGCATGGTTTTATAAAGGGGAAATCTTACCTGACGAATCCATTGGAATTCTTTAAGGAAGCAGCAGGCCAAATAGACAAAAGAGGATCATTGAGTGTTGTTGGAATGGATTTTCAGAAGGCCTTTGACAAGGTGCCACACATAAGGCTGCTTAACAAAATAAGAGCCCATGGTATTACAGAAAAAAAACTGCTGGCATGGATAGAAGATTGGCTGACTGTTAGGAGGGAAAAAGTTAGAATTAAGGGGGCCTATCTAGTTGGCTGCCGGTGACTGGTGGTGTTCCACAGATATTGGGGCTACTTTTTTATGTTATAATTCAATGATTTGGATGACAGAATTGATGGCTTTATGGTCAAATTTGCAGACAATGCAAAGATAGGTGGAAGAGCCGGTAGTGTTGAGGGAGCAGGGAGTCTGCAGAAGGGCTTGAACAGACTAGGAGAATGGGCAAAGAAGTGGCAGATGGAATATAGTGTAGGGAAGTGTATGGTCATGCACTTTAGTAGAAGGAATAAAGGCTTGGACTATTTCCTGAAAAGGAAGAAAATTCAAAAATCAGAGACGCAAAGAGACTTGGGAGTCCTCATGCAGGATTCCCTAAAGATTAACCTTTAGGTTGAGTCAGTGGTAAGGAAGGCAAATGCAAAGTTAGCATTCATTTCAAGAGGACTAGAATATCAGTGGAAGGATGTAATGCTGAGGCTTTGTGAGGCACTGGTGAGGCCTCAGTTGGAGTATTGTGAGCAGTTTTGGGCTCCTTATCTAAGAAAAGATGTGCTAGCATTGGAGAGGGTCTAGAGGAGGTTCAGAAGTATGATTCCGAGAATGAAAGGGTTAACATGTAAGGAGGGGTTGATGGCTCTAGGCCTGTATTCTCTGGAGTTTAGAAGAATTTGGGGGAGGGGGGGAAATCTCATTGAAATTATCAAATATTGAAAGGTCTAGACAGAGTGGATGTGGAAAAGATGTTCCTTATAGTGGGGGAGTCTAAGACCAGAGGGAACAGCTTCAGAATAGAGGGGCATCCATTTAGAACAGAGATGAGAAGGAATTTCTTTAGGTAGAGGGTGGTGAATCTATGGAATTCATTGTCATGCGTGGCCATGGTGGCCAAGTTATTGGGTATATTTAAAGCAGGGGTTGATAGGTTTTTAATTAGTCAGAGTGTCAAAGATTATGGGGAGAAAGCAGGAGAATAGGATTGAGGGGGAAAATAAATCAGCCGTGATGGAACGTCTGGGCAAACACAATGGGCCAAGTGGCCAAGTTCTGCTCCCATGTTCTATGGTCTAATCCAGTCCAGTCCATTGTGATGCAAGTTTACTGTGCTTTCACCCTTCAGCAAATTGGAAGCCAATTCTCTGCGTCAGCTGATTAATGAAAGTGTGGCCTTCCCTCCAAACCACTACCTCCCCCTCTATTCCCTGAAGACTGGGCCTTCCGCAAGCCAAGTCCATGTTATCGGACCTGATGACTTCATCGTTTCCATTGTAAGGTAAGCAATCTAACAATTCTTCACCCAGGAGTTACATAGAAACGTAGAAACCCTGCAGCACAATACAGGCCCTTCTGCCCACAATGCTGTGCCAAACATGTACTTACTTTAGAAATTACCTAGGGTTACCCATAGCCCTCTTTTTTTAAGCTCTATGTACCTATCCAGGAGTCTCTCAAAAGACCCTATTGTATCCGTCTCCACCACCGTTACTGGCAGCACATTTCAGACACTCAACACTCTCTGCATAAACAAATTTACCCCTGGCATCTCCTCTGTACCTTCTTCCAAGCAGCTTAAAACTGTTCCCTCTCGTGTTAGCCATTTCAGCTCTGGGAAAACGCCTCTGACTATCCACATGATCAATACCTCTCATCATCTTGTACACCTCTGTCAGGTCACGTCTCATCCTCTATTGCTCCAAGGAGAAAAGGCCAAGTTCACTCAACCTATTCTCATAAGGCATGCTCCCCAATCCAGGCAACACCTTTGTAAATCTCTGCACCCTTTCTATAGTTTCCACATTCTTCCTGTAGTGAGGCAACCAGAACTGAGCACAGTACTCCAAGTGGGGTCTGACCAGGGTCCGATATAGCTGCAACATTACCTCCTGGCTCTTAAACTCAGTCCCACGGTTGATGAAGGCCAATGCACCATATGCTTTTTTTTTGTAATTTATTTTTTATTGAATTTCATCATCAAACAAAACTTTCCATAAGATGTATTTCAGATACCGTACATATATATCATATAATCATATTTGTCACAAATCTCCACATAATATTTATCTGAGGTATACACTTATAGAAAGGAGAGGAAAGAAAGAACAATCAAAAGAAGAAAACTATGTACAGAGTAGGGAGTGATCTTTTTTTTTACAACATATTCATTGACTTGTGAGAATGAAATCAGGCCGATGAGGTGTTATGTAGTTAAACCATTTTTCCCAGTATGAAACAAATTGTTCCAACTTATGGGTAACATTTGATGTTATCTTCTCCATTTTGTGAATGTCCATTGTAATTTCCATCCATACATTTAAAGTTAGGCTCTCCTGTGATAACCATTTCCTGTAAGGGTCTTTTTACCAGCCACCAGCAATATATTCGTTAAATATTTATCTCTTTTCAACCATTCATGAGGTATATACCCAAAATATATGGTCTTACTCTCTAAGGGTATTTCACATTTAAAGATCTCTTGTAGGGCATTATGTATCCCACTCCAATAGTCTTTGATAACGGGGCATTCCCAGACAATATGCTAACAGTTTGCATTTTGATTTCCACAATTTCTCCAGCAAACAGGGGGGTTACTATCATAATGGGATTTCTGAGAGGGTGTAATAAAATATCTTATCAAGTTTTTCCACCCGAACTCCCTCCATTTCTGTGAACTGGTACACTTCCATTGATACCTCCATATTATTGTCCATTCTTCCTCAGATATTATTATCCCTCCTTCTTTCTCCCATTTTGTTTTAATGTATGAAGTCGAATGTGTTTTAAGATTTGACGAACCCTTATGCACGCTTGAAATTATTCTACTACTGTTGTCTGAATTATCTGCTTTTCTAAGTAGCTCTATCAAACATGTACTTGCCTTGGTTACATTTTTAACCGTCCTATTAACATACTATCGCATCTGTAAATATCGATAAACGTTTTGATTTCTAATAAGTGTTTTTCTTTGAGCATTTCAAAACTGAACAGTGTTCCTTCTTTCATTATATTGTAAATAGCTGTTATACCGTATGCCTTCTTAACCACAGAGTCAACCTGCGCAGCAGCTTTGAGTGTCCTATGGACTCAGACCCCAAGATCCCTCTGATCCTCCACACTGCCAAGAGTCTTACCATTAATACTATATTCTGCCATCATATTTGACCTACCAAAATGAACCACCTCACACTTTTCTGGGTTGAACTCCATCTACCACTTCTCAGCCCAGTTTTGCATCCTGTCGATGTCCTGCTGTAACCTCTGTCAGCCCTCCACACTATCCACAACACTCCCAACCTTTGTGTCATCAGCAGATTTACTAACACATCCCTCCACTTCCTCATTCAGGTCATTTATAAAAATCACGAAGAGCAGGGGTTCAGAAAAAGGATCCTTTTATTCCCACGCAAACACGGGAAAATCTGCAGATACTGGAATTTCAAGCAACACACATAAAAGTTGCTTTTATTCCCACTCACTGCTTCCTACCAATCAGCCAATGCTCTAACCATGTTAGTAACTTTCCTGTAATTCCCATGGGCTCTTAACTTGGTAAGCGGCTTCATGTGTGGCACCTTCTCAAAGACCTCCTTAAAGTCCAAATATACAACATCCACTACATCCCCTTTATCTATCCTACTTGTAAACTCCTCAAAGAATTCCAACACATTCGTCAGGCAGGATTTTCCTAGAAGGAAGCCATGCTGACTTTGTACTATCTTGTCCTGTGTCATCAAGTACTCCATCACCTCATCCTTAACAATTGACGGCAACATCTTCCCAACCACTGAGGTCAGGCTAACGAGTCTATAATTTCCTTTCTGCTGCCTTCCTCCTTTCTTTAAGAGTGGTGTAATATTTGCAATTTTCCAGTCCTCTGGCATCATACTAGAATCCAATGATTTTTGAAAGATCATTTCCAATGCCACCACAATCTCTAACGCTACCTCTTTTAGAACCCTAGGGTGCAGTTCCTCTGGTCCGGGTGACTTATGTACCTTTAGGTCTTTCAGCTTTTTGAGCACCTTCTCCCTTGTAATAGTAACTGCACCCACTTCTCTTCCTTCACACACTACAACATCAGGCATACAGATAGTGTCTTCCACAGTGAAGACTGATGCAAAATACTCATTTAGTTCATCAGCCATCTTGTTGACCCCTGTTATATTTTTCTCCTGCCTCATTTTCTAGTGCTCCTATGTCCACTCTCATTTCTCTTTTTTTTTTAAACATACTTGAAAAAACTTTTACAATCCACTTTGATATTATTTGCTAGCTTGCTTTCATATTACATATTTTCCCTTCTAATGACTTAGCCTCCATAATCATCTGTGATAATGAAATCCATAGATTCACTATCCTCTGGTTGGAAATTCCTCCTCAGCTCTGTTCTAAATGGATGTCCCTCTATTCTGAGGTTGTGCCCTTGTGTCCTCTGGTTCTAAACTCCCCCACATCCTCGCCATATGCCCCCCATTCTTCTAAACTCCAGAAAGTACAGGCCCAGAGCCATCAAAGGCTCCACCTGTTAACCCTTTCATTACCAGAATCATACGTTAACCCTTTCATGGTTATCGAGCTGTTGGCAGTTCCCAGCAATTCCCAGGACGGGACCAACACCTTAAAAGCAGCAGCTACTGCTGCTGGTGGTACTGATGCCATGGCTACGAATGCTCAGGGTGGACTTGTTTTATAGAACGTGCACAAGTAGGATTTTCATTGCTGAAGGGTGAGAGTTACTGTTTAGTGTGGTAAACAGTAGATCGGCAGAGTGCAGTTTACATTGAGTGTCCATGCTCCAGTGCCAGCTTGCTTGTCTACACCACAGAACCGATGTCTATCCTTCACTTCCATGACAATTGCTACTGCTCCTCAGAGGAATTAAATGCTCAAAAGACACTTTAAGATTTGTGAGATATATTGTTCCATTTAAAGGCACTTTGAACTAAAAATACTGATCGTTCAGCAATGGGAAGGATGATTCAGAAAGTTTTTGAATATTTGAGTAATTTTAGGCGCCTAACCTAAGAATGGATATGCTGGTATTAAAGAGAGTCCAGAGGAAGTTCATGGGAGCAATCCCGGGAATGAAAGGGCTAAGGTATGAGGAGCATTTGATGGCTCTGGGCTGGTACTCACTGGAGTTTAGAAGAAACGGGTGGTGGTGGGGGTGGGGGGCGGGGGGAACTCATTGAAACTACCGAATATTGAAAGGCCTTGATAGAGTAGATGTGGAGAGGATGTTTCCAATAGTGGGGAAGTCTAGGACCAGAGGCAATAGCCTCAGAATACAAGGATGTCCCTTGAAAACAGAGATGAGGAGGTATTTCTTTAGCCAGAGGGTGATGAATCTGTGGAATTCATTGCCAGAGACAGCTGTGGAGGCCAATTCATTGGGTGTATTAAAGCGGAGGTTGATAGTGTTGTGTCTGTGCTCAACTACATATTAATTAAATAAAAGAATGCACGGGGGAGATGACCTTAACTGGTGTATTCACATTGCAGTGACAGAGAGAGAACAATGTGCATGTGTAGACAACAGACAACACATGCATAGACACAGATCAATACAGATAGATTCTCAATTAGTGAGGGTGTCAAAGGTTATGGGAAGAAGGCAGGAGAATGGAGTTGAGATGGATAGTAAATCAGCAGTGATGGAATGGTAGAGCAGAACAACGGGTCAAATGAGCTGATTCTGCTCCTATGTCTTATGGTCTTTCTGTTATCCATGGAACATCCCCGAGCTAAGCAAGACTTGCAAGAGTATTGACCTGAAAACAGTTCTCTGTTCACCCTTTGTGCAGCTCTCTGAACCGGCCCTTTGGCAGTGGGATCATGACAACCTCCGGGGTCCTTCTGAACAGCCAGATGTTGGACTTCTCCTGGTCGGATCAAACACAGGACAATCTGACAGTGAACATGGTAAGTGAAGAGTTGAGCATTAAAGTGGCAATCTGCCTATGTTCCAGCACTAGTATATCCATCTAGAAATCCATTTTTAGGTATGTGTGCTTTACTTGTGAGGAATGGTATTGGTATTGGTTTATTATTGTCACAGGTCTCAAGATCATGAAAGGCTTGTCTTGCAGACTGTTCATACAGATCAAATCATTACACAGTGCACTGAGGTAGAACAAGGTAAAGCGATAACAATGCAGAATAAAGTGTTAAAGCTACCGAGAAAGTGCAGTGCAGGTAAACAATAAAGTGCAAGATCATATCGCAGTAGACTGTGAGGCCAAGAGTCCACCTTATCAGACAAGAGGTCCGATCAAGAGTCTGATAACAGTTGGATAAAAGCGGTCCTTGATCCTGGTGGAAAGAATGTGTGGGGTAGGTGGGGAGTTTGCTTTTTCAGGCAGTGAGAAGTATAGACAGAGTCCATAGAGTGGTTCTTGTGAAGTGGTGAGCTGTGTCCAAAACTCTGCAGTTTCTTGCAGTCGCATCAGAGCAGTTGCCACACCAAGCCGTTAGGCAGCCAGGCAGAATGCTTCCTGTGGTACATTGATAAAAGTTAGTAAGAGTCAACAGGCCCTGCTGAATTTCTTTAGTCTCTTGATGTAGACTATGGTGTGAAATTTATTGTAGTGCTAATATAAAATTACTATTAATTGCAAGTATAAATTGCACCAAACAAATAAATAAGGAGGTAGTGTTCGTGGATTTGTGGGCATTCAGAAATCTGATGATGAAAGGTTTCCATAAGACCATAAACTTAGGAGCAGAATTAGGCCATTCAGCCCATCGAGACTGCTCCGTCGTTCCATCATGGCTGATTCCGTTTCCTTCTCAGCCGCAAACTCCTGCTTTCTTCCTGTTTCCCTTCATGACCTGACTAATCAGGAATATATCAACCTCTGCTTTAAATATACCCAATGACTTACCTCCACAGCCACCTGTGACAGTGTACTGCTCCTCTTTTCTGTCTTCATCGGTCTGCCCTCAAACTAACTCATATTCAATCATAGTATCAATGTTATCCTTAGAAACCATTCAGATTCACTATTCAGCAACAGAGGGTCAAGAAATCGTTACGGGAAGCCAAATAATAACTTTGCAGGGTTTACAGGGAAGTTGCCGGAATTATGTTTTTCAGAGAGCTGGAAAATGGGCCACAATCCCAGGATAATGTCTGTTAATTGGGACCAAGATGAGAAGAAATTTAATTTCTTCACCCAGAGTGTAGTTGATGTTTGGAACAGTCGGCCATGAAACCTTAACCACTGAGTATCTTCAAGGCACAGACTTTAGATATTATGGAATCAGGGATATGGGGTTAGTGCAGGGAAAATGGCTGAAGACCAGCCGTGATCTTACTGAGTCCAGGTAGCTCCTGCGTCTACTTCTTGTGCTTTTATGTGATTAGACTCTGATAGAGTAGATCGTGATTCCTGACTCACTTGTGCTTTCCCATCTTTATCTGTCTTTCAGAGAAATATTATTCAAGCTGGCAAGAGGCCTCTGTCCTTCTTGTTGCCGACCATCGTCCGGCCATTGCAAGGCGTGTGTGGAACGTACCTGGCCTTGGGAGCATCCAGTGGAACCAAGGCCCTGAGCAGTGTTACTGAGGTCAACAAACATTAATGTTTATTGCACAGCTGCCATTCCTCCCACTCCAGAACACACTTCAATCAGATCAGCTCAAAGGGGAACCTGTTTTCTTTAGTAAGGCAGCAAGAAGAAGGGTGCAAAATCTTGCGTCTTAAATCAAGCCACTTTGGCGGGAAAGTGGGAATTGTTATTTACTACATACAAAGAGAAGTGTGTGTGTACACAAGTGTCTGCATATGTCTGGTGTGTGTGAGTGTGCACGTGTGTGTATCTGCATAAGTGTGGTGTACACATGGGTCTGAGTGTGCACATGAGTGTGTGTGTGTGTTTACGCATGTGTGTGTGTCTCTGTATCTGCATATATGTTTGTGGTATGTGTGAATGTGCACATGTGTATCTGCACAAGTGTGTGGTGTGCACGTGGGTGTGTGTGTATGAGTGTGTGTATATGTGTGTGTGTGAGAGATAATGCACACAGGAGACAATTTCAGGATTCAGATCCTAGTCCAATAGATCGTGATGAGTAGAAGAATCTATGAACATTCGATTAAATGGAGTTCAGCTACAGAATGAAAAGCAGTTCCCCAAAACACAGTGGTCTACAATTTCTGTTAGGTAATTTCTACACCCCATGGACAGTGGCATAGCTTGTAGAGTCACTAACTCACTTCTTCAGAGATCTCGGTTTAATCCGGACGTCCAGTGCAGTCTGTGTGGAGTTTGTATGTTCTCCCTGTGACCTGCAGCATAGGTAATTGGGCTGAATGGTCTTTTGAGCAATACATACAAAATGCTGGAGGAACTCAGCAGGTCAGGCAGCATCTATGGAGGGAAATGAACAGTTGATGTTTCAGGGTGAAATCCTTCTGGGGAACACATTATAAGGTTCCGGAAGTGTGGCTAACCTTGCAGGCCTCCCCCAGCACTATTCTCAAACTGTGTTGGTCGTTAACGTAAGTGACCCATTTCACTATACGTTTCGATGTCCATGTGACAAATAAAGCTAATCTTTCTTCCCTTTCTTCGCCTGGACAGGAAAGAAAGAGGGCAGAAGCCCGAGTGAAAGAGTTGGTGTCAGGGGAAGGGGAAGGAGCACGAGCTGGCGTGTTGGAGGTGAATCCAGGTGTAAGAGAGAAAGTGGGGAGCTGGGCCTTTTGCTGTTCTATAGATACTATTGAAATTCCATAGAAATCTGATGGTTTGTGGCCTCATTCATCCTCATTACTTTTATCACACATTTATGCAGGTCTTGTTGAACGTATTCTCTTTCCACAAGCAACTGAATGAAAGCCTGGCTCTCGGCCGGCTCTACGCCCAGCTCCAGCCGGATGTTTTGCTCGTCGACAGTAAGTACATCAAGCCACTCATTGTCCTTTCCAGATAGTTATTTTAGTTATAAAGTGCATTCTGCAACCTCAGATATGCTGAAGGGATCCACACCCAGTGAGGTAGTGTGGAATTCACCACTGTGGCACTGCAGAAGATGCAAACAGTCTGTGTATAGCAAGCTCCCGCGAAGTGTCATGGAATAATGACTGGATCATCAGTTGTTTGAGGGGTAAATATCGTCCAGAACTTTGACTCCAGGTTCCCTAGCTTTCTTTGAGTTAGTGCTCTGGTTCCATCGGACTTTCCAGGCAGTCCGAGCCTCTGGCTGACATCTTATCCCAACCCTCTGACAATACAGAGCTCCTTCAGCACTGCCCTGAAGTATCAGCCGAAAATAGAACCCTCGAGTTTCTCATCCAGAGGTGGGGACGCTTACCCTGAGCCACGACTACTGATCACACTGTGACCACCAGTCCTCAGGGATTCTGTGGCCCCATGGGCATCATGCAATGCAATATTTAGTACTCTGCACAATGGAATTTTATGGAGAACCCAATCACTGTTATGCTACTTTGACTTTGTGTAAAACCTTTGCAGTAGAACAAAGGGACATGGAAATGCAGGTCCAGAATTCCGTGATTGTGGTGTCACAGGTGAATAGGGTAAGAGAGCTTTTAGCAATTTGGTCTTCATAAATCAGGGCACCAAGTGCAGGAGTTGGGATGTTATGCTGAAGTTGTATATGATGTCAATGACGCCAGGTTTGGAGCATTGTGCACAGTGCTGGTCACCTACCCGCAGTGAAGACTGAGGGAGTACAGAGGAAATTTGTTTGCTGTGTTCTGCCGAGCACTGTGAACGTGCTTTGTCAGCGCCATAGTGTATGGCGACACTTGTGGGCTGCCCCCAGCACAGCCACACGTGTGTTGTTTGTCAAGACAAATGGAGCATTTCACTGTGCGTTTCGATATACGTGTGATTAATAAATCTGGATCTGAAACTGAATCCGAGTCTGGTTTATGGAACACAACCTGACTTTGTTCCCTAGTTATTTCTCAAACTTGCGTTACACATTCAGACAACTCTGTGGACACCTGTGGCAGGTCGACAATTCATTACGGAGGGCAGAGTGACTCTGCTAGTGAAGCCACTGCCGTGCAGTGCCAGGGACCTGGGTTCGATCCTGACCTGCGTGCCCTCTCTCTGGAATTGGTACTTCCTCCCTGTGCCCGCATGGGTTCTCTGATTTCCTGCCCATATCCCGAAGGTATACAGCAACACACGAGGTGCTGGAGGAACTCAGCCAGTCGGCCAGCAGCTGTGGGGGGAAGTGGACTGTTGTCATCTCCGAGCGAGACCTCCTCATATGCACAGAAACGTCAGATGTCCATTTTCCTCCGCAGATGCTGCCCAACCCACTGAGCTCCTCTAGCGCCTCATATGCTGCTCCAGATTCCAGCATCTTCAGTTACTTGTGTCTCCAAAGACATGTGGGTTGGTATGTTAACTGGCCACTATACATTTCTCTGAACATATAGAATCTGGAGTGGCTAATTCATAGGAATGTGAAGAGATTAGAAGATGCCCAGGTAATGAATGAATTCCAGTTTACAGATATCTTGAAATCCATTTTGTCCGTAGAGTATACATAAAAATCACTCCATATGGTAATGACATCAAAAGCACATAAGACCAAAGACATAGGAGTAGAATTAGGCTAGTTAGCCCATTGAGTCTGCTCTGCCATTCCATCACGACGATTTATTGTCCCTCTCAACGCCATTCTCCTACCTTCTCCCTGTAAACTCTAATCAAGAACTTTTCAACCTCTGTTTTAAATATACCCAGTGACTTGGCCTCCATAGCTGTTTGTAGCAATGAATTCCACAGATTCACCACCCTCTGGCTTAAGTAACTCCTCCTCATCTCTGTTCTAAAGGGACGTCTCTCTATTCTGAGGCTGTACCCTCTGGTCCTAGACTCTGCCACTATAGGAAACATCCTCTCCACAACCACTCTATCTAGGCCTTCCAATATTCAATGGTTTTCCTTGCAATCCCCTTATCATTCTCCTAAACTCCAGTGAGCACAGGCCCAGAGCCATCAAATGCTCCTCATACATTAACTCTTTCATTCCTGGAGTCATTCTCGTGAACCTCCTCTGGACCCTCTCCAATTCCAAGACTGATGAAAGGAAAATTACTAAAGGAGAATAGAGAGAGGAAACAAGGTCTTCTGAGCAAATGTCTGTTGGACTTTTGGATTTAATGATATTGAGATATTAGGGAAGGCTTGTTTTTGTATTTAGAGATATGTATAGGTCAGGTATTTATAACAGGGGGCAGGCCTGCAAAGTAGGAGTAACATAAATGGTGGGTTAATGGTCAGTGCAGATTCAATGGGCCAAAAGGCCTGCAGTATTGTTCTGTGTTTGTAATCATGGATTTAGCCTCTATGAATTAGAGATCACTAAATAGAAATAAGTAGCCCACTGAAATGGAGATGAGACGGAACTTTTTCCTCTCTGAGAGTCATTAGTTTTGGAATCCTCCCCTCTCAAGGAGAGTGGAAGTGGGATCTTTGAAGATTTTAAGGTAGAGTTGGCTAGTTTTTTGGTAAGAGAAGTAGGATGATTGTCAGAGACAGCCAGGAAAGTGGAGATGAGGTTACGAGCGTATCAGAGAGAGCTAATTGAATGCCAAGCAGGCTTGAGGGGCTGAATGGTCTACCTTTGTTTTAATTCATATGATCAGAAGTTGGCATAGACAAAATGGCTGAATGGCCTCTTTCTGAGGTGTAAACGCCTCTGATCACGTGAAGTATCTCCAACATAGTACTGTGTGAATGTCTTAGGCACATACATGTAACTAAGACTTTTGCACAGTACTGTGGTAATTTTATGTATTGCACTGCACTGCTGCCGCAAAAAACAAATTTCATGACGTGAGTGATGATAAACCTGATTCTGAAATGGGTCTCTGTTGTGGTCTGAGAGTGGGAATGGGGCAGGGAGAGGAGAATCATGATTCAAAAAAGGGAGGGAGCGGGAAGCGCCAGAGAGACATTCTGTAATGATCAATAAACCAACTGTTTGGAATCTCAGGGTTGGGTATGTCTGCATCTGTGCCAACCCCCTGCCCCTGGCACTCCTTCTCTGCCACCTGTCCCACACCCCTGCCACGGCTCTCCACCCTCACCATTCCCAATATCCTTTGCTCCCGCCAGATTTACAAACTTGCTCTCCGCTCCATGTTGACAAACACAGTGCTGTGCAAAGGCTATATATACTGTATGTGCCCAAAACTTTTGCACAATTCTGTATGGTAACACAGGAGTGGGATGGCCGAGTAGCAGTTAGCACAACGCTTTACAGCACTAGTAACATGGGTTCATTTCCCGTCACTGTCTGTAAAGAGTTTGAATGTTCTCCCCTGTGACCCCAAGCGTTTCCTCCGGGTGCTCTGATTTCCTCCCACATTCTGAAGACCATAAGATCGTAAGACACAGGAGCAGAATTAGGCCATTTGGCACATTGAGTCTGCTTCACCATTCAATCATGGCTGACCTTTTTTTCCCCTCTTCAACCCCATTCCTGGCCTTCTCCCTGTAACCTTTGATGCCATGTCTAATCAAAAACCTGTCAATCTCTGCCTTAAATACACCCAGCGACCCGGCCTCCACAGCTGCATACGGTAGCAAATTCCACAAATTCACCACCCTCTGGCTAAAGAAATTTCTCCACATCTCTGTTCTAAATGGACGCCCCTCATCCTGAGGCTGTGCCCTCTTGTCCTAGACTCCCCCACCGTGGGAAACAGCCTTTCCACATCAACACTGTCTAGGCCTTTCAAATTCGAAAGGTTTCAATGAGATCTCCACCTCCCCCCCCGCCCCCCCCAATCATTCTAAATTCCGGCGAGTACAGACCCAGAGCTATCAAATGTTCCTTGTATGAAAACCCTGTCATTCCTGGAATCATCCTTGTGAACCGTCTCTGGACCCTCTCCAATGCCAGCACATTTTTTCTTGGGTGAGAAGACGTATGAGTTAGTTGGTTAATTGGTCACCTGGGGGTTTGGACAGTGAGGTTCCTTGGACCAAAAAAGGTCTGTTACTGTGCTGAATAAAAAATGAAAGAAAAACATACTTTAATAATAATTTTACTTTGAACTTTGACCTCTTTGTCATTAATCAGATGAATTCCCAGAGGAAGATATGGAATACCTTGCGGAGAGAAATCACACAGTGATGAGAGAGGACATCTTTTCCTTGGTCCATGTAGCCAAGAGGATAAATGATTTCATCACTGGTGCCAAGGACCCCCGAAGTAGTGAGGCTGCGGTGGCTGTCATCTCCTAGCTGCAAAACATTTGTTTCCCCTCTTTCCCTTTGCTCTTTTGGTTTGCTGTGATGTCAGAAAAATGAGAGACAAAGGTTAGCAGTGAAGAACAATGATCGTGAAAAACAGTAAGAGGAGAATCAAAATCCTGGATATGCTACCCTCCATCTTGAGCCTGGCTATCACTGATGTATCGGACTTGAGATGGCCACTCATCTGCTGTTCACCATTGTTGTCTGGAGTAGAACTCATGTCATTCTGCCTCAGAATCATTGTGAAATATATACTTACTTGGCAATACTTTTCCTGCACACACCCCACCATTCTCCCTCGTTTCCTCACTCCATACTCCAGTGATTCCAAGGATTCTCAAGATCCTGGAAGTGTTAAGCCATCGTTCAATTGTGAACCCAGTAATATAACTGACAGCGCTCGTTCTAGGAGGCAATTGTTAGTTTCTTTATGTTATCCCACTGATGTGCTGTGCTTAGAGTACAATTTGTTATATTTAAAAGTTGAAGCTAACAAAAGTCTGGCGACACACACAAAGCGCTGGAGAAACTCAGCAGGTCAGGCAGCATCTATGCATACTTATGGCCAGCACCCCAACTGGGGCGTAGGCCATGGACAGCAGCGGTCCAGAGTGCTCTGTCCTGGGCCAGTCTTTCAAGTTGTGCCAGGTGTAACCTATTTTACTTATTTATTTAGAGTACAAGCCCTTCTGCCCCCACAAGCCACAGTGCCAAGCAACCCACCTATTCAACCCTAGCTTAATCACAGGACAATTTACAATGACCAATTAACCTACTAACTGCTACGTCTTTGGACTGTGGGAGGAAACTGGAGTACCCGGATGAAAGTGCCAAGATCCTTCCTCTCCCAGGGTGCTTCTGTTGGTGTTTCTTTGGCTCTGGGCTTTTATGGAATGGGGTTGCTAGCCATATGCCCAGCCTTCCTCATTTCACAGCCAGGCTCGGGGCCACCCATGGCAGAGTTTGGCAGCATCTAGGGGGAGGAATACACAGTCGATGTTTGATAAAGGTCCTGAAGAAGTGTCTTGTCTTGAAACTATGACTGGTTATTTCTCTCCATAGATGCTGCCTGAGCTGCTAGGTTCCTACAGCATTTTGTGTGTGCTGCTCTGGACTTCCAGCATCTGCAGAAGTCTGCTAAGCCTTAACACATCCTGTTGTGATTACCCTGTTGACATTGAAACATAGAAAACCTACAGCACAATACAGGCCCTTTGGCCCACAAAGTTGTGCCGCACATGTCCTTACCTTAGAAATTACTAGACTTACTTATAGCCCTCTATTTTTCTAAGCTCCATGTACCTATCCAAAAGTCTCTTAAAAGACCTTATTGTATCCGCCTCCACCACCATTGCTGGCATCCCATTCCACACACTCACCACTCTCTGAGTAAAAAAATTACCCCGACATCTCTGTACCTAAGTTGGTTACCCAGAGTAATGGACTGGAATGTCTCAGTGGGTAATCGAGAAGTGCAGAGGAATCCCCTAACCACAAGTGCAGCCCATGCGTACTGACAGTGTGCTGTACTCAGTCTCCAAACCGCCCACTGCACCCACTATGTCCTCTTCAATTTGGCCATGGTGCAAATCCACAGGAAGATCAGTCACCCAAACTAGTCCCATCTCTGCTTTGACCCCCTCCATATTTTCAGTGAGTATCTGAAGGTGGCTTACTCATGTGGAGCAGGAGCCACTGTCCGTGGGGGGGGCCTCTCGACCAGCGCGGCAACACCTTGGAGGTGACCGGTCATTTGTGGCGGCACGGTGGTGTAGTGGTTAGCACAATGCTTTACAGTACAGGCAATCTGGGTTCGATTCCCACCACCGTTTGTAAGGACCTTGTATGTTCTCCCTGTGACTGCCTGGGTTTGCTCTGGATACTCTGGTTTCCTCCCACATTCCAAAGACGTAGGTTAATTGGCCCCATGGGTGTAATTAGGCAGTGTGGGCTCATTACGCTAGAAGGGCCTGTTACCGTGCTGTATCTCTAATTAAAAAAATAATAATAATATAGAAGTTTACAGCACCATACAGGTCCTTCGGCCCACGATGCTGTGCTGACTTTTTAACCTACTCTGAGATCTAGGACCTTCCTGCCCATGTAGTCCTCCATTTTTCTATCATCCATGTGCCTACCTAACAGTCTCTTAAATGTCCCCAATATATCTGACTCCACCACCACCTGACTGTAAAGGGGAAGAAGTTGTTCCTAAAATGTCGAGTGTGCATCCTCGGGCTCCTGCACCTCCTGCCTGAGAGTAATAATGAGAAGAGGCCAAGTCGTAGACAGTGAGCATCCTTAATCATAGACACCACCTGCGTGAGGTATCACCTTTTGAGGATGTCCTCGATGGTGGGGAGGTTTGTGCCCGCGCTGGAGCTGGCTGAGTCCACACCCCTCTGCAGAGTTTTCCCATCCCGTGCAGTGGCACCTCCATAAATCACCAAATGAACACTGAGAGTCTTGGCAGAAATCAGTCATTTGGTCACGCTGCATTTAAATAAGATAAGCATTCCATTTTGAAACTGTGCTGACACTGGAGAGGGTTCAAAGGTGGTTCACAAAAATGATGCCAGGATTGAAAGGCTTATCCTATGAGGACCGTTTGATGGCTCTGGGCCTGTACTCACTGGAATTCAGAAGCGTGGGGCGGGGGGGGGATCTCTTTGAAGCCTATCGAATATCGAAAGGCCTCGATGGAGTGGATATGGAGAGGATGTTTCCTATGGTGGGGGAGTCTAAGACCTGAGGACACAGCCTCAGAATAGAGGGACGCCCATTTAGAACAGAGATGGCGAATCTGTGGAATTCGTTGCCACAGGCGGTTGTGGAGGCCGAGCCATTGGGTATATTCAAGGCAGAGGCTGATCGGCTCTTGATTAATAAAGGCATCAAAGATTATGGTAAATGGGTTTGAGAGGGATGATAAATCAACCTAGGTAGAATGGTGGAGCAGAATTGATGGGCCAAATGACCTAATTCTGTTCCTATATCTTATGGGTCTTGCCCTTTTCCTGCACCCACCTCATTCTAGGTCATTGGCACCTATTTTCTCCAGCCAGATAGCGATGAATCAGTGGAATTTATTGCCATAGACGACTTTGGAGGCCAAGTCATTGGGTATATTTAAGGCAGAGGTTGATAAATTCTTGATTAGTCAGGGCTTGAAGGGATACAGGGAGAAGGCAGGAGATTGGGGCTGAGAGAAAAATGATGACATGGCGGAGCAGACTCGATGAGCCAAATGGTCCCTCGAATTCTGCTCCTAGAGAGAAAGGAGTGACAGAAAGTGATTGCTACTGTTGTTCATGAATGTTGACAGACACATTCATTTACAAGCAAGACAAGACCTATGGCTATTTAGCCAGAATTACTTTGTAGTTTCTTCCCAGTACACTTACAAACCATTAAAGTTGTTTCCCTTTCCTCCTCAGTAGCTCAATTCCACTGAACATTTTCAAAAGTCCCCTTCAATAAAGATTACACTAATTAATTCAAAATAGTTTTTACTTTTGGTTTTACTTCAGAGGTTTTCCCCAGCTTACAGTCGTCCAGCTTATGAATAGCCTGCACATTCGCATGAGCAAGCATTTGGAGATGGGTGGGATGGATTTGCTGGCCACAATTTGTAGGCATCTGCTGGATGGGAGGTTGATTTGCAACTGCAATTCCTACTTGTGAATAGTTTGCAGGAATGGAACGCTACTGTAACCTGGGGATGGTCTATATTTGTCTGTCAAAGTACAGTACATGGCCTCTTGAAGTACACACGCAGTGGCCACTTTATTATGTAACTCCTGTACCTAATACAGTGGCCACCAAGTGTGTGTTCATGGTCTTCTGCTGCTGTAGCCCATCCACTTCAAGGTTTGATGTGTTGTGCATTCTGAGTTACTCTTCTGCACACCACTGTTGTGTGGTTATTTGAGTTACTGTCACCTTTCCGTCAGTGTGAACCAGTCTGGCCATTCTCCTCTGACCTCTCTCAATAACAAGGCATTGTTGCCCACGGAACTGCCACTCGCTGGATGCTTTTTTGTTTCTCACACCATCCTCTGTCAACTCTAGAGGTTGCTGTGTGTGAAAATCCCAGGAGATCAGCAGTTTCTGAGATACTCAAACCACCCTGTTGGGCACTAACAATCATTTCACAGTCAAAATCACTTAGATCTCATCTCTTACCCATTCTGATGTTTTGGTCTGAACAACAACTGAATGCTTTTATGTCTGTATGCTTTTATGCATTGAGTTGATTTCTTGAATAGATATTTGCATTAAAAAGCAGGTGTTTAGAGTATCTAATAAAGTGGCCACTGAGTGTATATTGTACTTCATTTGACTTTCCTGTAACTCAGATGCTCGTACAAGCCCGTGTAGAGCCACAGCTTGCTGCAGTCGTTGTGTTTACTATAGTCGTTCAAAACACTTGATTTAAAATTCACCCTCTGCTCTCGATCTACACATCGAAACTTTGATCATTTATTTTGTTACAGTCTAGAAAAAGAATTGCAGAAATGTAGTTGAACTCATGCATCTTAATACATTAACATGAGATTCTGCTGATGCTGGAAATCCAGAGTAACACACACAAAATGCAGAAGAACTCAGCAAGTCAAGCAGCATCTATGGAGAGGAATAAACAGTCAACGTTTCGGGCCCCGACCCTTCTCTAGTCCTGATGAATCAGAATCAGGTTTATTACCATTGGCGTGCATCATGAAATTTATTAACTTAGCAGCAGCAGTTCAATGCAGTACATAGTATAGAAGAAATAAAATAATAATACAGTACTAATAAATAAATAAGTAAATCAATTACAGTATACATATATTGAATAGATTTTAAATCGTGCAAAAAACAGAAATAATTTGTATTAAAAAAGTGAGGTAGTGCTCAAGGGTTCAATGTCCGTTTAGAAATCGGATGGCAGAGGGAAAGAAGCTGTTCCTGAATCATCTGAAGGATCTCAGCCTGAAATATTGACTGCCTGACTTGCTGACTTCCTCCAGCATTTTGTGCATCCTTCAGTGGGACTAGTGAAGGGTCTTGGCCTGAAACCTCGACTGCTTATTCCTCTCCATCGATGCTGCCTGATCTCCTGAGGTTTCCTCAGCATCTTAATACATTAGACACTTACTGTATGTTACTGATCAAACAAGCCTCTCTTTGCAATGATGTAATTACAAAGTAAATAATTTCTTAGCCACTGGTGCTAAATATTTCCATGTTGGCCCATGTTTATTTATTAATTATTCAGCCTATTTTATTTGTGTGCTGTGCTCTCTAGCCTGTAGATTCTATGGACCATACTGGGCAGGTTAAAGCAACCTTCTGTTGAGAAGGGTGCCACTTTTTCCCGTAGTTCGTTGGATATGAAACTTTTGCTCTCAAGGTCCAAGTCATCTTGCACAACCTTTACATTTTTCATCAGTACATTCAGTACTGTAAAATCTGAAGAGGGAGAAGAAATGCACACAATCACGAGATTCTGCAGATGCTGGAAATTTTTGACCAGCACACATACAAACTGCCAGAGAACCACAGCAGGCCAGGCAGCATCTATGGAGGGGAATAAACAGTTGACGGTTCAGGCTGCGTCCTGAGGAAGGGTCTCAGCCTGAAACATAAACTGTTTATTTCCATCCATAGATGCTGTCTGGCCTATTGAGTTCCTCCAGCAGTTTGTGTGTGTTGCTCTGGATTTCCAGCATCTGCAGAATCTCTTGTGTTTATGATTTGCACAATAGAGAATGCCTCCTAAGTTAAATGTGACAGTCGGGTGGTAAATTAAATTTGATAAGTTGGTAAATTGATTTATTAATGTCACATATAGCTAGTTACAGTACCATCCGTACAGATGCTTTCATCACATCATTGAGGTAGTACAAGGGAAATCAATAACAGAATGCAAATGAAGTGTGGTGGGGTGATACTAGGAAGGCTGCTGGTGTCGGGAACATCAGCCTGCAGTCTGTATTGAACAGAGACAGAAAGACCGTCAGCCTTGGCATCAGTTGGATTTGCATTTGAGGGGAATCCAACTGAAAATTGGAAGGCCAACAGGATTGGGCTTCAGGGGGTCTCTCCGGGATTGGGACTGGCTGCAGATAGAAGAGGGAATTCGGGGAGCAGGGGTTACTGGGGACAGGATCAGGACTTGGTTGTGCATATTACTGGGGTTGTAGGAGAGAGAGCTCAATCAAACACTTGGAGAAAGTTTTCGACTTGGGGGCAGAAGAAATTGGTGCCAGCAAGCAACGCTACCTAAGGCAACATCCTCAAGGCGGTTTACAAAGATCCTCCTTTCACTTTTGCGTCTTTTTTTTATTTAAAAAGTAGTTCTGCTGCTGGTGGAGCCTGTGATCTACATTCTGGCAGTGTGTTTTCGGGCCGATTGAGGGATCTGGCACTTTGCTGTTCCCAAGAGGATTTCATATGGGTGCAGCTTCGAGGTCAGGAAGCCTGGAGACGGGGTGTGGCCCATGGTCGAATCCATCTCTTGCTGATCTTATTAATTAAAGTGCCAAGAAAGATTGAAATAATCAAGGCAGGTGCGGAGGGGGAGTGAGTGTTCAGTGCCGTCTTCCAGCCTCCAGGAAGGTGTCTGTGTGTGACAGTCTCCCTCTCCCTCTCCCTCTCCCTCTCCCCCTCCCCCTCTCCCTCTCCCTCTCCCTCTCCCTCTCCCTCCCCCTCCCCCTCCCCCTCCCCCTCCCCCTCCCCCTCTCCCTCCCCCTCTCCCTCCCCCTCTCCCTCCCCCTCTCCCTTCCCCTCTCCCTCTCCCCTTCCCCTCTCCCCCCCACCCCCCCTCTCTTCCTCTCTCCCCCACCTCTCCCTCCCGCTTGCTCACTGCTTCCAAGGGAAGGTCCATGCATTTGAATGATCTCACCCTCTCTCCCTCAGTGAGAGGAAGGTTTAATCCACACGGACTGTGGACTGAAACACACTATGATGTGTTTCTAGTTTTTGTGATTGCTCCTTTTTATTTTTGTTGCTTGTCTGGGTGATTTTGAATCGGGCGACCTGCAGTTAAGGAACACTGAGCTGAACTGAAATATGCCTTTTGATTTTGGGTTTTATGTTCTGTCTTTTTCACTTGTTTTTCTTTTTTTGGTTTGTTTTGCAAGTGGGGGGAGGGGGTTTGATGTTTTTTTTTCCTTTGAATATGTTCCACGGCTCTTGTTTCGTGGCTGTCTGTGGGAAGACATATCTCAGGGTTGTATGCCGCATAATTTAAATCCCTTGAAGCAAAAGGAGCCTTTTTCAGGAGAACTTATCTGGAAAGCAATGAATGGTTCCTTGGGACCCCCTTGAATATGGACTAGAATCTTGCACAAATGGTATCAAAGCAGTCACTAGCAGGACTGCACAGTGAATGGCAGAGCTCTGACATGTGCAGTAGAACAAAGGAACCTTGGGATTACAGATCCATAATTCTTTGAAAGTGGCATCACAGATAGATGAGGTTATATAGGGAGCTCTTGGCACCTTGGCCTTCATAAATCAGGGCATTGAGAACAGAAATTGGGATGCTATGGTGAAGTTGTATAAGATGTTGATGAAGCCCAGTTTGGAGAGTTGTGTGTGGTTCTGGTCACCTACCTCCAGGAAAGGTATCAATAAGCTTGAAAGAATGCAGAGAAAACTGACTAGTAATTATCGGCCTGTGAATTTGACGTCAGTGGTGGATAAGTTGATGGAAAGTATTCTTAGAGATGGTGTATATAATTATCTGCATAGACAGGGTCTGATTAGGAACAGTCAACATGGATTTGTGCATGGAAGGTCATGTTTGACAAATCTTATTGAATTTTTTGAAGAGGTTACTAAGAAAGTTGACGAGCATAAAGCAATGGATGTTGTCTATATGGACTTCAGTAAGGCCTTTGACAAGGTTCCACACAGAAGGTTAGTTAGGAAGGTTCAATCGTTAGGTATTAATATTGAAGTAGTAAAATGGATTCAGCAGTGGCTGGATGGGAGACGCCAGAGAGTAGTGGTGGATAACTGTTTAGTCAGATTGGCGGCCGGTGTCTAGTGGTGTGCCTCAGGGATCTGTACTGGGTCCAATGTTGTTTGTCATATACATTAATGATCTGGATGATGGGGTGGTAAATTGGATTAGTAAGTATGCAGATGATACTAAGATAGGTGGAGTTGTGAATAATGAAGTAGGTTTTCAAAGCCTGCAGAGAAATTTAGGCCAGTTAGAAGAGTGGGCTGAAAGATGGCAGATGGAGTTTAATGCTGGTAAATGTGAGGTGCTACATTTTGGTAGGACTAATCAAAATTGGACATACATGGTAAATGGTAGGGCATTGAAGAATGCAGTAGAACAGAGGGATGTAGGAATAATTGTGCATAGTTCCCTGAAGGTGGAATCTCATGTGGATAGGGTGGTGAAGAAAGCTTTTGGTATGTTGGCCTTTATAAATCAGAACATTGAGTATAGGAGTTGGGATGTAATGTTGAAATTGTACAAGGCATTGGTGAGGCCAAATTTGGAGTATTGTGTACAGTTTTGGTCACTGAATTATAGGAAAGATGTCAACAAAATAGAGAGAGTACAGAGAAGATTTGCTAGAATGTTACCTGGGTTTCATCTCCTCAGTTACAGAGAAAGGTTGAACAAGTTGGGTCTTTATTCTTTGGAGCGTAGAAGGTTGAGGGGGTACTTGATAGAGATATTTAAAATTATGAGGGGGATAGATAGAGTTGACGTGGATAGGCTTTTTCCATTGAGAGTCGGGGAGATTCAAACAGGAGGACATGAGTTGAGAGTTAAAGGGCAAAAGTTTAGGGGTAACATGAGGGGGAACTTCTTTACTCAGAGAGTGGTAGCTGTGTGGAACAAGCTTCCAGCAGAAGTGGTTGAGGCAGGTTCGATTTTGTCATTTAAATTTAAATTGGATAGATATATGGACAGGAAAGGAATGGAGGGTTATGGGCTGAGTGCAGGTGGATGGTACTAGGTGAGAGTAAGAGTTCGGCATGGACTAGAAGGGCCGAGATGGCCTGTTTCCGTGCTGTAGTTGTTATATGGTTATATGATGTTGACAGGATTTGAGGATCTGAGTTACAGGGGAAAAGTTAATCGGGTGAAGACTTTTATTTCCTGGAGCGCAGGAGAATGAGGGGAGATCTTGTAGAGGTATACAAAATGATGAGGGCAAACATAAGCAGGCTTTTCCCCCTCAAGTTGGGTGAATGAGACTAGAACTAGATGTCATAGATTAAGGATGAAAAGTGAAACATTTACAGGAGGTCTGGCGTGGAACTTCTTTACTCAGAGGGTCGTGAAAGTGTGGACCGAGCT
Source organism: Mobula birostris (assembly GCF_030028105.1). Lineage (NCBI taxonomy): Eukaryota > Metazoa > Chordata > Chondrichthyes > Myliobatiformes > Myliobatidae > Mobula > Mobula birostris. The sequence goes on from NC_092371.1 coordinate 75,155,961, forward strand.
GCCAACTGAAGTGGTGGATGCAGGCTCAATTTTAACATTAAGGGAAGTTTAGAGTAAATACATGGATGGAAGGGCCTTGATTCATGTGTGTGCAAATGGTACTAGGCAAAAAACCAGGCCAGCATGGACAAGATGGGCCAAAGAGTCTGTTTCTAAGATGTCCATCTCAGAATGCTGAAGGAACTCAGCAGGTCTATGACTCTTGATGAATGCCTGCCCTATGCTCAGCCAACCTGAAAAAAATATCCAGAAAGGTACATTATACCCAGGTTTGGACTTCGCAGAGACAAACATTATGTTGTGCAGTTCGATTGAAAGTCAGCAAAATATTCTGATCCTTGACTTCACAAGAAATGATTGAGTCAGAATTCTGATGAAAGGTCATCAATCTTCTTTCCCCTCAGTCCAACCTGCTAAGTATTTCAAGCAGTTTCTTTTTCCATTTCAGATTCCAGCATCCACTGTATTTCTGCCATTATGTTATTTTAGATGCTACTTACCCACTGCCCGTTACACCGCTGGCATGAAGGACAGCAATGAACGTCCTCCATCTCTGGCGGTGTTCAGGGCTTCCTTCATCGTGTCATTAGCATCCTCTTGGTTTTCAGTCCTGTCTGATATGTAAGTCCCTGGTAGAATACCATTGCTCTCGGATGTTGAAGGATTCTTAACTGCTGTTTCCATAACAATTTTGTTTTACCAGTTAGGGTTGTTAGCCCTGAGCTGAACCCCTGAACCTGGAGGACCAGTGGACCACTCAGTCTGGCCTCTACCCTTTGACCTGTTTGGCATGGGTGTCTCTACCAAGAGCCAAAGCATAAAGCCCTGACTCCAGGCGACATAGCTCTCCAGGTCATTGAGGCATGCAAGCTTCAAACCCAATGACAAGGTTGTGGTCCTCTGGAGGATTTTAGGCACACTGACATGACTGTAAACTGACACCTGATGCCATTTTGTATAGAATGGTAGTGTAATACAACATGTATACAAGCCCTTCACCCTAACTGATGATGCTGATTAAGATGCCCGTCTCAGAATATGCCAACACACGCAAAATGCTGGAGGAACTCAGCAAGTCAGGCAGCATTGAAGGAAAGAAAGAAAGAGCTGACTTTTCAGGCAGAAGCCCTACATAAGTCCTGATGCTTTCCTAAGATGCTGCCTGACCTGCTGAGTTCCTCTAGCATTTTGTATGTGTTACTCTGGAATTCCAGCATCTGCAGAATCTCTAATGTTTAATTTCTTTCTATGTCAATTTCTTTATACCTAAGTAACAATGAGTCCTGCTCGGTGGCGCAATAATATCAGCGCCGGACTCCGGAGCAAAGGTTCCCGAGTTCGAATCCAAGTTGGGTTGAGCGTTGTGCTAGCAACTCGGCCTCGTAAAAACAAGAATAGCTTGCTAAGGAGACACTATTATGATGGTGCCCCGATAACTCCACTGCTGAGTTAAGGGTTCTTCTTCTTCTTCTAAGCAACAATGAAGACCATTATTCATAAACAACATGCATGGTAAGCAACAGTAGATGGGAACCAGTGATGGTCAAGCTGTCTTGATAATTGGCTATTTGAGCTACAGTCACCTTCCTATCAGCTTGGACCAGTCTGGCCATTCTCCTCTGACCTCTCGCATTTTCATCCACAGAGCTGCCATTCGCTGATTATTTTTCCCACACCATTCCCTGTAAATTTTGAGATTGTTGTGCAAGATAATCCCAAAAGATCAGCAGTTTCTGAGATACTCAAACAACCCCCCATGGCACCAACAATCATTCCATGGTCAAAGTCGCTTAGATCACATTTCTTCCCCATTCTGATGTTTGTTCTGAACAACAATTGAACCTCTTGACCATGTCTGCATGCTTTAATGCAGTGAGCAGTTGTACATAATAAAATGGCCACTGAGTATATGTGCAAATTAATAAACACATTTTTCCCCATTTCCATTTCTTGACGTATGTGTAGATAACATCGATTCATGTTGCAGAAAATTATGATATGGACCTTTTTCCAGGAACACATATTCCCCATAATTCAGGAGTCACTTGTATTGATATTATATATAGTGCCTATAAAAAGTATTCATCCCCCACCCCCCAATTTGCCTTTTTCTGACACTGATCAACAGAAAAAGGCTCTTTCATATCAAGGTGAACAAATAACATTACCCATTTTCTGGTAGCGCCCAATTATCAATAGGCTGATGACATTTAGGTTTGGTTGCCTGTGGTTGCTTTAAGTTGTTGAGAACAAGGCGCATCAATACTTCATGTGAGCTGTTATAATCTGACCCCGTTTGTTCGGAAATCCTGATGGCTCAGCATCTAGCTCACGCACTAATCTGGGATGTGAGTGGGAGGTTCAGGGTACAACCAGTGTATGCCCACGGTCAGGGGTCTGGAGTGTGGCTGAGGTTCGGGTCTGGACCATCAGGGTCAGAAACATGGGTCGACTTGTAACTGAAATCTGGGTCTGTAATATTTATATATTTTATGCTGTCTTTAAACTCACTGGGTAATTGATTATACTGCTATGTAATAATGTGAAAAGTGTGAAATAAGGGTGTGGTTGACTATCCATTTATTATTATTCATCCAGCACCAGCAAAACCACACTGAGACTGGATTATATCGATCTGATTATATGCAATGTGACACCATGAGGAATGTAGAATCCTTTATTTATTTATTTGAGAGGTGTGACATTTCAGTTGGTTTTTAAAATACAGGATGGTAACTGGCCCTTCCAACCTGCTGAGGCCACACTACGCAATTACACTCATGTGACCAATTAACTTTCTGACCTGTATGCCTTTGGGATGTCGGAGGACACCGAAGGAAGTCCATGCAGTTACAAGGAGAACATACTAACTCCTTAACGACAACAGTAGGAAATGACCCCCATTGCCGGAGCTGTAAAGTGTTGTGCTGAGCACGACTGTTCCATGCTGCCCTATGTAGGGTTAACCACATTGCCCAGATCTACCAAATTTTCTCCAGACTCAATGAGAGCTATAATTCAAGGTCTCGAGGGATGTCACAGTCAATCTTATTCCTTTTCTCATCCGGTGCCTCTGTGTGTGCACTTTCTGACAGAGTACACAGTAGGTGAGAGCTACAACTCTGGATGACATTACCCAGTCCTAATCTCTCTGTTGCTCATTCCGGCACTGGTGTTTAGAGCGGCAATGAAGGCTCTCCATCTCTGGCAGTGTTCAGGGCTTCCTTCATTGTATCAATAGTTTGGTTTTCATTACTGTCAATCGTGTAAGTTCCAGGTGGAGACTCAGGAATACCATTGCACTCAGATATAGAAGGATTCCTCATTGCTGTTTCTGTAAATATATTTTGTGATGAGACAGATATGTTACTCTGAGCTGAACCCCTGATCTGAAGGACTGGTGGACCGCTCTTAGTCTGGTCTCTACCCTTTGACCTGTTTGGCATGGGTGACCCTACTGAGACCCAAAGCATAAAGCCCTGACTCCAGCCACCGTAGCCCTCCGGGTCATTTGGGCATACAAGTCTCCAAACCACGACACGTTTGTGGTCCTCTCGGAGGCATTTCTAGTAACAGCTCCTATTTCCTCACTGCTTTATATCTAGAACTGGTGCGGAGATCTCGCTGTTCCATCTATCAACCTGATTGATAAATTTGCCTACTGTACATAAAGTGTCGTACAGATGCTGCCTATCCTAACCAACTATTCTGTGTTGGGTCTTATGGAATCTCCTCTCACATTCCAATTAAGTCCATCTATGTTATTGTGGGGCATGAGTAATGTTCTTATTTGTACTTACAAGTTTGGTTTACTGTGATTCATATGTGCTGCTGCTTATGATCCTGTGTAAAAAAACAAAAATTGAGGGGATTTAAAAAAAATGTCAGCAGTTAAATGAAATGACATCATTATAGAGTGTTGAGCTGGTATGTCTTGAAGCACCTTCCAACACTTCCTAGTGGGTGACTTAACATGGAGAGATATGGAGTTCACTGCCTTGAACAAGACCATTCAACATTTTAGGAATGCGCACAAAATGCCGGGGAATAAACAGCTGACATCGTTTCTGGCCGAGACCCTTCCTCAGGACTGGAAAGGAAGGGGCAGAGCCAGAATGAGAAGCTGGAAGGAGGGGAAGGAGTACTAGCTGACAGGTGATAGGGGAGATCAGGTAAGGGGGAATGTGGGGGGTGGGGGAGAAATGAAGTAGGAAGCTGGGAGGCGATAGGTTGAAGAGGTAAAGAGCTGAAGAAGGAAGCTAATAGGTTCTATTAATCTAATATCATTCAACATTTGACATCCGTGTATAACAGTCCAAAACCACTTCCACTCTCATGCTTTCCTGAAGCTTTGCATTTCCCACTTCTAATAGTTTCCCAAAAAGATTAAATCATTTATCTCTCAACTATTCTTTGAATCATGAAATGCCATCTCTCTTTAATTTACTGGCGATAATTTACTCTGATTGTCCCCTCTCATAGGATCAGGGAGGGATACAGAATGGATATTGGCTCTTTGGCCCATCTAGTCTGTGCTTCCATACCATGCATCTGTGTATTGTCCATGAAGTGGCCACTTTATTAGGTGCACTGATATTTCTGCTTGTTAATGAAGTATCCAACCAGCCAATCAATGCATAAAAGTATGCAGACATGGCCAAGAGATTCAGTTGTTGTTCAGAACAAACAGAATGGTGAAGAAATGTGATTGAAATTACTTTTTACCAAGGAATGGTTGATTGTGCGAGGCAGGGTGGTTTGAGTATCTCAGAAACTGCTGATCTTCTGGGATTTTCACACACAACAGTGTCCAGAGTTTACAGAGAATGGTACGAAAAACAAAAAAAGATCCAAAAAAAGAACAGTTGAGAGGGCAAAAATGTCTTGTTAATGATTGAGGTCAGAGGAGAACGGCCAGAGTGGTTCAAGCTGACAGGAAGGAGACAGTAACTCAAATAAGCACATGGTACAGCAGTGGTGTGCAGATGATCATCTCTGCTAACGCACAACATTTTGAACCTTGGAGTGGATGGGCTACAGCAGCAGAAGGAGACTACAAACACACACTCAGTAACCACAAGAGGAAACTAGTAAGGTGGCTACTGAGTGTGTAACAATCAGGGATTTTAAATTGGTATTTAATATACACTTGGGAAGAAAATGATTTTCTGCCCCATTCTGTTTGGTCGGAATAGCCTTTTTTAACAGTTCTGTGATTCTGTGTTGGAAAATCAGGGAGATTTAGAGGCAAGAAGATTGGGAAAGAATATTATAACTTTGAACTAAAGCTTTGAGGGAACAACTGCCAGATACAAAGCAATTAAAAGCAAGTTTGTACAGCCACAAGAAATTGCAGGAGTTTAAAGATCCTGGTGGGTTATAAAGCTGAGGGAGATGGCAGGGGTAAAGAAGATGCAAGAAGTAATTTGAAAAAAGAATAATAATCATTTTTAGGTAGAAGCAGTGTAAGTCAGTAAACAGGGGGATGATGTGGGAGTGGATCAAAATTAGAATTCAGTCAGGAGGCTGTTGGATGTGAACGGCTAAGACTGGAAGAATGGGTGTCTAGACATTGCATCAAAAGTAGTCGTATTACCTAAATGTTAGCCCTTACTCCAGCTGAGAATTATTTTCGTTCAAAATTTGGAAAAGAAATTCAACTTTAATATAAAATTTCTGCATTGAACACCCATGTAAATCATTGCCAATGCTGTAGCTTACAATCACATGATAGGTTTATTTCCTTACAGTACCGTGCAGAAGGTTCAGGCATATATTGTAAATAGCTAGGAACTTTGCACAATACTGCACCTATTTAGAGATACGGACAGGCCTTTCTGCTCTTTCGAGCCATGTTGGCAGCACCCCACCAATTCAACCCTCGGCTATTCAACAGGACAATTTACAATAACCAATTAACTGACCAACCTGTCCGTCTTTGGACTGTGGGAGGAAACCCATGCATTCCACAGGGATGATGTTTAAAGTCCTTACAGAGGCATTCGGATTGAACTCTGAACACTGATGCCCCGAGCTGTAACAGTGTCGTGCTAACCATTGTGCTACTGTAGATGCTAAGGTCCTTCTAGGTATATTCTTCTTGATTTATACTGAAGTAATTCAAGTTTCTTCTGTTTGTTTCACTTCATTCAATCATCTCTATTTATGCAGATTCATTAAAATTGTGAAATGATAATTTCTTTCATATATCATTCAGTATATTTTTAGTATTAAAGAGGACGATGTATCAAATTCAAAGGTTTCAAAGATACATTTAATGTCAGAGAAATGCATACAATATACATCCTGAAATACTTTTTCTTCACAACCGTCCACAAAAACAGAGGAGTGCCCCCAAAGAATGAATGATAGTTAAATGTTAGAACCTCAAAGCCCCCCCAGCTCCCCCCACCCACACGTTAGCAGCAGCAAAGCAATGATCCCCCTCCCCACCAGCAAAAAAAAGCATCAGCACCCACCACTGAGCACTCAAGCGTGCAGCAAAGCATCAGCAAAGACACAGACTTGCAGTACCCCAAAGAGTACTCGTTCTCCCAGTAGTCAACATACCACAGGCTCTCTCTCTCCCTAATAAGGGAGAAAGAGGTGTCCCCTCCTCATCTCATTTTGCTACAGATTTCAAAGTTCAAAGTAAATTTTATTATCAAAGTACATATATGTCACCATATACAACCCTGAGATACACCTATGAATTTAAAGTTGTTAACCCTCTCTACCAATGATCCTCTGATGAGAACTGGTGCATGGACTTCTGGTTTCTTTCTCCTAAAGTCTAATCAGTTCCTTGGTCTTGTTGACATTGAGTGAGAGGTTGTTGTTGTGGCACCACTCAGCCAGATTTTCAATCTCCCTCCTATATGCTGATTCGTTACCATTCTTGATTTGGCCTACAATAGCGGTATCATCAGCAAACTTGAATATGGCATTAGAGCTGCCTTAGTCACACAGCCATAAGTGTAGAACGAATAGAGCAGGGGACTAACCACACTTTCAATTGTCCATTATGCCTTTAGTTAAAGCAATCTTTTGACTTATTTGGGTAGGTAGGGTTGCAATGCCCCACCTGTAGATACTTCTCCTTGCTCAGTAAGATGGAGAAACTGAAGCACTGTGAACTTGGCTCCAGCACAAGTAAGCCAAAACTTTTCCGAGAAAGGGATTGGGATGAATCAGAACACCAGTGAAGTTCTCCCTTGAGCAATTGTCTGTTGTGTTTCCTACATTATAATGATTGTTTCTGAGAAACCTTAGAATTAAAGCACTTGGAGACAATCTGAAGATTGCAAAAGTTTCTTGAAACTATGAGTCTTTTATGAGCCAGAATGGGTTCAGAATAAAACAATGCTGGAGGAAACTTGCCGGCTTCTCAACTAGCTTGGCACAATTAGGACAGATGGAAAAGAAATCTTACATTGATTGAGTGCATGAAGTGTGTAATGCACTAAAGTGTTGAAAATTCAGTTTTCATTGCTTATTTGGCCCAGAAGCTCCCAGGAGACCTGCTCCTGGTTTTAAAGATTAACTTTATTGGTCACATGTACACCGAAGCATAGAGTGAAATGCGTCGCTTGTATTAAATCAAGTCAGAGAGGATTGTGCTGATAGCCTGTGAATGTTGCCCCACTTCCAGTGCCAGTGTAGATTAGAACTCTCTAGCCCTTTGATGATTGATTTATCTAGAGCTCTTTTTACTGTTAATTAGGTATTTTTTTGTTTTTAGAGATACAGCATGGTAACAGGCCCTTCTGGCCAGAAGACACCTATATGACCAATTAATCCACTAACCTATACGTCTTTGGAGTGTGGGAGGAAACAGGAGCACCTGGAGGAAACCCACATGGTCATGGGGAGTGTGTACAAACTCTTTACAGACAGCAACGGGAATTGAACCAGTTCTTACAGCCGGAGCATTGTAAAGTGACTGTGCTAACGGCTATGCTACCAATAGCTCTACAACTTATTTGCTCCCACAGGCACTTCAAATCTCCTATATTTTTTTTAGGCACAGGAGTGTCTGTACATAAAGTGACTCTGACAGGAGATGATAAAGTCATGGTGGTGGTGGGCGTGGATGTGTGAGTTAGTGGGTGGAGGTGTTGATCAGCCTTACTGTTTGAGGAAAGTAACTGTTTTTGAGTCTGGTGGTCCAGGAGTGAATACTATGTAGACTCCTCCCTGAAGAGAGTGGGACAAATAATCCATGAACAGGTCGGGCAGGATCCTTCATGGCACGGCTGGCCTTTTTTTTGGCACCTTTCTGCATATTTGTTCATGATGGCAGGGAGGCTGCTGTTAGTGATGCGTTGGGCAGTTTTGACTACATGTTTAAGGCTTTCCTGTCCACTGCAGTGCAGTTTCTGTACCATGCAGTGATGCAGCATGTTCTGATGTTCTCTACTGACCATCTGTAGAGGGTCATGAGTATGGATGTGCAAAGTCCAGCTCTCTTCAGCCTCCTCAGAAAGTAGAGGCGTTAGTGAGCTTCCTTGATTGTGTAGGATGTGTTCTGGGACTTCAGAGGTTGTGCAAGACGGGGACTCCCAGGATCATGAAACTGCTCACAATTTACAGTGCTGATGTAAAGAGGGGTGTGAGTGGTACAAGTTCTCTTGAAGTCAATAACCACCTCCTTTGTCTTGTTTTCATTGAGTTAGTTACTGCCTGTTATGCCACTAGCATTTAGGGCAGGAATGAAGGTCTTTAGCAGAAGGATTCTTCATTGCTGTTTCCGTTGCAGTTTTGTTTTACCAATCAAGGTTGTTAGTCCAGAGATGAACCCCAACTGGAGGACCACTGGACCACTCTTAGTCTGCCCTCCACCCTTTGACCTGTTTGGCATGGATGACCCTACCAAGAGTCAAAGCACAAGGCCCTGACTCCAACCAAAATAGCTCTTCGGATCATTGAGGCACGCAAGCGTCCAAACCCTACAACAAAGTTGTGGTCCTCTTAGAAGTTGTTTAACATTGAGGAGAGGTTATTTTTCTCACAAAGGGTAGTTGGTATCTAGAATGAGCCGCCAAAGCAGTTGGTGGAGGCAGGAACAGTCACAACATTTAAGAGTATTTTGTACTTGAATGACAAAAGAGAGGGTAATGCAATTCATGCAGGCAAGTAGATTGGCATCAACATGGTGAGTTGTAAAGCTTGTTTCTGTGCTCTACAGTCCCATAACTCTTTACATCTGGTTCCACCATTGCAAAGTGATCCACTTTAATCTCTTCCATTCTCTGGCATTACTTACTTACTAAAGCCCATCACCCCTGCTGGGGCATTGTGCCAACAGCAGCTCGCCAGAGTCCTCTATCCTGGACCAGTCTTTCAAATCGTCCACAGGTATAGCCCATCTTTGAAAATCCTCCCTTTCCCAGGAACGAGGTCTTTGGAGCTTCTGTTGGTGTTTTTGTATCTCTGGGTTTTTATGGGATGGGGTTGCTATGTCCATAAAGTCACATCAGGCACAGGAGTGTTTGTACATAAGGTGACTGACAGGAAATGGTAAATTAGTGGTGCTAGGGGATGTGGAGGGGTGGGTTAGTAGCTGGAGGATTTGATCAGCCTTGCTGCTAACTGTTTTTGAGTCTGGTGATCCTGGTGTGGATGCTGTGTAGCCTCCTCCCTGATGGAAGTGGGACAGACAGCCTATGAGCAGAGTGGGTGAGATCTTTAGGTTGGAAAGTTGTCCGCTACAATTGTTTGCATGATTTGTGCTTTTTTTTAATCTTTCTCTCGTGTATTGGGAATTGGTCTTTTTTAAAAATGGGTTCTTTTGGGTTTCTTGCTTTGTGGCTACACTGAAACAAATACATTTCAAGGTTGTATAATTTATACATTCTTTGATAATAAATGTACTTTGAATCTTTCATGATGTTACTGGCCCTTTTCCAGCACCTTTCTGAATTTACGTCCTTGATGGTGGATGGGCAATTTTGACTACCTGTTGTAGAACCTTCCTGTCTGACACAGTGCAGTTTCTGTACCAAGCAGCGATGCAACTTGTTAGGATGCTCTTTGCCGCATATCTGTAGAATGACATGAGTAGAGACTCCAGCCCTCTTCAGTCTCCTCAAAAAGTAGAGGTGTCAGTGAGCTTTCCTGATTTGTGCAGAATGTTTTCTGGGACCATGAGAAGTTGTGCAAGATGTGCTCCCCAAGCTGTTTGAAACTGCTGTGAAGAGGGGTTTGAGTGGCGTGGGTTCTCCTGAAGTTGATACCCACCTCTTTTGTCTTGTTGACATTGAGGTAGAGGTTATTTGCCTAGCACAAGATCTCAAGCTCTTCTACCTCCTTGCCTGTCTTATCGCTGTTGGTGGTGAGCCCTACCACTACCATGTCATCAGAGAACTTGACAATGTGATTATTTAGGTGTTTGGCCATGCAGTCGTGTGAGCAGAGGGTACAGCAATGGGCTCAGTACACAGCCCTGGGGGGGGGAAACACGTGTTGAGGATGATGGTGAGGGGGGAGCGGTTGTGCATCCCGACCACCTGAGGTCTGTTGGTTAGAGGGAGTCCAACACCCAGTTGCACAGTGCTGTATTTCCCTCCGGAGATGCTGCCAGACTTCCTGAGTTCCTCCAGCGTTTTGCGTGGATTGCTCAAGATTTCCAGCATCTGCAGAAACTCTTATGCCTTCAGCTTATTCAGAATTCTTTTGTCTTGTCTCAAAGTACTGTATAATGATTTGATGTGTATAAACTGTGCGAGCAAGCTGTTCACTGTATCTTGGGACATGTGACAATAGTAAACCAATTCCAACAAGCACTGACAGAACGATATCGGTGAGATCTTCATTCTGGACAAACCAACAGGTGGGAGAAGTCCTTGACGTCATCGCGTGTCGGGTGAACGTTGATTGGGTGAGGCCCGGGCCTATGGGAAAGCGCTTTACTGTTGCACTCCCAATGGGAAGAGGGTTGTGTGCGGGGTCGGCGAGGCTGTGTTGACGGCGCCGGGGAGCGGGCCGTCCGTGTGGATTTATTCACGGTGCTTCTGTGGCTTCGTGGAAGGGTTCGGCTGCCCGCTGCACGTCGCTGGGGGATGAGAGCGGGCAGGGTGGCCGCCTGAGGCAAGCCGGTAAGTGTCCGGGCTCTGATGCGTTCCGCTAGCGGCAGCGGGCCCTAGTGGGTCTCGGCCCGCCCTACCGTGGAGTCAGCGGCAACTAGGGGTAAGGGTACGGGTACGGGTACGGGTACGGGTACGGGTACAGGTACGGGTGGGCGAGGGAAAGGACCAGGTGCCCAAGGCCCCAGCCGCTGTCCAAACCTCGCGGCCTTCCCTGTGCCAGACTGAGAACCCCATCCCCGGCCTGTATCCTCACCCGGAGGGTATTGGCGGTATAATTCTAACCCTGGATGGTGTGTCGTGAGCAAGAAGTCTTTCACTTACGTTTATTTACCCTACTACTTGAGCGGATTGAATGCAGACGCAGGTCCAGCGAGTTTTGCATTGTAGATAGGGGTCTATCTCCAGCTTGCAAGCAAAGCCTCTCCGAACAGTTTATGATCTGTCAGTCATCTACAAAGTACAGCGTTATCGTTTGTTGTGTCTTTGTCATCATGACCTTGTCATGGTTATTTTTTGAATTATAAACGTAAGGCCATCCAACTCATCATTTCTTGTCCAGGTATTGCTCTTTCCTGTCTACCTGTCGGGTTTTTCCATCCTGCTAACTCCTGAAAAGTTGCTATTGAATCAGCTTCCATTTACCTCTTGTGTTATGTGTGCATTCAAAGTTCAAAGTAAATTTATTATCTAAGAATGTATATCTATCATATACTACCTAGAGATTCATTCCTTAGTAGACACTTACTGGGGAAAAACTGAAATAGAATATAATTTATGAAAACTATATATACTGACAAATAACCAATGTACAAAAGAAGACAAACTATGCAAATAAAAATAAACACTGAGAACATGAGCTGTAAAGAGCCCTTGAAAGTGAATCTGTGCTTTGTTCAGAATAATCGCGATTAAAGGTATCCACTCTGGTTGAGGAACGTAATGGTTGTAGGATAATAACTGTTCCTGAACCTGGTAGTGTGGGACCTAAAGTTTCTGTACTTCAGTAATGAGAAGAAGGTATGGCCTGGATGGTAGATGTCTTTGATGGATGTGCTTTCTAGTGACAGTGCACCATGTGACTATCTTCAATGGTGTGCATGGCTTTGCCTCTGGACTGGGCTGCAGCCACCACTTTCTGAAGCCTTTTTTTCTTCCTTGGCATTGGTGTTTCCATGAATATGGATACAGTAAGCTGTGATACTGTGAGTTGGGATACTTGCCAAAGGTTTCAGTGACATGTAATATCTATGCAAACTTCCAAGAAAGTATATCGGAGAAAGTTGTACCTTCTCTGTGATGACACTTGCTGGTCCCAGGACAGATCACCTGAAGCATTCATGCCAAAGAATTTAAAGCAACAGATCCTCTCCACCTCCTTTCCTTTTATGGTGACTAAATGTCTGTTTACTTGTCTTTAGGCACAAGAAAAAGGTGCAGAGGAGATTTTGGAGGATGTTGTCATAACAGGAGAATTTTAGTTGTGAAGAAGGATTGATTCAAATGGGAGACTGAAGGGAATTTTGAGGCATATAATGTAATGAGAGGCCTGGGATTAACAGGATAGACGTATATTCCTGGATACAGCAGTTGCTGTTGAGGCAGCCTGGATTTAAGGAAATAAGGATTGGACAGTAGTTGTGGAAAAACCCTGTACGAGTGTCTGAGTGGTGGAGGTCTTAACGCTCTTCTTGGTCAAGAAAGCACAACAGCAATCCACTTCCTGAAGAGATTGAGGCGTGAGCCCCACAACCCCCCACCCCCCATTTTTCCAGGAGCAACATCAAGAGTGTCCTGACCAGCTGCATCACCATCTGGTATGGAAATTGCAAGGCACCTGAATGCGCTTGGTGTGACACTATTACAGCTCATAGCATCGGAGTTCGATTCTGACGTCATCAAAAAGGAGTCCATACTAGGTTAATTGATCATTGTAAATTGCCCCTTGATTCGGCAAGGGTTAAATCAGAGGTTGCTGGGCACTGTGGCTCGAAGGTCCTATTCTGCAATGTATCTCAATAAACAAATAAATACATTTGTGGTAATATTATATTGAGACGTACTAAATTAAATTTTTAATATTTACTATCGATATGTAATACAGGGAGTGGGAAGCGCAGAATCAAATATCGCTGTGATAATTGTACGGTCTAGTATCAATTGTTTGGTGACAATAAAGTATAAAGTACTATGTTGTGCACCTTGGTCCAGAGGAGCATTGTTTCATTTGGTAGTACACGTGTACAGTTGAATCAGAAACAGGTTTAATATCACTGGCATATGTCATGCAATTTGTTAATTTTGTGGCAGCAGTACAATGGAATACATGATAATATAGAAAAAAAAACTGAATACCATTAAGTGTGTGTGTATATGTATGTATATATATATCAAATAGTTAAGTAAGTTCTGCAAAAGCAGACAATATAAAAGAAGTCGGAAGCAAGAGAAAATCTGCAGATGCTGGAAATCCAGCTGAAGGGTTTCGGCCTGATATGTTGACTGTACTTTTTTCCATAGATGCTGCCTGGCCTGCTGAGTTCCTCCAGCATTTTGTATGTGTTGATATAAAAGTAGTGAGGGAGTGTTCAACATTTCAATATCCATTCAAAGATCTGATGGCAGAGCGAAAGAAGCTGTACCTGAGTAGCTAAGTGTATGACAATAAACTGAACTTGAACTTTAGCTATGCAGTTTTAAAAAAAAGCTTGGATGAGTATTGAAGAACTATAACTTACGAGCCTTTAGCCCAGTAGCTCTGGAGTAGGTACAATAACCTAGCCACAAAATTCTATGATTAAGGTTGATTATTTAGTGACATTAATACAAATGTTTACTTGTGTAAGCACCACACTCATTTGAAATCATACATTTGTTAAAATGCAGTTTATTTTACTTTGCTACATTTTGTACTTTTTTTTTCTGATGTCTTGAATAGCCGCAGTGAATAATCACAGGAAAAAGCGGCTTGCTGTGTTTATTACAGGTAGATATGAAAGGGGATATGTTGTTTTACTTTGAAGAATGCATGATTGCAGAAGTAGTTGTATTACCGGAACAATCCTACAGAAAATGTGTTCTGGTTCTGCTTTCCATCTGCACTTCTCGTGAGAAGAGCCATGGTTTATTTCAGCAATCAGGTTTTTGAAATGCATCAAATTTGGGTACCTTGCATCCATTTCCACACTGCTTAAAATGACACAGTTTTGGCCCTTGGGGTTTACGTTTCCCCAGACAGTTAATTTGGAATTGGTGCAGACCTTTTATTTATGCATTGACAAGGAGAATAAAGCCTTGGCTATGAGGATCTCTGCAGCACCTGATAACCCTGTGATCTGTCTCGGTTGCCAACATCAGGCTGACTTTCAAGAGAATGGACTCTCTCAACTTGGCAGGCCCTGGTGGAGTACCTGGTAGGGCTCTGAAAATCTATGCCAACCAACTGGTGGGTGTGTTCAAAGACATTTTCAATCTGTTGCTACAGTCAGAGTTTCCCACCTGCTTCAAAAGAGCAACAATTATACCAGTGCCCAAGAAGAGCAGGGAGAACGGCCTTAACGACTATTGTTCAGTAGCACTCACCTCTACAGTGATGAAGTGCATTGAGGTTGGTCATGACTATGTTTAACTCTATCTCAGCAAGGACCTAGACCACTGCAGTTTGCCTATAACCACAATAGGTCAATGGCAATCTGATTGGCTCTTCACAAAGCTTTGGGTCACCTGGACAATACAAATACCTATGGCAGGATGCTGTTTATTGACTACAGCTCAGTATTTAACACAATCATTCTTAATCTGATCAAAAAGCTCAAGAACCTGGGCCTCTGTATCTCCCTTGACAACTGGATCCTCTACTACTTAACTGTTAGCCACAATCTGTGTAGATCAGAAATAACCTCTCAGTCTTGCTGACAATCAACACTGGGCACCTCAGGAATATGAGTTTAGTTCGCTGTTCTACTCTCTCGACACCCATAAGAGTGTGGCTCGGTACAGCTCAAATGCCATCTAGAAACTTGCTGACGACACGACTATTGTTGGCAGAATTTCAGATGATGATGAAAAAGCATACAAGAGCGAGCTATATCAGCTAGTTGAGTGGTGGTGTAGCAATAACAATGCACTCAACATCAGTAAAAGCAAAGAACTGATTGTGAACTTCAGAAAGGGTAAGATGAGGGAATACACAGCAATTCATAGACAGATCAGAAGTGGAAAGGACAAGCAATTTCAAGTTCCCTAGTGTCAGTATCTCTAAGGATCTAACCAGGGGCCCAACATATCGATGCAGCTACAAGGCACGGCAGCAGCTACATTTCATTAGGAGTTTGAGGAGATTTGGTATGTCACCAAAGACGCGTGTAAATTTCAATGGTTGTACCATGGAGAGCATTCTAACTGGCTGCATCACCGTCTGTTATGGGCGGTGGGAGCTACTGTGCAGGATCAAAATATGCTGCAGAGTGTTGAGAGCTTAGTCAGCTCCATCACGGCACCAGCCTCCATTGTATCCAGGACATCTTCAAGGAGCAATCCCTCAAAAAGGTGGCATCCATCATTAAAGACCCCCGTTACCCAGGACATGCCCTCTTCTCATTGCTACCATCAGGAAGGAGGTACAGAAGCCTGAAGGCACACAACAATTCAGAAACTGTTGCTTCCTCTCTGACATCTGATTTCTGAATGGACATTGACTCACTACCTCACTTTTTTAAATTTCTGTTTGCACTAATTAAAAAAACTTACTATTATTATGTATTGCATTGTACTGCTGCCGCAAAGATAACACATTTCATGACATTTGCCGGTGATATTAAACCTGATTCTGATCTTGACATTATGGGTTAAGGGCTTATTGTTGTGCTGTAGTGTGGTATCATGTTGGAGGAACTCAGTATGCCAGGCAAGATCTTTGGAGGATACCCTTCATCACTGTTGTATGTTCCATGATGTGAGTATTTGTTGAAATCTTTGTATTTTATAGAAGTGGCTATTTGTTTTCAAAATAATTGTTTTCCACAAGATGTGATAACACTAGTAAGGCCAGTGTTTACTTCCAATCCTAAATTAAGCATGCTTGTTAGCAAAATGCTTTGTTAACACCAATCCAATAGTTTCCTGGTTCCTGCTGTTGATTTACTTCAAATTGCTTTAATAATTTGAATTTAATTAGTCTAGCTGCCTCACTGTGACTAATTAAGTCTCTCGATGAGAAGTGTATGCCTTCATTTATTCTCCTGGCAGCTTAACCAGGAATGCTAACTTACCAACACAGATGAGTGACCCAAGAGTTGAAATGCGTAAGAAAATGCTTTTTTTTTTTTTGGAAATCACTTGCATTTTTATTTATTTCTCATGAAACGTTCTGGAGCCTGAAGAACCACAGTGTACACAGGTGTATTCTTTTGATTGACTGTACATGAATTAAATTCAAACTCTTTGTAAATCCTAGCTTGTTGAAGTCATGAAATAGTTTCATTTTCACTCCCGGCCATTTCTGGCATCTCCAAGCCTGAATCCTTGAAACTGTGGTGAGCAAAGCAGTTCCGAATTGCCTCGGTGCTTATTTCTCACTAACTAACTATCAGTGACAAAAATCACTGCTTTTTGAATGCAGGCACACATAACTGTCACTATTTTAAAACAGTACCCTCTAAGTATGGTGTAGTGTCTAACGGCCACATGAGTACAGGCGACTGCTGCTAGTTAGAAACTGTTTTGCAACAGTGTTCTGTCCCAAATAAGTGGCATAGTGTCCCCAGTAAACAAAGGGAATTCCAGCTATTTTCTTGATTTGTTTTTGTTCTTTAAGAGTTGTCCCAAATAAGCAGCTGTCCTGATTAACCGATGGGCAAATTAACCAGAATCCACTGCTTTTATTTATATATAATATAATTTATAGTGTATTTTATGTATACTGCTGCTGAAAAACAATAAATTTCACAGCATATGCTAGTGATAATAAACATAGTTCAGAATCAGGATTAAATTTGAGTACCATCTGGACCTTTGAATATATGACATGACCTAAATATGTCAGCATTAATTCTGTAATGCTTGTTTTCAGACTGAAGTAATCAGTTTCAGCAAAGGCTTGTTTCATCTAAATTGCACGTTGCACTTTAAGTGACAGTTGGACAAGGATTTATTTAATGCCTTTTACATAGAGCTTTATGAGCAGAAGCAATAATGAATTGTTTAATATTTTATTAAAGGCACAATTTCTGCATACAGTTGGCCGAGGCTCCATTTTCGTTGCAGTGCCTTATTTCTGGTGGTGAAATGTTTTCGATGTTGAGCATCCTGCAAAATTATATTTTATTTAGCCAAGAGCAGCACAAGTATGCTAACAGAGAGCTTTTATTGAATTGTGCTTTTATATTTTGGGACACACATTAACTGTTCAAATTATTTGACAAATATTTAGCACTTTCTTGTTCTTTTTTCCAAAACAAATGCGTGACCGGAAGTTGTATTTAATAGACGGGGTGGCTCAGTTGCCGGGCTTTTTCTCTGCTTGTGCTTATGTGGTTAATGTTAGTGTATTTATCTTGAGTCAATGAGGGCAATAGCCTAAATTCTAGGGGGATCCCATTGCTACATTTTAGGTAGGGCAATTCTCCTTTGTCTGGATTGATAGCAATTTGTTTATTCCATTGGAACATGATATACCATTGAACTATAATGAAAGGAAGCAGATTGTCTGTTATATACAGTAAGTATTTAGCTATATAGATTTCTTTCATGTCCCTTCATAATGATCAACAAGGTTTTGGTGTCCAGATTGTTGTCTATTCACCTGGTCAATATGAGCACCTTTAGTCCCTTGTTTCTGGGAACATGAGATTTGGTTGGATGAGGAAAGAATCTGGATACATTAGGCCTTACCATAACCTTCAATCTAGTTAAAAATTGCAAGATACAATGTTGTGTGGGTCACTGTTATGGCAGAAATGTCACCAGTCCTGATGAAGCGTCATGGTCCAAAATGTCAACTGTTTACTCCCTTCCATGGATTCTGCTTAGCTTGCTGAGTTCCTCCAGCGTTTTGTGTGAGAAAATGATCAAGGTAGACATCTTAAAAATTCTAGGTGTGAAAATTAGAGATCTGTTGGCCATAGTTTTCTAAGTCATTCCAGACTCAAAGTGTTAATTTTTTGGACTGCAGGGTTATAAATGTCAGAAACACAAGAGGTTCTGTAGGTGCTGGAAATCCAGAGCAACACACAAAATGCAGAAGGAACTCAACAGGTTAGACAGCATCTATGGAGAAGAATAAATAGTTGAGGTTTTGGGCCGAGACCCTTCATCAGTCCTGATAAAGGGTCTCGGTCTTCTCCATTGATACTGCCTGACCTGAGCTCCTCCAGCATTTATAAGCAACACCCATGTCAGTCTCTTATTAAGCATAGAGGGCCACTGCAGTTGCTTTACTGCAAATGTTGAAACACTTGTACAGGAAGAACATAGCTAATCTATGATGGATGGAATGGTAAAAATGTGTTATAGTGGTTATTCTAAGTTAAATGTGTGTTAATGATGTACTCGGTGAATATTGAGTCACTTTGAAAACAAAGATGAGAAATAACCAAGTTACAATCTTTTGCCGATTAATTTTAATTAAACTCTGGGAATAATGATTTAAAGAAAAAAAATTCTTATAATCCAAATTCAGAATCCTGTACGTTGATTTGTTTACTGTTAGAAAATATCAATTGGATTACAGGTAGTCTGATTGGA
This sequence comes from Mobula birostris, assembly GCF_030028105.1. NCBI lineage: Eukaryota > Metazoa > Chordata > Chondrichthyes > Myliobatiformes > Myliobatidae > Mobula > Mobula birostris. Next base: position 75,174,788 of record NC_092371.1, read on the forward strand.
GTTATCAAAGGGAAGCAGTGTTTGACTAACCTACTGGAGTTTTTTTTGTGGATCCAATAGCTAGAATACACGAAAAAGAATCAGTGGTATACTTGGATTTTTGGCAGATCTATACTCAAGTTCTATTAAATAGGTTAAAGTCCATGTGGGATTGGGATAATATGGTTATAATTTGGTTGTCAGGAATAAATGGGCCTTGGTGGCAGGTGGTGACTATTGGGGCTTGGGTCCTAGTTAATTGACAACCACCAATAGGTTATGAGGAGGATAGAAATGAAATTCCAACAGTCTTGAAAATTTGAGTGAAATCACTGAAACTTTGAATATTTTAACATGCAAGCAAATGTGGGTGCAATGGTGTGTAGTGGTTAGTGCAAAACTGTTACAACTCAGGGTGTTCCAGAGTTTAGAGTTCAATTCTGGCAGAGTTCTATGAGGAGTCTCTGTACATCCTTCCTGTAGAATGTGTGTGTTTTCTCTGGATTCTCCGGTTTCATTCCATAGTCCAAAGATGTACTGGGTAAGTTAATTGGTCATTGTAAATTGCCCTGTGATTAGGTTATGGTTAATTAGGGTTGTGTGCTTGGGGCGGTATCACTAAATAAACCTGCTGCTTCTTCGCATATGGATAACATTTGGAATTTTATATTTATTGTACAAAGTACATATATGTAACCATATACTATTCCAGTTTTGCTGGAAGTAGTCAATTTATTTGGCACTTTCTTGGGTTATAAGATTAAATGGGGGGAAAAGTGAATTATTCCCGGTCTGAGTAGAAGAACAGGAGGGGCTTAAACAATTTCCATTCAAAATTATCCTTGAGAAGTTTACTTGGAATTGTAATAACCAAAAAGTATAGTTCTCTATTTGAAACAAATTTTATCCATCTAATTGAAAAGATTAAAAAGAAAATAGAATTTTGGAGGGTACTCCCAATTTCTTTAGTGGTAGAGTAAATGCAGTCAAGATGATCTTTCTTCCCCAACTGCTCTATCTATTTCAGAACCTGCCCTTCTATCGTACCAAAACCTTTTTTAAAAGATTAGATTCAATAATTCTACCTTTTATATGGAATTATAAAGCCCATCGAATTAGGAAAGAACATCTCTGCAAGAATAAGACTATTGGGGGGCTGGCACTACCCAACTTTATTTTTTATTATTACTGGGCTGTTAACGTTAGCCATATAGCTGATACTTTATACTTTATTGTCGCCAAACAATTGGTATTAGAACGTACAATCATCACAGCGATATTTGGTTCTGTGCTTCCCACACCCTGGATTACAAATATTAAATGTTAAATTAGTAAATATTAAAAATTTAAATTGTAAATCATAAATAGAAAATAGAAAAATGGGAAATAAGGTAGTGCAAAAAAACCGAGAGGCAGGTCCGGATAGTTGGAGGGTACGGCCCAGATCCGGGTCAGGATCCGTTCAGCAGTCTTATCACAGTTGGAAAGAAGCTGTTCCCAAATCTGGCCGTATGAGTCTTCAAGCTCCTGAGCCTTCTCCCGGAGGGAAGAGGGACAAAAAGTGTGTTGGGTGGGTTGTGTCCTTGATTATCCTGGCAGCACTGCTCCGACAGCGTGCGGTGTAAAGTGAGTGCACGGACGGATACAGTTGTACTCCCTGGATGGTTGGAGATGGAGCATGAGGATTGCCTGCCATAGGGGCAATTATTACGTCTCCTATTCGGTTAAATAAAGCCTGTTATAGAGGCAATCCCATTATCCATAGTTCCATACAGATGTGGAGACAAATGGGGAAGCATTTGAAACTCAGAACATTATCTTTTCTTGTACCTATATCAGCGAACCCCTCTTTTATCCCCCCCATGTATAGATGGGGCCTTTGATGCATGGCGAGAATTAGGGATACGCAACGTTGGAGAAGGGATTTTTGCATCATTTCGGCAGCTCCAGGACAAATTCGGATTGCGAAAGAGTCATTTTTTCAGGTATCTCCAGCTAAGACACTATATAAGATCACATCTTTCTGGTTTTGAGATGGCAGAACCTAATAAATTAGATAATCATTTAAGGTCATGTTTAGGGACAAAACACATCATCGCCTATCTGTATGATACCGTACAAAACAAGTGTCATACAACAATGGATAAATAAAGAGTGGGAAGAGGAGTTGGGTACAGAGATAGAGGAGGTTATATGGAATGAGGCTTTGGAGTATGTTGACTCCTGTTCCATCAATGCCAGGCATTGTTTAATACAATTTAAAATCCTACATAGACTACATTACTCAAAAGTAAGGATTTATAAAATATTCCCAGAGGTGTCCCCAATGTGTGAGAAATGCAAATCCTCGGAGGCAAATTTGTTACATAGTTATGCTTTATGTCCCAGGATACAAGAGTATTGGAAGCAAATATTTGAGGTCCTGTCGAAGATACTAAAGGTTCAGATGATACCAGACCCCATTTTAATAATTTTTTGGAACTTCTGCGAGGTCAAATAAATTCCAGGCTACCCAGCAACAACACCTGACTTGTAGCATACTTAATGGAAAGAACTCGTACTGATGTTCTGGAAAAAGGAGAAAACTCCATCACTCAGACAATGGCTGGCTGCATTAAAGGATACTCTGCATCTAGATAGGATAAGATGCGTTATCAAGGACAGACTCAGGGAATTTGAAAAAAAATCTGGCAACCATTACTGTTGTATTTAGAAGAGACCGACAGCTGAACTAAGTGTGGGGGGGGCGGTAGGACCTAAACAGCACATACGGGAGGGGTGAGGGGGGAGGGTAGGGCTGGGAAGGGGAAAGGAGACGGGGTGGTAGGGTTTCCTTTGCTTTTTGCTTGTTTACTATACGTACATTCATTTGACTTTCATTATGTTGTTATAAGAAAAAAGAAAAAAGCATTGTACTTTAGGACATTGTCGGTTGTGGTTAAGCTGATGTTCCACAATAAAAACATCTGAAAACATATATGTAACCATATAAAATCCTGAGATTCATTTTCTTGTAGGCATTCTCAGTAAATACAAAGAAAAGACAATGAAATCAATGAAAAATTGCACACAACAAAAGCGGACAATTAATATGCAAAAGCACACAAAACAATAATAAATAAGCAATAAATATCAAGACCATGAGTTGTAGGGTCCTTGAAAGTGAGTGCATAAATTGCAGAATCAGTTCAGTGTTCGGGTGAGTGAAGTTATTCCTTTTGGTTCAAGACACCGGTGGTTGAGGGGAAATAATGGTTTATGAACCTGATGGTGTGGGCCTTGAGAACTGACTTTTTCCTTAAGAAGATATTATTATACACACTGGAACTACTTCAGTTAGTCTGGTAATGTTCTACATTGGGAATTCACTTTTTTAAATGTGGGATTGGCACAGTATTTTGATTTGTACATTTTCATCACTTAAATTTTAAGTCCAAGGGCAAAAATATACACACAGGTAAGAAATGCTGCTGTTGGAAGTAATTTCTGTCTTTATTAAAAAATGTTCAGGAGTCATTTAAAGGACTAACTTTAGGTGCATCACCCTGTACCTGTCATTGACAACTTTTGGGATCCTGAAAATTTTGATCACTGCTGTCCAGCTTTCATCATTTGAAATATGTTGTTCTATCTTTTTTAGATGTGAAGTGGATGACTTCACATTTCCCTGCATCGACATCCATTTGCCAGTTTTGCCCACTCAGTTTTAATCTCCTTGAAATCTAATGCGACCTTGCTTGTGTCATCTGCAAACTTGGATATGTGGCCTTCTATCCTGTCATCCAAATGATTTATAAATATGGTGAGTTGTTACGGCCATAATATTTGTTAAACCTCACAATTCACTTCCTACCCCTCATCCTTAATCAGACTCTGTCAATAATTTATCTTCAGTCAATAAATTGAACTGAGGTCTAATTGGTTAATGTGATTCTGCTCTGTACTTGGACATGGACTTTGCTAAATGTATAATGAGTTGGATCATGCTAGTTTTTAGCCACCAATTCTGTAGGGAAACCACCAGGTAGCTGCAGCGCATCTCAGTCCTGTCCAAAATGTCTACGTCCTAATACTGCTCTGTAACATGCTAGAAGTATAGTTGTACACTCAGTGGCCACTTTATTATGTACCACCTGCACCTAATAAAGTGGTCAGTGACAATATAATCTTGGTCTTCGGCTGCTGTAGCCCATCCACTTCAAGGTTCAGCGTTTTGTGTGTTCAGAGGTGCTCTTCTCCATACCACTTTGTAACATTTTGTTACTTGAGTTACTGTCACCTGTCAGCTTGAACCAGTCTGGCCATTCTCCTTTGACCTCTCTGATTAACATAGTATTTGCATTCACATAACTGCAGTTCACTGGATGTTTTTTGTTTCCTCACATCATTCTCTGTAAACTCTAGAGATTGTTGTGCGTGAAGATCCAAGTGATCAGCGTTTTCTGAGATACTCAAATCACCCTGTTTGGCACCAACAATCATTCCATGGTCGAAGTAATTTCTTCCCTCGATGTGATGTTTGGTCTGAACATCTAAACCTCTTGACCATGTCTGCGTGCTTTTATGCATAGAGTTGCTGCCATATAACCATATAACAATTACAGCACGAAAACAGGCCATCTCGGCCCTTCTAGTCCGTGCCGAACTCTTACTCTTACCTAGTCCCACCGACCTGCACTCAGCCCATACCCTCCATTCCTTTCCTGTCCATATATCTATCCAATTTAACTTTAAATGACAACATCGAACCTGCCTCAACCACTTCTGCTGGAAGCTTGTTCCACACAGCTACCACTCTCTGAGTAAAGAAGTTCCCCCTCATGTTACCCCTAAACTTTTGCCCTTTAACTCTCAACTCATGTCCTCTTGTTTGAATCTCCCCGACTCTCAATGGAAAAATCCTATCCACGTCAACTCTATCTATCCCCCTCATAATTTTACTCCAAAGAATAAAGAACTAACTTGTTCAACCTTTTTCTGTAACTTAGGAGATGAAACCCAGGCAACATTTTAGTAAATCTCCTCAGTATTCTCTCAATTTTATTGACATTTTTCCTATAGTTCGGTGACTAGAACTGTACACAATACTCCAGTTTTGGCTTCATGAATGCCTTATACAATTTCAAAATGACATCCCAACTCCTATACTCAATGCTCTGATTTATAAAGGCCAGCATACCAAAAGCTTTCTTCACCACCCTATCCACATGAGATTCCACCTTCAGGGAACTGCACCATTATTCCTAGATCTCTCTGCTCTATTGCATTCTTCAATGCCCTACCATTTACCATGTATGTCCAATTTTGATTAGTCCTACCAAATTGTAGCACCTCGCATTTATCAGCATTAAACTCCATCTGCCATCTTTCAGCCCACTCTCCTAAGTGGTCTAAATCTCTCTGCAAGCTTTGAAAACCTACTTCATTATCCACAACTCCACCTATCTTAGTATCATCTGCATACTTACTAATCCAATTTACCACCCCATCATCCAGATCATTAATATATATGACAAATAACATTGGACCCAGTACAGATCCCTGAGGCACACCACTAGACACCGTCTTCCAATCTGACACACTGTTATCGACCACTGCTGTCTGGCGTCTCCCATCCAGCCACTGCTGAATCCATTTTACAACTTCCATATTGATGCCCAACGGTTGAACCTTCCTAACTAACCTTCCGTGTGGAACCTTACGGAAGACGTTATAGACAACATCCACCGCTTTACTTTCGTCAACTTTCCTAGTAACCTCATCAAATGATTGATTAGATATTTGATAGGAGAGTAGGTATTCAGATGTATCTGAAAGTGCCACTGAGTGTATGCCTGATCGCCTCCTCACTGCTGGAATTGGAAGCTGAGTTCAGCATCAGTTCCTGGGTTGTACTGAGGTGAGCAGCAGGATTCATTTTGTTTCTGGCCACACAGCTGGGTCTAACTGATAGAGCAAACACTACCTAATTCATTTGAATCAGGTCACCAATTTTTGTTAAAAAGGCGAGATGTTTTTAATAATATCTGGAGTACAGTGGTAGCCAGAAGTCCCAAGTGTAGACCTCAATATTGCTTGGACCTCCAGAGCAATGGGAGCAGTGTGGTTCTGAGGATCCAGCAAGATGTGGGTGAGATAATGGTCAAATATGATCTTGTGTAATTAAATGTAGAGTTGAAATTCAAGTAGAGATGTTTAAAGATGATTGTAATTGTTTTAAAATTATTATTGTCATATTTGGTTGATAACCCTGATATGAGTAACATTAACACTAAAATGTTCTGAATAACAATGTCAGAAAAACTATTTTGAGAAGGTTTTAATGCCCTTGGGCAGCTGGGATGATTGCTCAATGTGTCTTCAAACCTCCTATTTTAGACGAGAAAATCTGCAGATGCTGGAAATCCAAGCAACACACACACACACGATGCTGGAGGAAATCAGCAGGCCAAGCAACATCTATGGAAAGGAATACAGTCGATATTTCAGGCCGAGACCTTTCATCAGAAATCGGACCCTTCCTGCTGCAGGGTCTCAGCCCAAAATGTTGACTGTACTCATTTCAATAGATGCTGCCTGGCCTGCTCAAGTTCCTCCAGCATTATGTGTGTTGCACCTATTTTAGGATTGTCCTAGCATGTGAGTCATACGAATTTGAACTACCCCCAAGGTGTTTATTGTGTATTAACTTGTTCTAATTTTGTCAACAGCTTCTATGGCTCACCATCTGGCCTCAATCTGAAACAAAATGGATTCAGATGACCTACCTAATGTAGAAGGCATGTTTGGCTCCATGTGGTCTACACCCACTGAGGAAATGAACCTGGAGCCAGATAAAGGTCAGCTGGATCTGGAAGTCGGGGAGGATGACTTCACAGTACGGATCGCTTTCAAGGGGAACATGAAGGATGTTGATTTTGCAAATAAACTAGACCTAATCGTTAATAACATGCCATGCCTTCTGAAAATGGGTAAGAATTCCATCCAAGAAATGCTTTCCATCCAAAAATGTCGCCTTTCTTTTAAATCAAAATAACGTATTTTCACTGTTATTTGTGAAAGAAAATTCACCTACTAATTTCTGTAAAATTAATTTCTATGCAATGTTTATCATCTCTAATGGTGGCAGTCACAATATTTGCTCATTTTTCGTGAGATTATAAGACAAACCAGAATTAAGCCATTCAGCCCTTTGAGTCTGCTCCTTCATTCAATCTTGGCTCAAGTATTTTCTCTCTCAACACCATTCTCCTGCCTTCTCCGAATAACCTTTGATGACATTCCTAATTAAGAACATATCAACCTATGCTTTAAATATGCCCAATGATTTGGCCTCCAGGAGAAGTTTTAATCAATATGTATTCTGAAATAATTCCTTGTGGGAGCAACAGATGTGGCTTCTTTAAATCTTCATGTTCCTGTTGGTTTTTTGAAAATTTTCTGTTGTGAGTCTGGGCAGAAGGGTCTCATCAGCTGTGGTTGGCAGCTCATTCAGGAGAAGAAAAATGATCTTGAACCGCCACTGCCTAGCAGCTATACCCATTCATGGAGAAGACTTTGGGAGTAAACCCAGAGGAAAAATCTGCAGCTAGAGTCCCTAGGGAAATCCTTGGCAACTTCTAGAGTAGGTTACATGGTTGACCCAACATTGTAGGCAGAAGGGCCTGTAATGTGCAGTTAATTTTCTATGTTCTAGCAGTCCTATGTTGAGTTCAATGTTGACTAGCAACACCACTGGTGCCAAACTGTATCAGACTCTGCCGTTCCTTTGGATTCATCAGCTGCATGAAGGGGGCAAGCCTGCTGTGTGGACAACATCTTGCTCTCCATATTGTACTGCCCTAGCTTGAGTACTGGCTTGAGATAGCTAGATGCAGCAGCCATGGTCAACCTCAACCAACGGAGGGGCTGCCTAGTGTGAAACTCCTAAGTTACTGGCTTTTAAAGCTGCTCTTTCCTGGAACTCCAGAAATATGTGACTTGCATTATCTTGATTTGAGCAAAAATCTGACAAGCAGTTTCTTAAGATAAAAGTCCATGAAATCCCTAATGTATCTCTATAGAACATAGTTGGAGGATAATATAACAAGATATTATACCATTGTGGCATAATAATATAACACATAATTTATAAGCCACAAAAAGTTTTTAAATATGTAATTTGAAAGCAACCCTTTTGTAGAAAAACAGTTAAAAATCATTACAAGACCATAAAGTGTTTGCTAACTTGTCTACTAGATTCAAAGAAACTGAAGCTTGAGAAAGTGGAGCCATGGAATAGTGTTCGTGTGACATTTAATATTCCCCGAGAAGCTGCAGAGCGGTTACGACTGTTGGCACAGAGTAATAACCAGCAGTTGCGTGACTTGGGCATTCTTTCTGTTCAGATTGAAGGTATGCTATCTCTTCTACCTTCTGGAAGGAGTGGGTATTTTAGCTTTGTTGTGAAGACATTCACGAGCTTGTTACAATTATGGGTGGAAAGTTTGAAAGTTGTTCAAAGTAAGTTTTTTAACGAAGTATGTGTATGTCTCCGTAAGATTTATTTTCTTGTGGGCATTCACAGTAGGACAAGAAATACAATAGAATCAATGAAAAGCTACACACAAAGACTGACTAACAACCAATGTACAAAAGAAGACAATCTGTGTAAATACTGTTTAAGTTTCCCCCTGGGATCAATAAAGTATGACTATGACTACTAAAAAAGGACAAATAATAAATAGTGAATAACACTGAGAAAATGAGCTGTAGAGTCCTATAAAATGAGTCTGTAGGTTGTGGAATCGGTTCAGTGTTGAGGTGAGTGAAGACTGTTTCAGGAGCCTGATGGTTGAAGGGTTCTGGTAGTTTTCCGGATGACAGGAGTGAGAAGAGAGCATAATCTAGATGGTGGAGTGTGGGAGGGGTGGGATCCTTCGTTCTGTGCATGCACTGGTGCACAAACAAAATCTGAAGACTAACATTTTAAAAGTGTTATCTGTATAGAATCTCATTGCCCAACTAATACCTAGTGTCTTAAACTTGCATGTATCGGGTTCAGACCACATTTGGATTCAGCATGCTGATCAGGTTTGTGTCAGGCTTCAATTTTGTGCTCGTTTGTGGATTTTGTTCGAATATTTCAGTAAAACACAAAGTTACATGAGCTAATTATCTTTTCAGAAATTAAAGTTTGCTTCTTCTTTAGGTGAAGGAGTTATTAATTTGGCTTTAGTACAGCAGAGAAGTCAAGAGATCAGAGTAAATGGACCGGTGAATCAGATCAGAATGGACCCTGGATTTTCTTTGCAAGGAGGACAAGGTATTTCACCTGTTCTGTCTATAATTCTATATTGTCCAATACCACAGTTGTTCCTTTAAGTATAGTGCTGATGTATCACTTGAAAAGGCAGGTGCATGTAACTGTTTTCTATTAATTGACTGATAGAATGAAAATAAGGTTAATTTTGGATGAAAGAAGGCTTTAGAGCCACATTCGTTTATCCATTCAGCGAGCTCTCTCCAAGTGCCCAATTCTAGACTTTTCCTTTTAGTACTGTGGAGCATCCAATTTGTTTGTCATTTTTTCTCCATTCCTGCACATAACTGTGCATGAATACTGTAAGTAAGTGGATATTTTGCATGTTTTATTAACTAAATTAAATTATTTATTAGTTGTTAACTAAGTTGTGTCCAGATTCCTAACTGATGAGATGTCTCTATATTTGTGGCTGAAATAAAGACCACGGAGTCTCTGTGGGTGGAAGTTAAGAACAGGAAAGGATCAATAACTCTACTGGACCACACAATTGTAACAGGGACATCGAGGAGCAGATAGGGAAACAGATTCTGGAAAGATGCAATAATAACAGGGTTCTCATGGGGAGATTTTAATTTTAATTTCCCAAATATAGATTGGCATGTCCCCAGAGCGAGGGGTTTAGATGGGGTGGAGTTTGTTAGGTGTGTCCAAGAAGGTTTCTTGACACAGTATGTAGGTAAGCCTACAAGAGGAGAGGCTGTGCTTGATCCAGTATTAGGAAATGAACCTGGTCAGGTGTCAGATCTCTCAGTGGGAGAGCATTTTGGAGATAGTGATCACAATTCTATCTCCTCTACCGTAGCATTGGAGAGAGATAGGAACAGACAAGTTAGGAAAGCGTTTAATTGGAGTAAGGGGAAATATGAGGCTATCAGGCAAGAACTTGGAAGCATAAATTGGAAACGGATGTTCTCAGGGAAATGTACGGAAGAAATGTGACAGATGTTCAGGGGATATTTGCGTGGAGCTTTGCATAGGTGCATTCCAATGAGACGGGGAAAGGATGGTAAGGTGCAGGAACCGTGGTGTACAAAGGCTGTTGTAAGTCCAGTCAAGAAGAAAAGAAGAGCTTACGAAAGGTTCAAAAAACTAGGTAATGATAGAGATCTAGAAGATTATAAGGCTAGCAAGAAGGAACTTAAGAAAGAAATTAGGAGAGCCAGAAGGGGCCATGAGAAGGCCTTGGCAGACAGGATTAAGGAAAACCCCAAGGCATTCTACAAGTATGTGAAGAGCAAGAGGATAAGACATGAGAGAATAGGACCAATCAAGTGTGACAGTGGAACAGTGTGTATGAAACTGGAGGAGATAGCAGAGGTACTTAATGAGTACTTTGCTTCAGTATTCACTATGGAAGGTGATCTTGGCGATTATAGGGATGACTTGCAGCAGACTGAAAAGCTTGAACATGTAGTTACTAAGAAAGAAGATGTGTTGGTGCTTTTGGAAAGCATCAAGCTGGATAAGTCACCGGGACCAGACGAGATGTAACCCAGACTACTGAGGGAGGAGATTGCTAACCGTTGGTGATGATCTTTGCATCATCAATGGGGATGGGAGAGGTTCTGGAGGATTGGAGGGTTGGGGATATTGTTCCCTTATTCAAGAAAGGGAGTAGAGATAGCCCAGGAAATTATAGACCAGTGAGTCTTACTTCAGTGGTTGATAAGTTGATGGAGAAGATCCTGAAAGGAAGGATTATGAACATTTGGAGAGGCATAATATGATTATGAATATGGCTTTGTGAATGGCAGGTCATGCCTTCGAGCCTGATTGTATTTTTTGAGGATGTGATGAAGGTAGAGCAGTTGATGTAGTGTATATGGTTTTCAGCAAGGCATTTGACAAGGTACCCCATGCAAGGCTTATTGAGAAAGTAAGGAGGCATGGTATCCAAGACACATTGCTTAGTGGATCCAGAACTGGCTTGCCCACGGAAGGCAAAGAGTGGTTTTAGACTGGTCATATTCTGCATGGAGGTCAATGACTAGTGGTATGCCTCAGGGATCTGTTCTGGGACCCCTGCTATTCGTGATTTTTATAAATGACCCAGATGAAGAAGTGGAGGGATGGGTTAGTAAGTTTGCTGATGACACAAAGGTTGGAGGTGGTGTGGATAGTGTGGAGGGCTGTCAGAAGTTACAGCAGGATGTTGATAGGATGCAAAACTGGGCTGAGAAGTGGCAGATGGAGTTTCCCAGGGCTGAAATGGCTAGCACGAGAGGGCACAGTTTTAAGGTGCTTGAAAGTAGGTTTTCTATGCTTCTACTGGCAAAATGATATATTCTCAGTTAATGTATTATGCTAGGAAAGATTACCCCAATGACTGCATTTAAACTGGTCAACTTTACTAATCAGTAAAATTATTTGTATCTGATAATATGGTATTTGTATTAAAAGTACTCATTGTATTAAAACAATTGAGCAAAAATGAGCATTGTTTTGTTTAGCTCTCTACATGGGTGCTACGGTAGCATAGCAGTTAGCACAATGCTATTATGATTTGGGGTGTTGGAGTTCAGAATTCAACCCTGGCATCGTTTGTAAGGAATCTGTGTATCCTGCCTGTGAAATGACGTGGGTTTCCTTTGCGTGCTCTGGTTTCCTCCCACGGTCCAAAGATGTACCGGATTGGTTAATTGGTAATTGTAAATTGTCCTGTGATTAGGTTAGGATTAAATCAGCGGTTGCTGGGTGAGGCGGATTGAATGGCTGGAAGGGCCAATTTGGAATGGCTCCGATCTGCCAATTAAATTTGCTGACGACACTACATTGACTGGCCTTATCACAAACAATAACGAGGTGGCCTACAGGGATGAAGTCATATCTCTGACACAGTGGTGTCAAGAAAACAACCTCTCCCTCAATGTCGCAAAAACAAAGCAGCTGGTTGTGGATTACAGGAGGAATGGAGACGGGCTAACCGCAATTGACATCAATGGATCTGGGGTTGAGAGGGTAAACAGCTTCAACAACATCCACAACAGCGCCGCTTTCACCTCAGATGGTTGAGGAAGTTTGGTATGGGCCCCCAAATCCTAAGAACTTTCTACAGGGGCACAATCAAGAGCATCCTGACTGGCTGCATCACTGCCTGGTATGGAAACTGTACCTCCCTTAATCGCAGGACTCTGCAGAGAGTGGTGCGGACAGCCCAGAGCATCTGTAGTTGTGAACTTCCCATGATTCTGGACATCTACAAGGACGGGTGTGTAAAAAGGGCCCAAAGGATCATTGAGGACCCAAGTTAACCCAACCACAAACTGTTCCAGCTGCTACCATCCAGGAAATGGTACTGCAGCATAAAAGCCAGGACCAACAGGCTCCGGGACAGCTTCTTCCATCAGGCCATCAGACTGATGAACTCACGTTTATTTGAGTGTACTCTATATTACATTGACTGTTCTATTTATTATAAATTACTATGATTGCACATTTCACATTTAGATGGAGACATAAAGATTTTTACTCCTCATGTATGTGAAGGATGTAAGAAACAAAGTCAGTTCAATTCAATCTGTGCTGTATCTATAATCAAAATCAGGTTTAATATCACTGCATATGTCATGAAAATTGTTGACTTTAAGACAGCAGCAGCACAATGCAATACACAATAATAGTGGGGAGAAAACTGAATTAGAGTAAATGTATATACAAGTAGTGCAAAAAAGTAGTGAGGTTCAGTGGCCATTCAGAAATCAGATGGCAGAGGGGAAGAAGCTGTTCCTTAATCATTGAGTATGTGCCTTCAGGCTCCTGTACCTCCTTCCTGATGGTAGCAACGAGGAGAGGGCATGTCCTGCGAGATGGGGATCCTTAATAATGGATGCAGCCTTTTTGAGGCATCGCTCCTTGAAGATGTCCTGGATACTATGGAGGCCAGTGCCCATGATGGAGCTGACTGAATATAGAACTGCAGCTTGCTTTGATCCTGTACAGATGCCCCCCAGTACTAGATTGTGATGCAGCCAGTTAGAATGCTCTCCAAGGTACATCTGTAACATGTGTTTTTGGAGACATACCAAATCTTCTCAAACTCCTAATGAACTATAGATGCTATTGTGCCGCCCTTGTAACTGCATCGTTATGTTGGGTCCAGTTTAGATCCTCAGATATATTGACACTCAGGAATTTGACATTGCGCACTCTTCCCACTTCTGGTCCCTCTGAGTAATGGTGTGTGTTCCCTCATCTTACCCCTTTTGTTGTCCAGTCAGTTCTTTGGCCTTACTGGCGATGAATGCAAGGTTGTTACATCTCACTCCTGTACGCCCTCTTGTCACCATCTGAAATTCTGCCAATAATGTATCGTCAGCAAATTTATAGATAGCTGAATGACAATTAAACTTGATCTTGAACTCAGAAAGATCTTTAAAAAGCATGCATGCTTGTTAATGTTGAGAAAACATTGGTTCTGAATTGGAAAAATGTTGTCCTGGATGCAAATGCTATTAAGGCAATTAGAATTTGGCAAATTATTCAACAGAATTCTAATTTATTGTTCTATTTTTGGAAACAGGTTTGATTCGAGTTAACAACCCATCTGCTCCCATGATCCCTTCAAGTAGCAATATGGCAGCTTCCTTGGCTGGCAGTGGAGCCAATTCAGAGCTAATGCAAAATAGATTACCACATCCTTCCTCACGACCCACTGCTCAGCCTGGTAAGAAAGGGATGTTCATTAAAAAATGCAGTTACCTACAAGAGACAAAAGTTTTTCTGTCCAGTTCTTTCAGTTTTAATTTTTTTACTTTTTATTTTTCTATGCAGGTTTTAATGTTTTGGGAAAGTTGCTATTTGTAGTACATTCATTTATGAAAGTGTACTTACTGTTTAGCTTGAGTAAAGTTTATGGAATAAACATGAGGTTTGTAAATTAGTTTCTAATCACCAAAGGTCTTTGTTTGTATGGAAATACATCCAAATGTTTTCCTGCTTTGCAATTGTTACACCAACACTTTGAACCTCTTTATTTTGCATAATCGGGTGCTCCAATTTGAACAGAAAACTCTTAACACTCTCAGTTTATAGTCTTCAAGTTGTGTTAGGAAAGTTTTCAAAATGAATTATTTAAATTAACGTACCAAAAAGCATTGACTATTCACAGGAACTTACTGTGCAATTTCCTGATAGAATTTATATTTTTGTTTGCTTATTTTAGTGTAGTCACATGTACCAAGGTAAGTGGGGACAAACTGTTTTGCGTGCCATCCATCAAGTGCATTGTTGTTGGACAAAGGAATACAATAACAGAATGGAGAATAAACTGTTACAGAGAAAGTGCAGTGCACACAGTCAGCAAAGTGCATGGCCTTGTAGATTGTGAGGTCAAGACTCCATCTTATTTTCTAGAATTCTGTTCACTCATCTTCAAACACACGATAAAAGTTGCCCTTGAGCTTGAGTCCTTTCAGGCTTTGGGTACCTTCTGCCCAACGGGAGGTGGGTCGAAAAGAGGATGACCAGGGTGGATGGAGTCTTTGATTACGTTGATTCCTTCACCAAGGCTGACAGAAATCTGTCTCCTTCTTTAAGGAACTTTTTTCCCTTACTTGGCCAAATGAATCGGTGATTGAAACCAGAAACTTTTATGCAGTGTCACATTCCTCTGTGGAAGATCAAAAATCACTCTAAGGCTGACTACGGTTGTAAATTTGTTCTCATAAAATATGAAAAACTAGAATAATTTTTTAAGAAGGTCTTAACCAGTTTTTCTCATTTCATACAATTTAATATGTGTGCAATCTGATGCTTTGAGAATACATGTGCAATCTGATGCTTTGAGAACTTAGCTGATGCCAAAAAAAAGAAACACGTTGCTGCTGCCCCTTACTTTACCTCACAGAATCAAGTTTGTTTAGGGAGCTTAAGATAAAGAAATCCTTAGGAGACAGTGATCATAATATGATAGAACTCACCCTGCAGTTTGAGAAGATGTGCCAGTATTATAGTGGAATAAACAGAATTACAGAGGCATGAGTGAGGGGCTGGCCAATGTTGATTGGAAGGAGACACTAGCAGGGATGATGACGGTGCATGATGGCTGGAGTTTCTGGGGCAATTCGGAAAGTACAGGATAGATATATCCCAATCATGAATAAATATTCCAAAAGGACAGCATAAAAGCAAAAGAGAGGGCATGTAATACAGCAAAAATTAGTAGGAAGTTATTGGATTGGGAAGTTTTTAAAAATCAACAGGAAGTAACTAATTAAAACCAAAAGGAGAGAAAAGATGAAAAATGAAGAAAAGCAAGTCCGTATTATCAAAGAGGTTCCCAATTGTTTTTTCAAATATATAAAGAGTGACTGAGAAATGAGTAGATATTGGACTGCTGGTAAATGATGGTGGAGAAGTAGTAATGGGGGACAAGAAATGGTGAGCAAGTATATTGTGTCAATCTTCACCATGGAAGACACAAGCAATATGCCAGAAATTTGAGTGTCAATGCTTGCTTATTTCGGCTTTTTTCTTAAAGATGTGCTGGGTGCATCCCGGCTACCGCTGCATTCTCCACGGCAATATATCGGTCTGCGGCTTGGGGGTTGGGGTGGTGGGACACTGGGGTGTCATCTCATTGTCTTCTGTTTCCATCAGGGCAGGCAGGTCATCTTTTATGTCTGCCTGCCTCGATGTCGAGGGTCGAGGTTCATCGTCTGCTGTGGAAGGCTTGAAAAACGGCAGTATGCTTGACTACTTAGTCTCGCGCATTTTTCTATCATCTCATGCAGTTGCTTTACGTTCAGTTCCTGGACGACTCACTTTCGGTTCGTTTGCTACTGCTTTTGGTTTCGATTGTTATCCTTTCCTCTTCCAATTGCATCAGCTCTTCATCTATCAGTTCTTGGTCATGGGATGCCAAAACCTCTTCAACATCATCTTCGTCAGCTTCCACAAGCCAAACTCACTTTGTCCTTCCTTCGTTCACCATGATTGAAATGCTTAATTGTATCTAGTTTTACGCTAAGTGTAACACCCTTACAAGCTCTTTTAGGCTTTTTCGATACCTTAGAACTCATCTTGCAAACGGATGCTCAAAATAAATCAATATAAAGCACAGATGCTCACAGGCACGAATGTCGGCGAGAATGCAGTTCCGGGGGAGAGGCTTGGCTGCCCGGGGCACGCGCTGCCTTTTTTTGCGTGCTGCTTTTTTTTGTAACAGTGAGAACACCTTCTGTTAGCAAAAACAGGTAACTAACGTTGGTCTTTCATAATAGCGAGGTTTCGTAAAGCAAACGTTTGAAAAGCGGGGGACACCTGTACTATAAAACTCTATTAATTCATAATTATTGATAGAGGAACGATAGTGTACACAGCTGTGTTCTTTTGATTGAACATAAAGGAACAAAATAAGAGCAGATAATGGACTGCCTCACATTGCTTTTGATGATTGCATCCTTCAAATCTTTATTTTCATTGTAACATTCAAGATAATTGTCAATACCTTTAAATTCCTTGTAGTTCCTAATTTGAAGTAGTGACATCGTTTCATTTTTACTCCAAGCTGTTTCTTGCATCTGCAAGCATGGATGCTTGAAACTACTGTGAGCAAAACAGTTCTGAATGTCTTACTGCTTATTTCTCACCATCAGACACTAAAAAAAATGCTTCTTGAACGCAAACACATGCAACTGACGCTATTTAAAAGCTGTTTGCTCTAGGCACAGTGTTGTCTAACACCCCCACAAGTGCTCTCAACTGCTGCTAAAACAGTTAGAAACTGTTCGGCAGCAGTCTCTTGTCACAATTAAGCAACATAGTGTCCAAAATAAATGAAGGGAATCCTGGCTTTTTTCTCAGTTTTTTTTTCTTTAAGAGTTGTCCTAAATAAACAGTTGGCCTGATTAACCGATGGCCAAATTAAATGGAATACATTGTATTTCAATGTCTTGATGATATAGGAACATGCTTAAACTTGGCTTAATTGGCACACTCTAAATATGTCCTTTTACAAACACTTCCTTCCTGTTTTCTTTTGAGAGCAGGTTTCCTAACCTGTGGTCCACAGACCCCTTGCTGAATGATATTGGTCCATGGCGTAAAAAGGGTTGGAAACCCTTGTCTTAGAGGGTAAAATTAAAAACGGCGGATGTTGGAACTCTGAAAGAGAAGCAGAAAAATACTAGAACCACATGCATTAGACAACGTACTGTAGAGCATTGTGCTAACCACTATGCTGTCATGCTGCCTTAATTCCTGGAATCTCGCAGTTGCATTGAAAAGTCATATTTCTTGGGGAGTTACCCCTTAAAATATGAATATAATTAGTATTTACAATGTCAAATTTAAAAACACAATCCTATTTGTTTCTTCTAGTAGAACTTGAGTGCATTCTAACATTATAATAGTATTTCTTATAATAAAAAATCTCAGATTTGAATTTACAACCGCATTGCGTTTTATTTTCTAACCAGGTATGGATTCTGTTCTCTCGACTCTGAACATTCAAACTGCAGGACACCCCTCCGGATCATTGCCTCAGCAGCCTCACATTGTGCAGACAATGTCCACCAACCGGCAGGTCGCCCCAGCCAACCTACAGCAGCACCAGTTGCAGGGAGGTCGACCTCCATTTAATCCAGCTCAGATTTCCATGGCTGGCACGTGGAATCAGGTCCCAGCAGCAGCAATCCAATCCCCCTCCAGCCAGGGGGCTCTAGGGACTTTGGCAAATCCTGTGTGGAAGAAGGCTCCTATGCCTGGACAAATGCAGCCTCAGCAACTTCAGGCCAGGCCACCCATGGCAACTGTTCAGACCCCTACTCATCCTCCACCTCCCTACCCATTTGGAAGTCAACAAACATCACAGGCTCATCAAACCTTCTCTCAGCCTTGCAGCTCACCGCAATTTGCATCGCCTCCACCTAAGAACCACCAGGGTGGACCTCCTCGAGTTCCTACGCCCCTGCAGCAGCCACATCTGACCAATAAGTCTCCAGCCTCGTCTCCCTCTACTTTTCAACAAGGCTCCCCCTCTTCCTCTCCAGTCAACCAGCCACAACAGCACATCGGGCCTAGAACACCTCAGAGCAGTTCCCTGCCACAAACGTTTCAGCCCACAGTGTGCCAGAGTTCTCCAAGTCGAGGTCCCATAGTTCAGCAAGGAAACTTACCAGCTGGGTTTATGATGCAAGCAAATCAGGTGGCCCAGAGTGCTCATCCTACCATAGGAGGTAAGTATTTCTTGTTTTTAAAAAAACTTAAAAGATTTTTTAATAAGGAAAATGTAGTTCTAAAGTGCATCCTGGAGGTTTTGTTTAGAAATACTGGGTGGAACGGGCCCTTTGAGCTATGCTGCCCAGCAACCCACCTACTTATCCCTTGCCTAATCATGGGACAGCGTACAATGACCAATTAACCTACTAACCTGTATGTCTTTGGTTTGTGGGAGGGAGCCCCCACACTCATGGGAAGTAGCACACAAACATGCTTACAGAGGATGCCAGAATTGAACTCTAAACTCCCCAAGCTATAATAGCATAAAAATTAGAGCAGATGGCTTGCCATAGTTGTACAGCCCAAAATGGAGCGTAAGCCCATAAGGAAGGGTTGAATAGGTTAGGATTTCATTCCCCAGAGCATAGGAGAATGAGGCAACATTTGAAAGTTTTACAAAATTATGAGGGGTGTTGATGGGGTAAATGCAAACACTTTTTTTCCGTTGAGCTTGGCTGAGACTTGAGCTAGAGGTCATAGGTTAAGCGTGAAAGGTAAAAATTTAAGGGGAACCTCTTCATTCAGAGGGAGGTGAGTGTGTGGAATGAGCTGCCAGCGGAAGTGGCGGGTGCATGTTCAACTTTAACATTTAAGACAAATTTGGAGGGGTATGGAGCACTGTGGTCTGGGTACAGGTGGATTGGACCAGGCAGTTTAATAGTTTGGCATGGACTAGATGGGTTGAAGGGCTTGATTCTGTGCTGTAGTGTTCTATAACTTAAGTCTCCAACCATCAAGCACCCATTTATGTTAAAGCAAAAGAATCTGCAGATGCTGAAAATCTTGAGAAACGTACAAAATGCTGGAAGAACTATGCTAATCAGGTATCATTTATGGAGGGGAATAAACAGTTGATGCCTTTGATGAAGGGTTTCGGCATAAGGCATCAACTGTTTATTCCCCTCCATAGATGCTGCCTAACTTGGTGACTTTGTCCAGCATTTTGTGTGTGTTACCCGTTTATGCTGTCCCCTTTTTCTCCAACATTCTATAAACTAACTTCAAGATCATGTCACTGTAGTCATGAGGAACAATTTATGGTGGCATATAGAACTGCCACATCATTGAGAGGCGGGAGGAAACGCGGAAGAAATCCACACTGTTGCAAAATATGCAAACTTCACATGGACAGCACCAGAGGTCAGGTTGGAGTTGAACCAGCATCTCTACAAGCTGACTGTGCATGTGGCTATGAAATGATTTAGGATGGCTTGAATATTGTAAAGTGGTTTGTACAAATCATTTTTTATTTCCAGGAATGTATCCAGAGTTGGTATTTAGCAATTGCAGTGAAATCAAAGCTAGTGCCCATTTCAATTTGTTTCAGGCATGCAAAAGCGTCTTCCACCAACCTTTCCTCCTGGTCAGCCTAATCAAAACTTCACTCAGGCACAGATTAACCAAGCTGTTGCATCTGCCACATCGATGAACAGTGGAATTCTGCAGGTGCAGCCTAATCAGAATGCACCGCATACAGGTTGGCTTTTCTAGAAAACACAAGTAATTGAGTTGATGTTTGTGTTATTCAGGGAGGAAATTTGGGAGTTAACTGTGGGTAATAAATACCTCATTCTGTAATTGCTACTGTTGTTCCCTGCTGCACCTTGTGGCACATTGGGTTGCATCCTTTCCATTCCTTTAGCATTTTTGTCTGTTTTTGAGACAGCTGCTAAGCTCAACACTCAACCCAGCACGGATGGTAAGTGTGCAAGGAGCTGGCCGGATTCGAACCCAGGACCACTTGTCTCGAAAGTTCAGTGCTGATGCCGCTACAGCACCGGTCAACTAGTCTATGATTGTGACAAGCTCTTAAGAACAGACATTCAACTGTTTTGATGTAGAGGAAGAGAATTTCTTCATTTAAATGGGGAAATGGGATTGCTCTAAGGGTTAGCAGCTTGCTGGGGCAAATGGGAAATGTGACTTGTAGATAAGTACAAGGTGAATTTCAGAAGCTTACAGTACTTTTGCGCTCTTGTTCTAGGTGGTACTAGTAATGTCGCTGCTCAAAGTCCTATGAATGTACAGTCTCATGGGCCAACTAATGTGATGCAAACAAATCTCCTTGGACTTCATGGGAACATGAATAATCAGCAGTCCCTCAATACGCAAGTGAACATGAGTAATGTGCAGGGGCAGCAGGGCCCCCAGTCACAGTTTATTGGGATGCATCAACAAATCGCACCTTCACAGGGCCAGGTGATGAACGTTCAATCGCAAGGTCCACATCCACCAAACCAGATGATTATTTCTCGCCCTCAGCTCATCCAAAACCAAATGATGATGGCGACGTCCCAAAGTCACAGTGCCGTCGCACCGGGACAGAGGATGACTCCGCCCAAGCCGCTGCATTCACAGCAGGGCCAGCAGATAATGACAACTCATGGGCAACTAATAGGACCTCAGGGGCAAGTTGTCTTGCAGCAGAGCCAGATGATGGGGCTACCCGAGCAGATTGTTGTCAGTCAGGTGCAGGGAAACAAGCAAGGTTTCAATAATCAGAACCCGCAGAATGTAATAGCGGGGCCAGGTCAGATGATGAGGGGACCTGCTGTCAACTCGCAGGGTAGTATGGTTCAATTTTCCACACAGATGATCCAGCAGAATCCACTGAATGGGAATTCCCAAGGGATTGGCATTCAGGGTCAAGGGCTTAGACCATCAGTACCTCACGTAAATCAACAACATGGTGACCATACAACATCAGCCAGTGATGTCAATGTAACGCAGATGCTGCCTGATCTTCAAATGCAGCAAAGTGTGGTCGCCTCTCACTTGCAAACCATGCAGGCCGGCAACTCTACTGGATCCCACTTTTCAACCCACAGTATGGCATTCAGCGCTCCTTACAGCACAACAGCAAGTGGAAGTCAAGTGTCCTTGGTCACTGCCTCTGGTTTTCCAAACAATAAGGATGTCACTCTGACTAGTCCGTTGCTTGTGAACCTGCTGCAGAGTGATATCACGTCAGCGCAATTTGCCATGAGTAACAAGCAAAACAGCCAGGCTATCAACAAACCCAAGAAGAAAAAACCGTCGCGTTCACAGAAGAAAAAGAACAATGGATCTCAGCAGGCAGAAGAGCAAACACAACATGTGTAAGTTTGAAAATAAATATTACCAAGGGTTTTTCAAGAAACTCTTGTCTTTTGAAAGCTTTGGTTGTGTTTGAATTACCCTCCTCCTTGCATTGGTGTTGAGTTTGGTCTAAGTTTCTGACAAAGGGTCTCAACCTGAAATGTTGACTGTTTACTCTTTTCCATAGATGCTGCCTGGCCTGCTGTGTTTCTTCAGCATTTTCTGTGTGCTGCTCTCATTTTTGATCTAAATTTGCCCTTTTTTTTGAAAATAGCTTTATTTTCTGCTGGGGTCATTTATTGTGCCCAGTGCTCGCAATGTGTCCTCCTTTTCATTGGTGAGGCTCAACGTAAATTGGGGAATCACTTAGCCGAACACCTCTGCTCCATCTCCCAAAAGCGGAACTTCCTGTTCCTGGAAGGCTGATTCCTGTTCCAACATGTCAATCCATATCCTCCTCTTGTGCCAAGAGGAGGCCACCCTCAGGGTGGAGGAGCAACACTTAGTATTCCGTCTGGTTAACCTCCAACTTGATGGCATGCATATTGATTCCTCTTTCCGGTAAAAAGTTTTTCACCTACCCCCCCTCCCCCCCCCCCACCTCTGTTCCCCATGCTGGCCTTTTACCTCTCTTCACCTGCCTGTCACTTCCCCCGGGTCCCTTCCTCCTTCCCTTTCTTCCACGGTCTACTCTTCTCTCCTATCAGATTCCTCCTTATTCGGCCATTTTCGTTTCCCATCTGCTTGGCTTCACCTATCAACTTCTAGCCATCCTTCTTCCCCTTCTCCCCACCCCCGCACCACCTTTTTATTCTGGCGACTTTCCCCCTTCCATTTTAGTCTTGAAGAAATGTCTCAGCCCGAAATGTCAACTGTTCATTCATTTCCATAGATGCTGCCTAACCTACTGAGTTCCTCCAGCATTTTGTGTGTTGCTTTATTTTCCCTGTTAGTTTTTTTTTTCACTTGTCTTCCCCACCCTTTTAAAATATTAACTTGTGGGCAGGGATGTGGCTGAATAGGTGCCCAATGCAGTGATTTATTGTCACTAACATGACATGAAATTTGTTTTGCAGCAGCAGTACGGTGCAGACATAAAACTATATATTACAAAAATAAATAGTACAAAAAAAAAACCGAAGTAATGATCAAGGACTGTTCGTAAATCTGATGGAGGGGAATAAGCTGTCCTCTTCATTGAGTTGGTTGTTCATCCATCGTTGACGTCGATGAGGACCCCAACACCATTATGATGGTGTTGAGACTAGCGCGTGATTTGGATTTAAATGAGGGAGAGTTGTGCAGTATCAGCCTCACTTTCTCTTCCCAATTCCCATCTGGATCCAGTGGCAAGACAGAGTCTAGACGGCTGGAGATGGGACTAGGCGCAGTGGATGACCAGGACGTCTTCTGTGTCTTGTCCTGCTCTACACGTTCCACGACGCTTGCAGAGACGGCCTTCTTGACCATTGGACCTTCCATTGGTCTCGTCCGCTCAATCTGCCGGAGTCTGTCTTCACATGCTGGGATAGACAACTCCCTATCACACCGAGGGTTTGAGACCAGTCGGCTACCCTCACCTGGTTTAGCCGGCTTGTCGAAGCTGTTGCCCAGGGTGTGGCCGCTGTCGCATGCAAACAGCTACGGGGAGCCACAGGTGAGAGCCGAGTGCCAGGTGGGGACCAAGGGTGGACTAACCACCCTGAAAAGGACGCGACATGTTCCCCCACCAGAGGTGCTACCCCTCCCTGACACCCCATACTCATCATGGAGTATTGGTCGTCAGGCTCCTGTAGCACCTCCCTAATGGTAGTAACGAGAAGAGGATATGTCCTGGGTGGGGACCATCCTTAATGATGGATAACACCTTGTTGAGACATAGTCTCTTGAAGATGTCCTCAATAGTGGGGAAGGTCGTGCCCGTGAATGAACTGACTGAGTCCACATTCCTTTTGAGATCCTTTGCATTGGAAGTTTCTGGTCAGAAAGCTCTTCACTGTACATCTATAGTGCTGTTGATGCCCATGGCAGGTGTCCTGAAACTCCTAAGTAGGGTTGCTAGCGTGCCTCTTCATGGTTACATTGATGTGTTGCCCCAAGAGTATTGATGTCTAGGAACTTGAAGCTGTTCATTCTTTCCACAGATGAGTCCTCATTGAGGATTGGTAAGTTTTCTTGCCTTCCTAAAGTCTGCACTCAATTCCTTGGTCTTACTAACATCAAGTGCAAGGTGGTTGTTGCAACTGCACTCAACCAGTCAATCTACCTCGTTCCTTTAAGTCCTGCTCATCAGCAGCTGAGATTCTACCAACAACAGTGGTGTCATAGGAAAGTTTATAGATAGCATTAGAGCTGTGTGGGTGTAGAGAGTAGAGCAGTGAGCTGGCGCAGATACTTGAAGTACACTTGTGTTGATTGTCAGTGAGATGCTATTACCTATCTGCAACTGGTCTCCCAGTAAGGAAATTGAGGATCTAAGCAGAGAGAGGTGCAGAGGCCCAGGTGAAAATCTGAGGTGTAAGGGGACTTGGGAGTGCTTTTGCAGGATTCCCTAAAGGTTAATTTACATGTTGAGTCTATGGTGAGGAGGCAAATGCAATGTTAGCATTCATTTCAAGAAGACTAGAATATAAAAGCAAGAATGTAAATTTGACACTCTATAAAGCACTGATGAAGCCTCACTTGGAGTATAGTGAGCAGTTTTGGGCCCATTATCTAAGAAAGAAGGTACTGAAACTGGAGAAGGTTCAAAGGAGGTTCACAAAAGTTATTCCAGGATTGAGCAGGTTGTCATGAGGAATGTTTGATGGCTCTGGGTCTGTATTCACTAAAATTCAGAAGAATGAGGGGGTGACCTCATTGAAACCTATTAAATGTTGAAAAGCCTCGATAGAGTGGAAATGGAGAGAATGTTTCCTATGGTGGGGGTATCTAAGACCAGAGGACACAGCCTCTGGATAGAGAGATGTCCTTTTAGAACGGAGATGATCAATTTCTTCAGCCAGAGAGTGGTGAATCTGTGGAATTCCTTGCCACGGGCAGCTGTGAAGGCCAAGTCATTGGATATATTTAAGGCAGAGGTTGATAGCTTCTTGATTAGTCAGGGCATGAAGGTAGGAGATTGGGGCTGAGAGAGAAAATGGATCAGCCATGATGAAATGGCAGAGTAGATTCAGTGGGCCAAATGACCTCATTTTGCTCCCATGGTCTTATGGTTTTGGATGGTGGTGTACTCTTGAGTTGTAATTGATAAACGGTAGCCTGAAGTAAAGTGTCATAGAGCACAATATCATAGAAACAGGCCTTTCAGTCCATCCAGTCTATGATGCACTGATCTTCTGCCTAGTTCCGTCCACCTGCACCTGGGCCATATCCTTTCAAACCCCTCTCAACCATGATCCTATCCAAAATTATCTTAAATGTTATATTTGAACCTGAATCTGCCACTTTCTCTAGTAGCTTGTTTCACAGTTGCACCACCCTCTGAGTAAAAAGTTTGTCTTCAGATTTCGCTTGAATATTTCACCTATGACCAGTTCCAGTCTCAGCCAACCTGAAGAGGAAAAGGCTGCATGCATTTTACCTATCTATCTCATAATTTTGTAGATTTCCCCTCGTTCTCATGCCCCCCAGGGAATAAGGTCTCAACCCATTCAACCTTTCCCTATCACTCAAGTCCTTAATCCTGGCAACATCCTTGTAAATTTACTCTGTACTCTTTCAGACTTGTATCTTTCTGGAGATAGGTGACCAGAACTGCACAAGAAACTCCAAATTTAGCCTTGCCAATGTCTTGTACAACTCTTGTGCTCAGTGTTCTGATTTTTGAAGACAAAGGTGCTAAAAGCTCCTTTTACTGTCCTATTTACCTGAGACATAACTTCAAAAGAATTATGGACATATATGTTCCTGGGTCGCTTTGTTCTGCTGCACATCTCATTGTCCTACCATTTGCTGTGAAAGTCTTAACCTTGTTTGTCCTCCCAGTGGTATGTCTTGCAGTTGTCTAGGCTCTGGCCATTCCTTGTGTATTGCCCAAGATGGTGAGAATCTATATGCCTTTTCTACAAAGGGGGACATCACATTCATTCACAATCCTGTGTTTGTCCTTTCTTGTGCACTTCAACAGGATTGCTAATTGGTAATTAGGGGCAGAAATACTGTCCTGGGTTCTCCAGTTATTCTGGACACAGGTGCCTGTGGCAACCTATTTTGAACTCTGCTAACTATTTCTTGTTATAGTTAATTATCTGCTCAACTATGCAAAATAAATGATTTGATGTACCTCATTTCCCTCAAATTTGGCCTATAGGGGCCGGAGTTTTACCAAAAGACTGGCAGATAAATGAGAACTATCTTATTTGTATAGCTTAATTACCTCATGTTCAACCTGGCAACTGTTTTTCAACATCAACGTTGAAAAGAATTATTTGGTGCGAAAGTATTTATTTATTTAGAGATACAGCGTGGAACAGGCTTAGCCTGATTGCAGGGCAATTTACAATGACAATTAACCTACTAACTGGTACATCTTTGGAATGTGGGAGAAAGACTGAGTACCCGGAGGAAACCCACGCATTCATGGAGAGGATATACAGACTCCTTACAGACAATGTCGGAATTGAACTCTGAGCTCCGATGCCCCGAGCTGTAGAAGTATCACTTTGATCTCTACACTACCATGGAGCCACAATTACTTCTACTTTCTATCCTCTTCTTGCTGGAAAATGATACTGCCTAATTGCTGATTTTATATTAAATCATAGAACATCTGTTGTACTGTAGATTGACTCTTTTTACTTTGTACCTCTGCAGTTTCTCAGAGGGACAAAACACTGAAGTAGATTGGACTTTTCAGAAGCAGGATTTGCTTATACTGAGAGCTGCTTGCTTATTATTTATTTATTGATACAGTGCTGAATAGGCCCTCCCACCACCCAGCAATCTCTGACTACCCTGATTTACCCCTATCCTAATCACGAACCAGTTGGCAATGACCAGTTAACCTGCGGTACATTTTTGGATTGTGGGAGGAAACCAGAGGACCCGGAGAAAACTCACACATTCCACAGAGAAAAAGTAAAGACTCCTTACAGAGAACACCAGGATTGAACTCTGAACTCTGATGCCCCAAGCTGAAATAGCATTGCACTAACTGCTCTGCTACTGTGGCACCTGTCTCCATGCTTTCCCTATTTGGATCACCTTAATTTGGTGATATGAATAGCATCTTGTTTATTATGCTAAACAGTAAATTGATTTCATCTGTAAGTTGGGAGCTAAGGTATTCCACATCATGGTAGCGTAGTGGTTAGTGTGACGCTATCACAGCTCTGGACTATGGAGTTCAATTCCGATGTCTTCTGTAAGGAATCTATATGTCCTTCCTGTGGAATGCGTGGATCTTCTCCGGATGCTCCGGTTTCCCCTCACATTCCAAAGATGTACTGGTTAGTAGGTTATTTGGTCAATGTAAATTGTCTTGGGATTTGGCTAGACTTAAATCGGGGAAGTTGCTGGGTTGGTGCTGCTTGGTGGGCCAGGAGAGCCTGTTCCGCCTTGTATCTCTAAATAAAATATATAACATGGCCCCAGATTGTAGATTAAATCAATTTACTATTCATCATAAACCACAAGATTCACTTTGTACAGCCAACTTAAACAGGATTTCTGACGTTGCAGTTCTCTGGAGTAATACCATTGTGCATAGCATAATTAAAACATTATTAATTTTTGAAGGATTTCAGATACCCGTCAGATGCAGCCAGGGCTGGACGACGGAGAACCGCAACAAATGACAGGAGAACAGAGTGTAGGAATTGATCCAGCAGCCAACAAATTGTCTGAATTTGCAAATCGATCTGCTGGTAAGTAATTTGTGTACGAGTGGCTTGGGACTTCTCACATTTTTCTTCCTGGCTATCTGAAATAAAACCTGAAAACATTCTCCATGTACCAACTGATACTCCCTCCTCCCCCTCTTTTTCCATTTCCTGTTGTGGTTACCCTCTTACCCCTTCTCTTCTCACCTGCTCATAACCTCCCTCTGGTTCCTCTCCTTCCCTTTTTTACCATGGTCCACTGTCTTCTGTTAGATTCCACCCTTTACGTCTTCCACCTATCCTCTCCAAGTTTCTTATTTTATCCACCCACCCACCTTCCCCCTTGCACATCACCTGCCAGCTAGTACTCCTTCCCTTTACCCCGCTACTATCCTGGCTTCTTTCCCCTTCCTTTCCAGTCCTGATGAAGGGTCTCAGACTAAAACAATAGCTTATTACCTTCCATAGATGCTACCTGATTTGCTGAATTCCTTTCGCATTTTGTGTGTTGCAGAATGTTTCATTGTTTTGGAAAGCACCATTTTAAATTGCATTTTAATGTAACACTAAAAGGTTTCCCTGAATGGGCAAATATTCATGACTTAATAAGTTTTTGAAATTTCATTCTGTAAAACTGTTCAGTAATAAGTTTAGATTAGATTAGATTATGAGGACGTGCAGTCCTCTTTTATTGTCATTTAGTAATGCATGCATTAAGAAATGATACAATATTCCTCCGGTGTGATATCACAGAAACACAGGACAGACCAAGACTGAAAAACTAACAAAAACCACATAATTATAACATATAGTTACAACAGTGCAACAATACCATAACTTGATGAAGAACAGGCCATGGGCACAGTAAAAAAGTTCAAGTCTCTCGAAAGTCCCACATCTCACACAGACGGGAGAAGGACGAAAACTCTCCCTGCCATGCCTGACCACGGTCCGACTCTGAGTCGTCCGAAAACTTCGAGCCTCCGACCAGCCCTCCGACACCGAGTACCGAGCACCATCTCTGCCGAGCGCTTCGACCCCAGCCTTGGTCGCCAGCAGCAGGCAAAGCTGGGGATTTTGGGGCCTTCCCTCCGGAGATTCTCGAAGTTCTCAGTTGTATTTTAGGATATTATTTCACCCCAAGCTTTATCCTTAGTTGAGTGCCATAAATGGCTGTTCGAATTTGTTGGTGACTTTCCCTTAAGTCGCATTGCCACTAAACACGTTGTAACTATGAGCAAAGTCACCGGAGAGACACTGAAGCTAGTAGATATAGAAGCCTTTATGCTAACAAAATGAGTATACAGGCATCATATTCGAGACACTCATGGAAAAAGAGACCTGCTTTATCCAATATTAAGATCAAAGGTAACAGCAAGACAATTCTATAGTTCCGATGTATCTACAATGCTTCCTTTAAATTACATATAGTTTTCACATCCACGCTCCAGACACCCAAAATGAATGGTAGTCCCCACTGACTCTAGGCCAGATTCATGCATATCCAGGCTTTTGAGGTCTAAGTGGAGTGTTTCTTTGTTTGCAATTGACTCCAGCCTGCAGCTCTAGGAAACCCATTGTTCTGAGCTGCATCTTAAATTCAGTCTGCAAACCACATTCAAAACTGAAGTATGGCTGCTGTTGAAAGTAATATTTGCTACATACCCTAACTCTGGAATATGCCCTAACAAACATCATTAGTGCTCCCTTGAAATAAAGCTGTGGTTTGAAGAACCTAACCATACAGTAATCATCATTCATGGAAGAAATGATTTGTGTTTTCTTGTTTGCAGATTGTAACAATTTGTCAGGTTGCTGGTTACCAAGTGTCTGTTTCATGTATTCCATGCAGGCTTCCATTTGCAGGCTGTTGATCAGAGAACACTGCAGCAGACAACTATACAATCTGTCCAGCACCCACAACAGCAACAGCAGCAGCCACAACAGCAACAGCAGATGATGATGATGATGATGATGAAGCAGCAACAACAGCAGCAGCAGCACCAACAACAGCAGCCAGACTCAAAGTCAATTAGAATTCCAGTGACCCCTAATACACTTCCACCTAAAACTGCCTTAACTCCAGATGCGTCGAGAATGCCACTGACCACAGCTGGTAATAAAGCAGTCATGGTAAGCTTGCCTGGCCAGAGTGGAGTGCCGCCGTCACCAGATAAATCGAGGATGCCTTTATTAGTTGGCCATCAAGCTGGTAACACACTCAGGAAGATGCCTTTCCAGGAAAATATTCAAAATGTCCCATCGTCCGTCCCCGAGGAAGGAAACACAACTGCACATCATCCTGATGGAACAGCAACTGAACTTTCGCTCTCCACTGGATCCCAAGTTAATCCGGGGCCACAACCTGTTCCCCTACCCACCCAAGTGCTCATCACTGGGACTAAGCCTGGACATCCTCAGATCTCAACGCCACAAGGTGCAAGTCCACAGCAGCAGGGACCCCTTCCTTTACAAGGCACACACAACCTTCACTTTCCTAATACTACTACTACTACACAAACCTCAAGACCAAAAACACCAAACCGAGCAAGCCCCAGACCCTATTTTCCCCATACACCCACCAGTAGACCACCCAGCACAGAACCTTCTGAGATAAGTTTGTCACCTGAAAGATTAAATGCATCTATCGCAGGTCTTTTCCCTCCTCAAATCAACATTCTCTTACCTCCTCGGCAGCCCCCTTTAAACAGAGGATTTGATCAACAGGGTCTAAACCCAACCACTCTGAAAGCAATTGGGCAGGCCCCATCCAGTATTCCTCCCCTTGCCAGCAACCCGTCTGCTACTGTGGCTTCACAGGCAAATAAGCTGGATTCAGTAATAGTCAGTTCAGCAAAACAGGCTACTGGAAAACGTGCAAGTCCTAGTACTAGCAGGAGAGCCAGCACTGGGGCCAGTCGAAAAGCTGGTCAGAGTTCGGGCAGACAAAGTGGGAAAGGCTTGAAATCAGCATTGACCCTTCAGCAGAACCCTGCCATCGTACCAAACATGGATGTACAAAAGAACATTCTAACAGGCGCAGCACAGGTTCTGTCAAATTCAGTTCCCGGAAGTTTGAGTGATCCTAGCAATATAGTTCCAAGTACTCAAAATACACCAATTTCTGTCAGAATTTTTGCTAACCATCCTGAAGAAAGCAAGGAAGGTTTACCCTTGTCTGGCAATGGTACATTGAAGCAGGTCTCTAGTAACAAAGAACAGATGTCCTTTGAATGCAGTCCTCAAGGCATCAACAACTTGGAGAAGAAGATTGGTCCTGAGATTCAAGTAAAAAAAGGAATTAAGCCACTGGAAGCTGTTAATCCTGGTGGATGTGGAGAAGAAAAAAGCCTGCCACCTTTAAGAGAAGTTCCAGTTTCACTTAATCAACTTCTGGACACTTCTGGTAGTCCTGGTGCTGCCGTTAAGACCACTAGTTCCAACCAAATGGGACATCCTATACCTTCTGGAGATAAAGAGAAAGATGAATCTGTTAAGGAAATTCCTAGCACATCAGCACAAGTCATTTGTGACAGTGGCTTAGCCCCAAGTCGACCAGAACCGGGGGAATTAAATATTAACGTGACTCAAAGTGGTCCACCTAGGGTGCCCACACCAGTGGTGCCTGCGTCTATCTCTGCTTCAAATCCAATAACAGTGTTTCTAAGTTCTAGTCCCATTAAATCTGCAAGCAGTGTAACTGCACCTGCACAGACTCAGTCTCAGCCTGCGGTTGTTCCATCTGTGGTCACAATGCCAACCCTGGGTAATAAAGTGGTATCTGATGTACAGCCAATGGTACACACAGGCTCTCAGCCAGCGTTCATCACTGCACCTGTGTTTATAAATACGTCTGTATTCCAGGTGGTTAAAGAACCTTTGTTATCTCAATCAGCCACCGTTCCTAAAGTAACTTTACCTTCAACTTCTTCATTGGTGTCCCAGTCTGTTACTGTAATCCAGGTATCCCACACTGCTCCGAGTTCATGCTCAGCAGTTTCAACTACCCCACCTGTCAATAGCACCATTAACTCTTCTTCTGCACCAACGAGCAGACTGCTGGTTCAGAGGTCATCTGCATCCCCCGTTCAGCCACCTTCCACTTCTCCGGCTCCTCCAACCGTCTCCTCACCATCTCCTCACAGGCCAGCTGCAGACTTCGGCCTCAGTGAACCTCTTCAGAGTAACGGCACGGTTGACCAAAGCTCTTCAGCTTCATCCCACCCAAGTGCAGTTGCAACGTCACCTACTTCAGCTAGCCCAGGTAGCTCTAATAGTAGTAGGCGAAGTCCAATATCATCCAACAAAGGAAGAGGGAAAGTAGATAAAATTGGTCAACTCCTCATGACCAAGGCATGTCAGAGGGCCTCCCCAGATAAGAAAGATGACCCAGCAGCATCTGAATTGGCTTACCCAGGTGTTGATGGTCAGATGCCAAAAGCAGCACTTCCTGGTAGTCCTGAAGGAGAAGTTCCTCCTATTGAGACTAATCAGACCAACATTTCTTCTCCAACTAGTCAACCAGACGTAGGCACTTCTGTTAACATCACACTTGGTACAACTAGCAGCTCTGCTTCTTCTGTCTCTGTTTCCTCACCTGCAAATACATTGAGTAGCACTTCTCAAAGCAATGTCACGTCAGCTGCCTGCCCCCAGAGCCTTGATCCTGAATCTGTAGTAACTGTTGGTGATAGCAGTCTTGCAGTCTCACAATCTGAGGGAAGTTGTTCGTCAGCAGAGAAAGTGGGAACAGATAAAGAGCACCAACCAAATACAGGTACCTAATTGGAACTGTGCATGTGTTTGCAGAATTCTGTGTGAATTAAGTAAGCATCAGCACATAGTCTTATTTGTTGTAATTTTAAGTAGCATATAGTTTTAACCACCATATCTACATCTTTTGAGTTGCTTCTAAAATTGGGAACAACCATCCCTCAACCAATGGAGCATAATGACACTACTCTGCTTTGAGCTGCATGATTTGATTTTTGAGCTATCTCAAAGCTTATCAGATATTTTGAGAGAAGAAAGCAAGATTGGCAATATTATGACACTTTTAATCCGAATTATTCTACATTGTTCCATGCATCCAAGTTAATAAATCATGCAAATCAGTGATTTAATTACCAAATCTGTGGAGGTTATTGTACAACTTCTGTCAGTGTCTAAATGTTCTCTACCTTTTTATTCAAAAGTAGAATATTTTTCCAAGAGTACCAATGATATTAACCAATTCTAGAAAGGATTGTCTTTTGCAACCATTGGGCATTAGTTCAAGCCAATTTAAATATCTTTAAAGTGTTGTGCTGCAGGAAAACACATCAATTGTTTTGCACATTAATGTCCCATAAATATGATATCACCAACAAAAATTCAAATTTTGCATGATAGCCATTTGCCAGAAGATTGAGCTCTTCAAATAACCAGTTGAGATCTTTAACATTTACCTGAGAGGATTGCTGGCAATCCTTGATCTATTTAGCCACAAGGGAATACTCTGACCATGCAATAATTCCTCCAGTAATTTATAATCTTGAATGTAGATAGTTTTCACTTCCCTAAGGCTTGGTTCTGCAAGTAAATTACTCTTTAAAATGATATTTTTTATTCAGTGGTTTATCATCATCATCATCATGTGCTGTGTGGTATGACGTGGGTAGTCATGGTCATTCCATGACCATGATTATTCTTGGCAAATGTTTTTACAGAAATTGTTTGTCATTGCCTTTTTCTGGGCAGTGTCTTTACAAGACGCGTGACTCCAGCCATTATCAATACTCTTAAGTGATTGTCTGCCTGGCGTCAGTGGTTCCATAACCAGGACTTGCGACATGCACCAACTGTTCATACGACCATCTAGCACCTGCTCCCATGGCTTCACGTGACCCTGTTAGGGAGGGGCTAAGCACCTTGTCCAAGGGTGACCTGTTGGCTAGCCTTACACCTCCATTGGTAGAGATGTTTCTCCTCCACATCACCCAATTCGGTGGTTAGTCAGTGCTTTGATATGACTGGTCATGACCTTACCATAGTAAGGGCTCTTTCTGTAGTTGTCAAAATCCTTTCTTTGACAAATAATCACTCAGGCTAAACTTACTGAACTGCTCAAATGTGTGATCCAGGCCCACAGTCCCGACTTTTCAATGATTCTAGGCTCGTGTTTAGGTATTTTCAATCATTCTGAATAAGAAAACAGGCATAATGAGGTAAACAGGCTCTGAAGTTGATCCTGCCATTATGCAGTTCTCAAGTTTCTCCACTGGTTGGTGCTGGAGCCAATGTTACCACAAAAGATTTCAGTACATACAGACAAGTGTCCAAATACATAATCATTCTGTCATAATTAGGCACTGTTGACATTTAAAACCCTATTATAGAAGAGCATTTAAATAACTACTGATAATAATGAAAAGAAAGTAATGTTATTTCCATTGGAACATGAGGAATTAAATATCAATATTGCCTTATTATGACCAAATGATTATGTTTTTAGCACTGAAATCATTTGTGGTAACATTAGCTCCAGCACTAACCAGTGTTGCTCTGATTTAGGAGTATTGTTCATAGTCAGAATTGTGTACGAGATACAGCGTAGAAGTGTGGTCCAGAGGTAGATGGTTTTTTTGAGCTGCACAAGACTTTCTCCATCATGCCACATCTGCCCCCATCAATATGACCTGCTCTTGATATACCTAATTATCTGCACCTCAACGTATACACTATTTCTCTAAAATATTAATTGTAATAGTTCCACACTGTCAACTTCCCGGGCAAAGAAATTCTACTTTGTATTTATTTTTACCTTAATTCTGTTTTATTTCTCCACTTCTGGCTGCCATTTCTGATTCTTCTATTGCCCTCCTCTTCCCTGAGGGAATCATCTCCTCTTCCCTGAGGGAAAATCATCAGATATTAATTCGGCTTGAATTGTTGCAGTTTTCAGTCTAATTTTAACTTTCTTTTGGCCTAGTTCACTGTGGCATTGCTTCTCTCTGGGTGTCAAAAGCTGTCTGAGTTGGAGGAGATGATTTTTCAAATGCCTCTGCAAGGTGCAATAAATGTGAAATGCACCTCTACTCATAGAAAACATTCTGCTATCAAACAAATGCTTGTCAGTTTTTAAATTTATCTTCCCTAGCCACATGCTATACTATAGTTGGTGTATTGGTTACTTACAATGTGAAAGGATTGCTGAAAGAAATTGTATCTTCAAATTTGCAAAGGCCCAGCCATATATTATGTCACTGTATTGTAAAGTAATTTATACTCAAGGTGGCCACTTTATGAAGTACACCTGTACTGCTGCACGTTAATGCAAATATCTAATCAGCCAATCATGTGGCAGCAACTCAATGCATAAAAATATGCAGACGTGGTCAAGAGGTTCAGTTGTTTTTCAGACCAAACATCAGAGTGGGGAAGAAATGTGATCTAACTGACTTTGACCGTGGAATGATTGTTGGTGTCAGATGGGGTGGTTTGACTATCTCAGAAACTGCTGATTTTCTTGGATCTTCACATACAGTTGTCTCTAGGGTTTACAGAGAGTGATGCGAAAAGCACAAAACATCCAGGGAGTGGCAGTTCTGTGGGTGAAAATGCCTTGTTAATGACGGAAGTCAGAGGAGAATGGCCAGACTGGTTCAAGCCAGCAGGAAGGCGACAGTAACTCAAATAACCATGTATAACAGTAGTGGTGTGCAAAAGGACATCTCAAACTGCACAGCACATCGAACCTCGAAGTGGATGGGCTAGGACAGCAGGAGACCACAAACGTACACTCAATGGCCATGTTATTAGTTACAGGAAGTAACTAATAAAGTGACCACTGAGTGTATGTGACAATAATACCACATGCCCAACACAAACCCTTTAACATGCAGTGATGATGCAGCTCTTCTTTCCAGTTCTATCCTATCAGGTGTTCTGCATCTGTCATTTCCTGATAAAGCTGCAGGTGGCTTATTGCAATAGAAAGCTGAGTTGACAAAAGGGTTCGACCAAACAATAAGAATTAACCATCTTCCTGGCATAGCCATAACACTCGACAGCTAAGGATAAGCATTAAAGAACTTGAGGGTAGGCTTGAGTGCAAAATCTCAATTCATAGGAAGTTTGCAACATCTGGAGAATCTATAGTCACAATTCTGTTGCGTTGAATATCAGATACCATCAAAATTTCTCTGTACAGTGAGACTACCCTGAATTTTAAAAGCATACTGTACATCCACTCATTCCCCCCCCCATCCAGTGCAAAAGTTGCTTAAAAGCAAAATATTTTGGTTGCTGAATCTGAACTGAAAGTAGATAACACTAAATTGCTATTTTGTATGAGTGTAAAACAAGAGATGGTAGTGTCTGGAACATTGACTACTGGTAATTTTAAATGTTTGATCTCTTAATTGAGACAGCTGAAGAGTGGGAGCTAGGTGACAGGACCTATACTTAATAATGACTTCTTTCCTTGGAGTGAAGAATTTACTGAAGCAAATCATGTTCTTCCTGTTGGATTTTTTTTTTTGTTTCCCATATCTTGGAACATTATTTGGCTTTCAAACATATAAGTGCCCTGACTAAAAAGAATATGAAGCAAGAAAAACATAGATGGAGGGGCTCAGGTGGTCGAGCAACTTCTATGTGGGTGAATAAATTGGGGCGCCATTGGCGTGACAGTACGACAGCTCAGGGCATTCTGGAGGTCAGAGTTCAATTTTGGTACATTCTCCCCGTGACCGTATGAGTTTCCTCCGGGTGCTCTGGTTTCCTCACAGAGTCCACAGATGTACCAGTTAGTAGGTTAATTGGCATTATAAATTGTCCTGTGATTAGGCTAGGGTTAAATAGTGGGTTGCTTGACAGCATGGCTTGTTGGGCCAGGAGGATCTGTTCTGCTCTGTATCTCTAAATAAAATATTGCAAGACTGAGCAGAGAGGAAAGATGGCCAGTATTTAAAAAAAGGGGAGGGAGGGAGCAAGTGTTGACAGGGTGAATAGTTAGGCATGGCCTAGATGGGCCAGAGGACCTGTTTCTGTGCTGTGGTGTTCTGTGACTGACAGTGGAAGGATGATGGACAAAGGAGCCAGATGGGAGAGAGTGAAGGTGGGGGGCAGCTGCTAGAGGTTGATAGCAGAGACCCCAGGTGGAGCGGAGGTTTCCATTGAGGGTCTAGGATCTGAGGCACATCCCAGAATTAAGGTACATTCTACAAAACTGAGATGAGGTTCAAATTCTTCTGCTAGAAGGTGAATCTGTGGAATGGTGGAGCACATTTGATTCTGCTCCTTAATCCTAATGGTTTTATGAACACAAAGTTTGTAAATCCTGCTATATGATGTGAGAAAAATGATCAATGGGGCTATTAAAGGACAAAAGGAAGGTCATTTGAAACTGGGGCGGGAGTGGGTAGAGAGTGTAAAATGCAGAGGACGGACTGGTTAAACGCTAGATTCTGCAAATACTGGAAATCAGTCCAGAGTAACAAACAGGAAATGCTGGAGGATCTCAGCAGGTCAGGCAGCACCTATGGAAAGGAATGAACAGTCAACTATTTTGGGCTAAGACCTGAAATGTTGACTCTTTATTCCTTTCCAACGATGCTGTCTGACCTGAGTTCCCCGAGCAATTGTGTATGACAAGACAGGTTAAGACAGACAGGAGGAACAATTACTCATGTCCACAGACTTCACCCATCGCATCTCTTCCTCAATGGTTCCTGTTTAACAATTTCTTTAACAGATTCCAGCACTTGTAGCCTTTGTTTCTGCTCATCACCCTCCATATCTCTATCTCCAACTACCCTCTTTTCCCCTCCTCCCATCCCCCCCCCCCACCGCCACCCAGGGGGAAAAAAATTGGCTCTGTCAGTCATTCTGCTGTCCTTGGTCCACCTAATAGCCCCTGTGTTACCCTTCTCTTCTGTTTATAGCAACAATCTTCTATTGCCACTGCCCTGTTGCAGGGTTTCAACCCAAAACCTGAATCACTCCTTTACCCTCTCCACAGATGTTACTGTACTGGCTGAGTTCCTCCAGAATTTTTTTTTGCTCCATATTGCAGCATCTGCTGTATCTTCAAGAATATGTAGTCTTGCATCATAAAAGCAGACAATTCCTCTTCTGCTTCCCCATAATTCTGATTTCCTTTTTCCTGCTCAAGCATGCAACCAATTTTGTTTTGAAAGTTGCTGTTAAATTTTTTTTGCCACTTTCAGATAAAGCACTCCAGATCATAATATCATATTGCAAAAAAAAACTTATGTCCATTCTTGTCTCCTGACAGATTCCTGCTTCTTCAGCCCTTTACCTCATCTGCCCTTACCTCATCTGCATATCAGCTGCTACCTTTTCATTTCGTTCACCTTCCCCTTCACCTATCACCTCATAGCTTGTACCCCCACTTTATTCTGGCTTCTTCCCCCTTCCTTTCCAGTGCTGATGAGGGGTCTCAGTCCAAAAAGTTGATACTTTATTCATTTCCATAGATTCTGCCCTGACTTGCTGAGTTCCTCCGGCATTTTGTGTGTCATTCGGTTCTTTTGACAACACTACACTGGCTCCTCCAGTCTCTGACTCCTGTCAATGGAAACAATCTCCTCCTTTCAGTTCTTATGAAAAGCCCTGATTTATAAACATCACACTTCATTAGTAGTTGGTCTTCTCTGGTTTCTGCACAAAATTAGTTGTTAAATCAACTTGCGGTCAAATGATAATTGTCCACAGGATAGGCAGAGGTCATTATCTTTTCCCCATTGCTATTGAAGACGAAATTGTAGTTTATTTGCTGCCTCTATTTTTGCTTGAATTGGAAATTCTTAAATTATTGTGTTGAGCTAGTTTAAATCGGTGATAAGTGTACTGCATCAACTTATTTTTAAGCTAATAGTATGTTGATCATTTTGTGCTAATGGCAGGATATTGCTAAATGTGCATGCAAAATTTCCCATTGGAATTCAATTTTAATTAATAACCCAATTTGCATTCCTTGCTGTAAACATTATTTTGATTAACATACAAAGCATTGGCATCTCATCTATTTTTATGCACTTCTCTTTTGGTAGTTGAGCAAAGAAAAGAAGCTTTGGAACATTCGGACACAGGACTGCCAGCCACCAGTAAGTAATTATGGTTTTAATGGTCTTTTATGTGTACACTGTATGAAATTCCTTGTTGCTACTTTAGCTGGAAATTCCACAAACTGAGCCCCAGTGGGATTAAAATTTCAAGTAAAAATGGAAGCTCATCAGTAATATAATTTACTCTTAACAGTAATTACTTACTACCCTTTACGCCACTGGCGTTTAGGTCAGCAATGAAGATCCTCCATCTCTGTCCATACAGCGACACACAGATATGAAGGGTTCTTCATTGCTGTTTCCGTAACATTCTTTTTCCCCCAATCAGGGTTGTTAGCCCTGAGCTGAACCCCCAAACCTGAAGGATCAGTGGACCTCTCTTGATCTGGCCTCTACCCTTTGACCTGTTTGGCATGAGTTACCTTACCAAGAGCCAAAGCACAAAGCCGACTCCAGCCAACATGCTCTCCAGGTCACTGAGGCACACAACCCTACAAATCCAATGACAAGGATGTGGTTGTCTTGTAGTTCATAACAGTAAAGCTTCCCAGGATGTGGCTTGCATTACCACCATACTGTGGGATAAAATTGGCAATTTAATACTGAATTTTCGCTAGTTTTACCACTTTTTTGAGTTAAATGTGTCCATATCTGAGGAATAAAGGATATTCATTCAACTTTTAAGCATTACTACTTTGACTCCTCTTGGGTTTATGAATATTGCGATATAATAGTGCATTTTTTTTTTTGTAGGAAGAGGTGCAGTCGATGTTTCAGGCCGAGACCCTGACGAAGGGTCTGAAACGTCGACTGCACCTCTTCCTAGAGATGCTGCCTGGCCTGCGTTCACCAGCAACTTTTATGTGTGTTGCTTGAATTTCCAGCATCTGCAGAATTCCTGTTGTTTTCTTTTTTTGTTCCTCCTTTCACGTACTTTCTCCCCTCTTTCTCCACACATCACTACGCCTGGCCATTCCATGCACCTGCCAAAAAATAAGCTTGGAAATGTTATACTTCTGGGGTGGCATGGTAGCGTGGCAGCTAGCAAAATGCTTACTGCATCGGTGATTGGAAGATTGGGGTTCAATTTCCACCACTGTCTATAAGGAGTTTGTACATTCCCCTTGTGACCACGTGAGTTTCTTCAGCATGCTCTGGTTTTCCTGCATATTTCAAAGACATTGGGTTATGGTTAATAAGCTGTGGGCATGCTCTGTTGGAGCCAGAAGCATGGCAACACTTGCATGCTGCCCCCAGCACGTCCTTGGACTGTGACTGTGCAAACAACACATTTCACTGTGTTTTGATGTACATGTGACAAGTAAAGCTAACCATGAGGGAAACAGAAAAAATTAAAAATTTTCCCAAGGTGAATTGGCATTGGGCTTTGTTTGATTGAGGCTTACCTGCAGACTGTCCCTTCCATACTACAGTTCTGTTGTATGATATAGGATGAGGCCAATCAGCTTATTGAAACAACGCTGTCTCTCAAAACATTGTGTTGGTCTCTTTCCCCATTGAATTTTCTGTAACCCATTCACACTTGCTGGACCCCAAGGTATTCTTTTCTGAATCATGGTAATCTATGAAGACCTCTTTGTTCTGATGCCAGTAATGGCCTGGATCCTGTAAATCCGGGGAGATTAATGTCTTCATTCTGACAGACAGAGTAAAGAATCTGAAGGCTTGCTTCAGTTAACTGTTGGACTAGCAGTGAGATGTACTTTTGATTCAATGATTGTTTAATGTCATTTCCAGTCCAGTACACAAGTGTAAAGGGAAATGGGGTCATCATTACTCTAGATCCATTGCAGCATAGAAAAAAAACACAGTAAGATAAACAACACAATAATAAAAAAACAAAATGGAAAAATAAATATGAGATGACTTGTATACATTGATTATATGTCCATAAAGTGACACTGGGCACACGAGTGTCTATGCACAAGGTGGCTGGCAGGAAATGATGAAGTAATGGTGGGTTGGTGGGTTAGTGGGTGGAGCCTTACTGCTTGGGAAAGTAACTGTTTTTGAGTGTGGTGGTCCTAGCGTGGATACTGTGTAGCAGCCTCTCTGATGGGAGTGGGACAAACAGTAGATGAGCAGGGTGGGTGGAGTCCTTCGTGATGTAACTGGTCCTTTTCTAAAAGCTTTCTGTATATATGTCCTTGATGGTGGGTAGGCTGATGCCAGTGATGCCTTGGGCAGTTTTGACTACCCGTTGTAGAGCCTTCCTGACCACCGCAGTATAGTTTCCGTATCATGCAGCACCCTCTACTATGCATCTGTAGAATGCTATGGTAAATGATGTACTTTTGATGTGGTATGTATTGGAGAATCATCTGCTGGACTTTCGCAGGTATCATCTCACTTGTATTGAAGAGAAAGATTAACTTTTTGTCAAGTACATCAAAGCATACAGTGAAAAATGTCATTTGCATCAACAACCAACACGGTCCGAGAATGTTCTGGGGGCACCTCACAAGTGTCACCATGCTTCCAGCACCAACATAGCATGCTTACAACTAACTATCCCTAACTCATATGTCTTTGCAATGTGGAAAGAAACCTAAGTGGTCATGGAGAGAACATACAAACTCCTTATTGTCAGCATGGGGACTGAACACTGATCTTTCGATCACTGGTGCTGGTAATCTGTATGGAAAGGAGTTTACAACACCTTTCCCATGCAGGTGCTGTTT
Source organism: Mobula birostris (assembly GCF_030028105.1). Taxonomy (NCBI): domain Eukaryota; kingdom Metazoa; phylum Chordata; class Chondrichthyes; order Myliobatiformes; family Myliobatidae; genus Mobula; species Mobula birostris. The sequence goes on from NC_092371.1 coordinate 75,215,964, forward strand.
TGTGTGAGCATGTTCTAATATTTCTCTGCCTTAGCTAACAAAACTGGCAATGGAGCTTTTAAAATCAGTCTTCCCACCAAATGTGTCATTTTATTAGATCAGATTAATTTGAGACTTCTCTCTTCATTGGCTTGGATACTTGGATTTGGTGGTTGCATTATGGCTATAGAACAGACCTCAGTCCTCCAGTTGGACATCAACCACCCGCTAGCTGCAGCAATTGATGGATTGAGCTTAGTGATGATGATCACCACCCTACAAAGCAACCTGCAAATTTCACATCCTCAAGCACATTGGAAGCTTTGAGCCCCTTTGAAACTTCTTTATGGCTGAAATCCAGAACTTCCAGAAGACATGCTAAACCAAAGTTATTTGTCCTTCAACCCTTGGTTTGAACTGGGAAAGAGAGGAAGCATATTGGTTAAAATTGGCCAAATTGTTATAAGTGGTATGTACCTTGATGTAGAAGCCAGGTTTCTCATCTAACAATGGAAATTTTGTGCCATTGATCCAGAGAATTGAAATTGAATTCAGCTTTATTTTCTTGAGATACCAAATTCTAGTACAAAAAAAAGTTTTGTCTCATAAATGGTAAATGTGAAACTACTGGATTATCACCAGATTCCACAAGAAGATTATCTTCTTAGTCTGCCCATAACATGATTCCAGATCCACTAATGTGTTGGTGATTTTTTTTTTAACTGTTTCCTAACTTCGGGGTAGCTAGGGGTGGCCATTTAATTCTAATGTTTCCAGCAACGTAAACACCCCATCAACGCATGGTTAGCTAATAAAGTAAAAGTGGGAGGAATAGGGACAAAACTTGCCATTATACATACATATGTGTAAAACATCTAGTGTGTGAAGGGGAATTTGTTTAATTGTTTATGTTTCTGCTATTAATGGTCATTATGAGCGATGTTTGAGGCTTACAGTTTGCAAGTTGATGTGTGTTAACACACACAACATGCTGGAGAAGCTCCGTTGGTCAGGCAGCATCTGTGGAAAGGAGTAAGCAGTTGACGTGCTGAAACTGGAAAAGAAGGGGCAGAAGCTAGAATAAGATGGAGGGAGCAGAAGGAGTACAAGCTGGCCAGTGATGGGTGAGACCAGGTGAGGGGGAATGTAGGTGATTGCAGGAAGGAGGGTTAAGTAAGAAGATGGGAGGTGATAGGTGAGAAAGTTAAGGGGCTGAAGAAGGGGGAATCTGATGGGAGAGGAGAGTGGACCAATGGGGAGAAAGGGAAGGAGGAGGGGCACCATTTCAAAAGTGCTTCTGAATCCAGGGATTGAAAAACTGCATCTAAAAAAAAGCATTTGTTTGTTATCTAGGCTCACATACTTAATATAATCCAAGATGAATGTCCACTGAGCTATTTATTGCTTAAGAATATTTTCTTTTGTTTTTAGCACCCCAAGTTGTTCCAGAGCAAATATCCCCCAATTCAGTGCAACAAGGGACCACAGTGAAAAATGGTAAGGTGATGCATTCAAAAGATGAATCTCTTAATAACTGGAAAGAAACATTTGATTCTTCAAGTAGTACACTCCTTTACAACTGATCACTCGTATAATGATGCATATGAGTTTGGACTGTGTTAACATGACAGTTTAACAGTGCTATATCTATTTGCATCAAAAACATTCATGAAAACTTCCCTGATGTCCATCCATTCTGAGCCATTAAGGGTTTATGTTTGATCCCTGGTCTGTAATGAGTTAGCTGCTCTCAGCTACAGCATCAGAGGGATGCTAAAGCTGGTATGGAAACAAAAGATTGCTTGGGATCTTTGGTGGTATGTTCAACAAGCAACTCACTTGGTGAATTGTAAGGGTAACACAGATGCCATTTAAGTTGGCTTTGAACTCCTGTACCATGGTGGCACATACAAAATGCTGGAGGAACTCAGTAGGTCAGGCAGTTTCTTCCCCCTTCCGTTCCAGTCCTGATGGGGGGTCTTAGCCCAAAACATCGACTCTGTATTCCTTTCCGTAGATACTGCCTGACCTGCTGACTGTGTGTTACTTTGGATTTCTAGCATATGCAGAATGTCCTATGTTCCTGCACCATGATTTAGCTTCCATGGTCAGCCATGTCATTGAAAAGTGGGTAAGGCTCAATGAGTTTTATAGCCTATTCCTTGTGAGCTTTTGTGTTTCTTGTTCGTCCTCCCCATTTTGTCAGGATCTTTCTTTATAAAAAGTGGATTAATGCTTAACAGCTGTAAAGGATTTTTCAAACAAGCATTTTGCTGTCAAAATAACATGATCCATTAAGCAGATTTTGTTTTGTGTGCGCAGGAGAAGACTTGAATGTTGCAAATGAAGTGGCTCAGAGGTAGGTGTATGTATACAATTATTAATATAATGAAATTTAGAGTTAGAGATTTAAATATTGATTCACAACCTTTGATTAAAGGTTATGGATAGAAAAGCATATGGTGCAATGGCCTTCATCATTCGTGGGATCGAGTTTGGGAGCTGAGAGGTAATGTTGCAGCTATATAGGACCTTGGTCAGACCCCACTTAAAGTACTGTGCTCAGTTCTGGTTGTCTCACTATAATGTGGAAACCATAGAAAGGATGCAGAGGAGATTTTCAAGGATGTTGCCTGGATTGGGGAGCATGCCTTATGAGAATAGGTTGGGTGAACTTGGCCTTTTTTCCTTGGAGCAATGGAGGATGAGAGGTGACCTGATAGAGGTGTATAAGATGATGAGAGGTATTGATCGTTTGGATAGTCAGAGGCTTTTTCCCAGGGCTGAAATGGCTGGCACGAGAGGGCACAGTTTTAAGGTGCTTAAGGTTTTTTACGCAGAGAGTGGTGAGTGCGTGGAATGGGCTGGCGGCGACGGTGATGGAGGCAGATACAATGGGGTCTTTTAAGAGACTTCTGGACAGGTATATGGAGCTCAGAAAAATAGAGGGCTATGGGTAATTTCTCAGGTAAGGGCCTGTATTGTGCTGTAGGTTTTCTATGTTTCTATGTTTTTAGTTGAACTGTAGAAAATTTCCAGTGCAGAAGGCTATGATTCTAAAATTTCCACGTATATTAGGCATGAATACATTCCTGTCATAGAACACTACAGCACAGAAGCAGGCCCTTCAGCCCATTTAGTCCATGCCAAACTATTTATCTGCTTAGACCTATTGACCTGCACCCAGACCATAGCCCTCCCTACCCCTCCCATCCATGTACATATCCAAATTTCTCCCAAATATTGAAATCAAACCTGCGTCCACCACTTACATTGACAGCTCATTCCACGTTGTAACCACCCTCTGAGTGAAGACATTCCCCCTCATTTTCCCCTTTAACCTGTGACCTCTTATTCTGGTGTCACCCAACCTCTGTGGAAAATGCTTGTGTGCATTTACCTTATCTATACCCCTCCATAATTTTGTATAGCTCTATCAAATCTCCTCTCAATCTTCGACTTTGTAGGGAATAAAGTCTTAATTTTATTCCTAGTTCTGGTGGTAATTCAAGTGTCATTGAGCCAGATATGTGAAAGAATTGAGAGTTACAGGTTGAAAACAAGCTACTTTAACTTGCTGTTTCAGCTTAATTTAATATTTTTGGAATGAAAGACCCTTAACTTTAGACAAGCTCATGGGGTTTAAAACTGAAGCAACATCAAGCTGCAAATCCAATCTACCCATCTTTGAATTCTCATTTCTGAACTTTTTTCCCATTTAAAGGATTCTAAATTTAAAATAAGACAATTGAACCAAGAATCAATTATGTAATTACTCTGCACTCCAATCAATTTTAATATTTTGTTTTGTTGTTTGAAGTTGGGTGACACTGTAGCGTAGTGGTTAACAACGCTTTATGGTACAGGTGAACCCCGGTTCAATTTCCACCAGTGCATGTAATGAGTTTGTGTTCTTGCCATGACTGCGTGGGTTTCCTCAGGGTGCTCCGGTTTCTTCCCACAATCCAAAGACATTCTGGTTGGTAGCTTAATTGGTCTTTGTAAATTGTCCTGTGATTAGGCTAGGATTAAATCGGAGCATTGCTGGGCGGCATGGCTCATTGGGTAAGAAAGGCCTATTCTGTGCTGTATCACAATAAATAAATAAATAAACATTTACAAAGTAGCAGCAGGCTGGTCATTACCACCCGTAGCTCCATAGATTTTTAAAAAATCTTCTGTACAAAGCAATTGTTCAACTTCTCAGCCCACTACTGGTGACCTAGTAGAGATTTGGAGCCTTTCTAAAATGCAGGCTCTAATGCTACATTGAACAGCTCTGAATTCTTACATTTAATGTTATTTTTAGGTATAATAGTTTAAAGTTGCTTTTTTGTGACTTTTCCGGGAGAAAAAGCAATGTAAGTTTTTGGCAAAACAGGGGTTTTGTAAGTGTAGTGATCTGTAGGTAATGCAAACACCAGTTCCATCTTACAATGAGGCATCCTCTGCCTGACTCAAAGTTCTTTTCATTTATATCAACTTTTTTGGTCAGTTTTGGACACCCCTGCATCTCAAGTCATTGTCACCAATTGGATGGTTAATTCAGATTTCTTCACCATCACGTTGAGAGAATGGGGAGATTCCCATGGGCCACTGAGCAGAGATTGATATATTGTCTTGTGCTGAACTATTTGACCTCAGTTTAAGCGATTCTTTTACCATGGAGTGTTATGGTCAAGAGGCACAATTGTCTGCTGTTGATTGAAATGCAAATTCTGACTATTCAGTGGCAAAGTCTATTTACGGCCATTGATCTAAAAGTCACCCAACCATTTATTACCAATAGTTGAGGTCTTGTTTACGTGAAAATCAGAGCTCATTGCTTTTAAGACAAGGGTGGGAAAGGTTAGGTTCTAGAAGATGGTTGGCTGCCACTGACTAGTGGTGTTCCACAGGGATCTGCATTGGGACTGATTCTTTTTACATTATATGTCAGTGATTCAGATGATGGAATTGATGGCTTTTGTTGCAAAGCTTACGGACAATAGGAAGATAGATGGAGGGGTAGGTAGTTTTGAAGAAGTAGCAAGGCTACAGAAGGACGTAGACAGATTAGACAAATGGAATACAGTATCAGGAAGTATATGGTCATGCACTTTGGTAGTAGACTATTTTCTAAATGGAGAGAAAGTTCAAAAAACTGAGGTGCAAATTGCTTGTGCAGGATTCCCTGAAGGTTAATTGGCAGGTTGAGTTGGTGATAAAGAAGGCAAATGCAAAGTTAGCATTCATTTTGAGAGGACTAGAATATAAAAGCAAGGATATAACGTTGAGGCTTTATAATGCACTGATGAGGCCTCACTTTGAGTATTATGAGCAGTTTTGGGCCCCTGAGAAATGATGTGCTGAAATTGGAAAAGGTTCAAAGGAGGTTCACGAAAATGATTCCAGGATTGAACAATGTCATATGAAGAGTGTTTGATGGCTCTGGGTATGTATTCACTAGGATTCGGAAGAACATGGGGTGACCTCATTAAAACCTATTGAATGGTGAAACGCCTTAATAGAGTGGATGTGGAGAGGGTTTTTCTTATGGTGGGAGAGTCCAAGATCAGAGGACATAGCTTCAGAATAGAAGGACATTCTTAAGGCAGAGGTTGATAGATTCTTGATTTGTCAGGGCATGAGGGGATACAGATTGGGGCTGAGAGGGAAAATGGGCCAAATGGCTGAATTCTGCTCGTATGTCTTATGGTTCTCCACTGTTATGACTGAAACAAAAATTGCACCTATAAATTACTCCTTTGCTTTTTGTGCAAATTTACAGTTTTAAGCATTTTCTCATTTCTCTCTTCTTCCGCGATAGTGAAGCAAAAAATACTCTAGAGAAATCGAAAAGTCCTACCAGAAAAAACTCAAAAAGTGAAAAGGAGAGCGAGGAGGCTTCATCTCTTCAGGAATCTTCTGAAAATGGGCAACGGAAGAGGGCTTCACGACCAGGCTCTACAACGGGGGGCGTAAAAGGTAAACCTCCTGTTGCTATTTATTTATTTGTTTTATATTTATTTAAAGATACAGCATAATAACAGGCCCTTCCAGCCTGACGAGTCCACACCCACCCAATTACACCCATGTGACCAATTAACCAAGTAAACCTCACATGGCTTTGGAACATGGGAGGAAACTAGAGCACCCTGAAGAAACTCATACAATCATGGGGAGAACGAACAAACTCCTTACAGACGGAATTGAACCCAGGTCGCTGGTGCTGTAATAGTTTGCATTCACTGCTACGCTAACAGATTAACCTAAATAATCCCAGCTTTTAATATTCCAAGGTTCTTGCTACAGTGGTAAAGTAATAGAAACCCACTGCTAACCACCATGCCAATCTATACTAATCCCACTAACTGCATCAGTTCCATATCCTTCTGCCTTGCTCACTTGAGTACCTGTTCAGATGTCTTTTGAATATTACTTTTCCCATCACTGACTTGTCATCTGGAATGACCTACTTTGTATGAAAAATTTACCCCTCAGATTCCCTTTAGACCTCCTCCTGCTCACCATGAACCCATGCTCTTTAGCTTTAGGTAGTCCTACCATGGGAAACAGACCCTGGTCTCCACAGACTATTGGTGCCTCCCAGAATTTCATATATAGGTTTCCCCCGCCATCTGAAGGTAGAGCATTCCTATGAAACCGTTCGTAAGCTGGAATGTCGTAAAGCGAGGAAGCAATTACTATTTATTTATATGGGAAAAATTTGTGAGCGTTCGCAGACCCAAAAAATAACCTACTAAATCATGCCAAGTAACACATAAAACCTAAAATAACAGTAATATATAGTAAAAGCAGGAATGATATGATAAATACACAGCCTATATAAAGTAGAAAAACTTTTCTACAATCATTGCCGCACTGTTCTCCGTAGCGAAAATCTCACGCAAGTGCTCTCGGCAGAAACACGGCGCAAGCGCTCTCAGCAGAAACACTCTCTCCAGTAACCTTTAAGCGATGAACCTGCCAAATCATACCAAATAACGCATAAAAATACACAGCCTATATAAAGTAGAAATAATGTATGTACAGTGTAGTATCACTTACTGGAATCAGGAAGACAGCACCGAGCACGCTGATGACGGTGTGTTAGGCTGAGTCGTTGGAGGTTGGGGTGGTGCAGTGGTCCCCAACCTCCAGGCTGCCGACCGATACCGATCCGCGAAGCATACGGGGATGCAGCGGTGGCCGGGATGCACCCAGCACATCTTTAAGAAAAAAGCCGAAATAAACAAGCTAATTAATTAGGTGCCGCCTGGCATGTAAATGTTGGCCCAGATCAGAAGCGACGCAATCGGCAATCGCCTCTGATCTGGGCCGACATTTAGGAGGGAGGAGAAGATGGCAAGATGCAGCGCGCGCAGCCGTTCCAAATGATATCGATATGTGTTAACAAGGGGGCCGTGCACAATCCTGATTTGATGGAGACAGCCATGAGAAGCACAGATCGAACACCTGGAGAAACTTCTGAAATGCCCGCTTTGCTGCCACTGCTAGTGTATGATTGAGAATCTCCGGAGGGGAAGGCCCAAATCCTCGGCTTTACCTGTTGCCAGTTGCCGGGGCCGGGGTCGAAGCGCTCGGCAGAGATGGTGTTGCGTGTCGGAGAGTTGGTCAGAGGCTCGGAGATTTCGGACGGACTCAGAGTCGGACTGTGGTCAGGTGCTTCCAGGATGCTGCATTGGCAAGTTTGTGGCGCTGGAGGTTCACAGTCTGCGTGAGATGATGGGACTTTCGAGAGACTTTGAGACTTTTACCGTGCCCATGGTCTGTTCTTATCAAATTACGGTATTGCTTTGCACTGTTGTGACTATATGTTATAATTATGTGGTTTTTGTCAGTTTTTAAGTCGGTTTGTCGTGTTTCTGTGAAATCATTCTGGAAAAACATTGCATTATTTCTTAATGCATGCATTACTAAATGACAATAAAAGAGGACTGTGTGTCCTCATAATCTAAATCTCACGCAGTTGCTTCACATTCAGTTCCTGGACGACTTCACTTTCAGTCCGTTCGCTACTGCATTCGGTTTCGATTGTTATCCTTTCCTCTTCCAATTGCATCAGCTCTTCATCTATCCGTTCTTGGTCATGGGATGGCAAAACCTCTTCAACATCATCTTCATCAACTTCCACAAGCCAAACTCACTTTGTCCTTACTTCGTTCACCACAACCGAAATGCTTATTTATGTCTAGATTTATGCTAAGTGTAACACCTTTACGAGCTCTTTTAGGCTTTTCCGATACCGTAGAACTCATCTTGCAAACGGCTGCTCACAGGCACATGTTTAAGCAATACTGGCTGGAACGCAGTTCCGGGGGAGGAGCTTGTCTGCTCGGGGCGTGCGATGCCTTTTCTTCGTAACAGTGAAAACACCTTTTAGCGAAAACGGGTAACTAATGTAGGTTTTTCGTAACAGCGAGGTTCGTAAACCCAATGTTCAAAAAGCGGGAGACACCTGTACCTCTATCACATTACCTCTCCACCTCCTTCGCTACAGGGAAAGAAATAAACACCCAGCTTATCCAATTTCCCTCAAATTTGTAATGACTATGCAGTTTTTCGCTCAGTGATGACAATGTGCACACTGAACAATTTCTTCAATAAAAACAGTATAAATAAGCCAATTCTAAAATCTGCAGACAAGTCATCACAAACTCCACGTTATCAACACTGTCCACATCGGAAGCCAGAAAAGGAAATGTGATTGTGTACGATCGTGAAATACACTTAACATGCCAATGAGGTAGATGGTGAGGACCTTTTGTGCACAGTTTAAATTCCTTTTGTACACTTGTAGCAAAAGATGTGTGTGCTCACACACGCACACACCTTAGAGGGAACACTGAGCCTATCCATTCTCTCCTTACAACTCAAGCTCTTCAAGCCAGGCAACATCCATGTGAATCTTGTCGGCTCCATCTTTCCTATAGCATGGCAACCAGAATTGCGCACAGCACTCCACGCAGTTAATAACTAACACGTTGTACAATTGTAACATGACTTCCAAGCTCAGTATCTCAGCTGATGATGTCAAACATGCCATATGTTGCCTTCACCCATCTGTTCACCTGTTTGTTATGTTCAGTAACTATGCACTTGTATCTCAAGGTCTCTCTTCAATGACACTCCCTGAGGCCCAGCTATTCACGGTGTATGTCAGAATCAGGTTGATTATCACTGACATGTGTTTTGAAATTTATTGTTTCGTATTATAATTTATAACATTTTATATTTTGCGGCAGTACAGTGAAATACAATGTTATAAATTATTGAAAATGCTTAAATAAAATGAGTGTAAGAGAGAGTTAGGAAAAAATGAGGTAGTATTCATGGGTTCATTGTTGGTTCAACAATCTGATGGCAGAGGGGAGGAAGTGCCTGTCTTCAGACTCCGTTCTGATGGTAGTAATGAGAAGGGGGCATTCTCTGGGTGCTTTGGCTTAACTTTCTCAATGCATCATTGCATATTTGTGTGAGTTGTATCATACCTGCCATTTCTGTGCCCACTTCCCTTGCTGTTCTCTCATTGTCCACTGTACCAATAATTTTGGTGTAATCTGTAGACTTGCTAATCTTGCCACTTGCATTCTCATCCAAAACATTAATACATATTACTCGCATTGCCTAGGGTGAATAGCCATCGACCCTGCCAAACAGTGCAAATGCTTTGGTGTGGATGCGGTGTGAGATGCCCAATGACCAGCCATGACACAAATATGAAACAATATACCAAGTGCGAGTAAAGAATTATACTTTATAGCAAATTTTGGTGATGGGTTAGTAGCAACAACCAAAAGAAAAGGTGCCACATAAGTAACTTACCAGTCTTGTGCACATCATATTTTAATACGTTGGAGCTCACGCCTCCGATTCCATCTACACCGTCCTTCTGAGACTCCGGCCACCATCTGAACCCTCGAGGTCCGGTATCCGCCGCCCTGGAACCACTGTCCGTTCTCCACGTGTCCGTCCTCTTGACACACCTCCCAAAAAAGCCCGCGCTCCTCAACTCAGCACACATATACAATATATCATAACATGACTTCCATTGGCTAGCAAAATGAATACAATTTCCATTATCACATAGTATAATCCAAACATTGCTGTTACAGAGAACCCCTTGCTCAGCAGTTAACAGTACAAGAAGCCATTTTAATATAACACATCAGAGAAACCATTTTGGTAATAAGCGATTAACAGTTAACAGACCATCTAGTATTACTGAAAACCCTACATAGACAACTACCCAAAAAAACTGATTAAATTAATGGGACATAATTTCCCATGCACAAAACCATGTTGACTTGCTTTAATAGTCCAAAGTCTTTCCAGATGCAAATAAATCCTGTGTCAGAATCTCTTCCAATAACTTTCCCATGAGTGATGCAAGGTTCAAGCATGTGGTTCCCTGCCTTGCAACACACACAAAATTTGCTGGTGAACGCAGCAGGCCAGGCAACATCTCTAGGAAGAGGTACAGTCGACGTTTCGGGCCAAAACTCTTCGTCAGGACGTCCTCAAAGGCACAACATGATCTATGTTCCAGCCATTCTGTACCTTGCCTGTGGCTAAAGATAAAAAAACCTGTGCCAAGGCCCCAGCAAATCTCTTTCCTTCCTTCCCATAATACTCTAGGATATACTTGACCTGGCCGAAGCAATATATTGACCATTGTTTCAAGACCTCCATTACTACCTCCTTCATAAAGGGGCAGCACAGTAGCATAATGGTTAGTACAACGCTGTTATGGCTCAGGGTGTCAGAGTTCGGTGTTCAATTCTGACACTGTGTGTAGGAAGTTTGCACGTCCTTTCCATGAGCACATAGGTTTCCTCTGGGTGCTCCGGTTTCCTCCCACAGTTCAAAGACATAGTGGTTCGTGGGTTACACACACACACGAAATGCTGCAGGAACTCAGCAGGCCAGGCAGCATCTATGGAAAACAGTACAGTTGACGTTTTGGGTCGAGACCCTTCAGCAGGACTGAAGAAAAAAAAGAGTAGATTTAAAAGGTGGGGAGGAGGGGAGGAAGAAACACAGAGTGATGGGTGAAACTGGGAGGGGGAGGGTTGAAGTAAACAGCTGGGAAGTTGATTAGTGAAAGAGATACAGGGCTGGAGGAGGGAAACTAATAGGAGAGGACAGACCCATGGAAAAAAGAAGAAAGGGGAGGAGCACCAGAGGGAGGCAATGGGCAGGCAAGGAGATAATGTGAGAGAGAAAGGGGGATGTGGAATGGAGGTGTGGCCATTACTGGAAGTTAGAGAAGTCAATGTTCATGCCATCAGGTTGGAGGCTACTCATACTGAATATAAGGTGTTGTTCCTCCAACCTGAGTGTGGCCTCACGGCAGTAGAGGAGGCCATGGATGGACTTGTCGGAATGGGAAGTTGAATTAAAATGGGTGGCCACTGGGAGATCCAGCTTTATCCTGCGGACGGAGTGTAGGTGCTTGGGGAAGTGGCCTCTCAATCTAAGTCGGGTCTCACCGATATATAAGAGGACACATTGGGAGCACCGGATACGGTAGGTGGCCCCAACAGACTCACAGGTGAAGTGTCACCTCACCTGGAAGGACTGTTTGGGGCCCTGAGTGGTAGTGAGGGAGGAGTTGTAGGGGCAGGTACAGAACTTGTTCTGCTTGCTAGGATAAGACCAGGAGGGAGGGACAAATTGACAAGGGAGTCACCTAGGGAGCGATCCCTGCAGAAATCAGAAAGTGGTGGGGCGGGGGGGGAGAGGAGGGAAAAATGTGCTTGGTGGTGGCTTCCCGTTGGAGATGGTGGAAGTTCTGGAGAATTATGAGCTGAACGCGGAGGCTAGTGGGGTGGTAGATGAGGACAAGAGAAACCCTTTCCCTCATAGGGTGGCAAGAGGTTGTGGTGAGGGCAGACGTATATGAAATGGAAGAGATGCGGTTGGTGGAGGAAGGGAGGCCCCTTTCTTTGAAGGAGGAGGACATCATCGTCATTCTGGAATGAAAAGCCTCATCCTGAGAGCAGATGCTCTCACCACTAAGCACATCTTTCCCTCCACACCCCCTAATGCATTCTGCAGGATTCACTCCCTACGTGACTCCCTTGTCCATTCATCCCTCCCCACTGATCTCCCTCCTGGCACCTATCCTTGTGTAACTTTCGGTTCGGCTAGCGGCTTAATCTAGGGGAAGACAGCCCGGCCAAAATCTTGTTTGGGTGGATGCTGCGTGATGTGTCCCCGTTACAAATCAGTACCACGAAATAACAAACCAGTACACAATGTGATTAAACAATTGAGCTTTATAATTCTTAATTTGACTATATGGTTAGTAAAGAATCCAAAAAAAAAGGAAAGGACCCATTCTCATGAAAGAGTCTAATGTGCAATCTTGGAGCTCACTGATAGGGCCGTTCGTCCACCATCGACCTCCTCCGATCGTCGCTGACCTTCGGTCCCTTGCTCCAAGTCCACTCCGTCCAGCAGTCTACCAACTCTCTCCATTCACGTCTTTTCCCCTGATCTCTCCCCGGCAAAAGACCACGAAATCCCTGCTCCCAGACCCACAAGAACGAACAACCTCCCTCTCATTGGAGAGCCCCACATTCCAAAGCCCATTATCTCTAGTCATAACCCAAACACTGCTGCTACAGAGAAACCATTACATTAGCAGTGAAATCTTACAGCGCATTGCACTCTCCCCTCACCAAGTTTAGTCATGTCCTCATGACGTTGAGATAATTCGCCAACCCTTTCTGCAAAGCACCAAGTCCAATACAAGTGCATAAGGCAGTGACATAGCTCCCCAAAATGGTCACACTCTGTTCTCCTGGTGCTATGTAGGCCAGTCTATCCGGTGGTCTCCTAATTCTCTGAGACCTCTGCAACCCCTCACCTAACTCTTCAGGTTCAGACACTACTGGGTATATTTACGGTCTATTTGGCGAGGCCTCCCCGACCTATCACTCGTGCCCACCTGCAACTCGGACCCACGGTCCTGTGCCCAAGCCCCACTTCATCCCTTGCAGGGACCCACTGCAACCCAGGCTGTCCACAGGTAGCCCCCCCCACCCACTTCACCTGACTCAGCAGGAAAAGTGCTGGAACTCTCTTCCTTAATCAATGGTGAGTTAGCAAAAGGCAGCATATACCACACATCCAGGTCCTCATCCTCCAAATCAGTATCCTTTGCAGGGGTGAGGGCCGGCCTAACTTCTCCTGCTGTGGACTCTGCAGACGCCCCGTGTTTCAGCAGAGTCCTCTTACTAGGTGTAGTCTCTGAGTCTGGCTCTGGGTCTACTTGCACCTCTTGTCCCAGGGGCAGCAGGTGGTTCCGATGGAGATCCTTGACAGGCCCATTCCCATCCTCTGGTTTCACCCAGAAAGCTGGTAGGTTTGGCATTTGACTCTCCACATAGGGTTTGGCTGCCCAGTGGTCTGCCAACTTGTGTTTCCTAGGTAGCCCCAAATTCTTTGTGAGGATCCGGTGTCCCGGCGGGAGTTGGGAGAACCTCACCCTTTGATCATATCTCCTCTTATTTCTTTGATTCTTCTTGGCAGCCGCGACCCCAGCTGATTCATAAGCCCCTTTCAGCTCTTTTCTCATATCTGACACATACTTCAGACAAGTCTTCGGTGGTAAATCGCCCTCATCAGTCCTAAAGCAAAGGTCAATGGGCAACCTCGCCTCGTGCCCAAACATCAGATAGTATGGTGAGTGCCCAGTAGCTTCATTTTGGGTACAGTTGTAACTGTGGACCAGATGTCCAATATGTTGACTCCACCTGCTCTTCTTGCTGACCTCCAAGGTCCTGAGCATGTCTAGCAAGGTCCGATTAAACCTTTCGGGCTGGGGATCACCCTGTGGTCGTAGGGCGTGGTCCTCAACTTCTGGACTCCAAGCATGCCCAGTAATTCATGGATGAGTCTGCTCTTGAAATCCCGTCCATGATCACCATGGATCCACCTGGGAAGGCCATAATAAATGAAATACTTCTCCCATAACACTTTGGCCACCGTGGATGCTCTCTGGTCCTTGGTAGGAAAATCCTGTGCTTATCTGGTGTAGTGGTCCTTGATGACTAAGACATTCGCCACGTTGCTGGCATCGTGTTCTATGGACAGGAAATCCATGCACACCAGGTCCAGGGGCCCTGTACTCTGCAAGTGGAACAAGGGAGCTGCCCGCGTAGGCAGCGTCTTCCGCTATATGCATCGAGTGCACGACTTGCAGTATTCTCCAACCTCCAACTTCATTCGGGGTCAGTAAAACCGGTCTCTGAGCAATCCATAGGTCCTTTCCACCCCCAAATGTCCAGAATCATCATGAAGTGACTTCAGCGAGATCCTCTGATACTTCTTGGGCAGAAACGGCTGGCAACTTCGAGGTTGGTCTGGGGTGATGTGACCCGGTATAGGATCTGGTTCTGCAACTCCAACTGAGGCCATTCTTTCAGTAATGGAGGCACCACCACATGTTTCGTCTTCTCTGCTGGACCCGTGTCTCCCTTTTTGACCACTGACCAAATGATACAGATGCCTGGGTCATCTCGCTGAGCAACTGCCACTTCCCCAGAACTCAATTCTGGCAGCTGATTTGTCTTCAGAGCCATCAGGTAAAAGTAAACTTGGGGAATGGCGTCATCTGAAGCTCCCAATTGATCCACCACTCGATCCTGCCCCTCTTTTCCCTCTGCCTTTACAGTGATAGCAAACTGACACATGACCTTCACCCCTGGGACAGGAACGCTCATCCCTGTCCAGTCCCTCATGTGCCCTTTGGTACAAAGCATCAACATCAATGTTCCTGCTTCCCGGCCAGTACTTCAGGCTGAAATCATAGGCAAACAACGTCGTCAACCACCGATGGCCTGTGGCATCCAGTTTCACCGAGGTCAGGATATAAGTTAGAGGGTTGTTGTCTGTTCTCACCTCAAACTTGGCCCCGTAGGGGTAGTCACTCAGCTTATCCACCGCAGCCCATTTCAGCACCAGAAACTCCAACTTGTGCATGGGATAGTTTTTCTTGGAGGGCGACAGACTCCGGCTGACAAATGCAACAGGTCTTAACCCGGTGCCCTGATACAGGATGCCCCCTAAGCCCTCTCGGCAGGCATTCGCGTGCAGTACATATGGCAATCGGGGGTCCGCAAGAGCCAGCACTAGCGCCTGGGTCAGCAGCTCCTTCAGCGACTGAAAGGCGTCCTCACATTTTGTGTCCCATCTCGGTCCAAAGGGCTCCAATGTGCTAAGATACCCTCCACCCTCCTGTCCTTTCTCCCCCTCCCTTTCTTCCCCAAGAGAGCGTAACCGCTCAGAAGCTGATTCAACGGGTGACTCAGTTTCGCGTAGCCTTTCACAAACCTCCAGTAGTAACCACAGAACCCAAGGAACGAGAGCACAGTCTGGGGTCTTGGCCAAGTGGTCATTGCCTCTATCGTAGCCGAATCTGTAGCTAGTCCATCCCGTGAGACTATGTGCCCAACATAGCTAATAGACATTTGACAGAATTGGCACTTGTCCAGGGAAAGTTTTAACCCTTCAGCTTTCTGGCAGCCCAGCACCTTCAGCAGCCTTGCTTCATGTTCTTCCAAGGCAGATCCAAACACTGAGGTCATCCAGATACACCAATACCTCAAGCAAGTTCGTATCCCCTCACTGTCTTCTCCACAACCCGCTGGAAGGTTGTAAGGTCTCCCGATATGCCCCGGGGCATCCTTTTGAACTGGGAAAAATCCCAGGGGACAAATAAATGCCGTCTTCCCTTTGTCAGCCTCACTTATGGGGATCTGGCAATATCCACTCCTCAAGTCCAGCACACTAAACCACTTCGCACCACTCAGGCAGGGCAGCACGTCTTCAATCCTCAGGACCGTATACTGGTCAGGGACGGTGTGCCTGCTCAGAGTCCTATAGTCCACGCAGATCCGTACGAAGGTGACCTCCCTCTTCGTAGTGATCCTGACAATCGCTGCCATCCTGCTCACCTGTACAACCGAGGGATTCTGCGATTCGGGCCTCACCAGTACCCCAGCAGGAAATCCCAACTCCCCCTCGTGGTCTTCCACTAAAAGGGCCTCGCTCTCAGGCACTCCAGGAAATTTGGGGGTCCCCATCACTCTCGCTACTTCCCTGGGCTGTACCACCATTGGCTTTGACTGGGTGAACCACAGAGTCCCTTATCTAAATTCGGTATCTGGCCAGTGCAGCCACTCACTTCCTCAAAAGCAGCTCAAAACATCGGGTGCATGGACAATGTTCCCAGAAAGCTCTCACCAGCCTTCTCCTTGCAGACCCCATGAGCCTCCTCACAAGAGGGGTGTTGGTCCCCACCAGAACTGAAACGCCGCCCTTCTCAACAGGGTCCGGACAAACCAGCACTAATGTATCAAGGGCCTCAGATACTACCACATCGACCTCCGAGAACTCCAACTTCACTGACAAATAACCGTCGTACGGATAATCACTAGCACTAAGCCCCCAAATTTTCCGTGCCCTGAATGAGGTCAATGGTAAATGCTTCAGATTCTGGGTGTAGAACAAATGGTACAACAACGTGACCTGCGATCTGGTGTCGAGTATGACTTTAGCATAAATACCCTCTATTCGTAGCAACATGCTGGAACATGATCCCACTAAGCCTTCAGGAATAGGGCCTTTCGCTTTCAGGGGTTCCTTGGTATATTGCTGGGAACGTGTTCCCCCAGAGACACCAGGCCGTTCCCTCACTGGGTGTCCTCTAAGTTTTCCCAATGACTCTCTCTGCTTAGGTACCCGGGGGCTCACTCTCCTTCTGGCGTGACACCTGCTGCCAGCAGCCCTCAGCATTGTCCCTCCCCCTGGGGGATCCGACCCCCCCCATCAGCTCCATCATATGGGGGGGTCACACCCGCTGATAACAGCTGACGTATCTCCGTTCTCAACTCTGCTACAATCTCCTCTACCGCTCCCTGGTGTAGACTATCCGTGGTCACTTCGCCACAGGAAACCACTACTGAGGACTGTACCCTGCTGACGGAGGTCTCCCGCGCCTCCGATGCATTCTCTTCTTCCCATACCTCTCTGATCGGCTCAACAAAAGATCGTCGTGTCTTATGAGACTGTTGAAGACCCCAATCAGGTCATGGGACTGGGCGCCCCTGGCTATCTGGTCCACATCAGTTGCCTGAATGACCCCTCTGTGCTGCAAGCAATTTAGCTGCCAATCTAGCTGAAAAATAAAAGCAGAAAGCTTCTCCCCCTTCTTCTGACGCATGTTCTGAAACTCCACCATGAGCTCCATTAGGCTTTCTGTCGGGCCAAAAGCATTGTCCAGTGCTTGCATGTAATTGACAGCTGTCGCTAAGGGATACCGCAACCTGATGGCTCTCACAACATCAGCAGCCCGCCCACTCAAGCTCTCAACCAATCTCTGTTGCTTTACATCATCAGAGCACTGCCACTCATCTAACCACTGAGAGGTCTGCTCCACCCAAGTCTCATACTCCTCTTCCCCTTTAGGGGTGGGCGTTGTTCCAGAGAATAGGCGGACCCTACCACAGCTGGGGCTTTGAACCTGGGCATTTTTCTGTTTATTCTCCAGAGAGGTAAGGGCGGATGCTAACTCAGAATTCTCACTCTTCACTGGGGGATGTGGACTAACTAGACATTCCAAATTGGATCATTCCTTCCCCTCACTCCTCAGAAACGATAGAACCCTGTCTTTGAAATCTCTGCCCCCAGCTACTGCTATGTCAGTGCTGGTCTGCATTAAAATGAGAGCTGCGCCCGCCATCTTATCAAATCTCCGGCCACAATTGCAACTTTAACAGTACTTAACAGGTGAATTAACAATTCATGCGGAGTGCGAATATCTACCCCACTGGTTCAATGCTCAGGGTAATCACACAGCATCCAATGAAATCAATCCCGGACAAGCCCCCACAATTGTAACTCAGTTCATCTAGCGGTTAATCTAGGGGAAGACAGCCCTCGGCCCAGCCAAACTTAAGAAATCTTCTTTGGGCGGATGCTGTGCGATGTATCCCCTGTTACAAATCAGTAGCATGAAATAACAAACAGTACACAATATGTGATTAAATGATTGAGCTTTATAATTCTTAATTTGACTATATGGTTAGTAAAAGATCAAAAAAAGAAAAAGACCCATTCTCATGAAAGAGTCTAATGTGCAATGTCGGAGCTCACTGATAAGGCCCTTAGTCCACTATCGATCTCCTCCGAGCGTCAATGACCTTCAGACCCTCGCTCCAAGTCCACTCTGTCCGGCAGTCTACCATCTCTCCATTTGCGTCTTCTCTCCTCATCCCGGCAAAAAAAAAGTGAAATTCCTGCTCCCAGACCCACAAGAAAGAACAACATCTCTCTCATTGGATAGCCCCACATTCCAAAACCCCGTTATCTCTAGTTATAACCCAAATACTGCTGCTACATAGCAGTGAAACCTTAAAGTGCGTTACACTTGCAAGTGGAACAAGTGATATATCTGCCCCTACACCACCTCCCTCACTACCATTCAGGGCCCCAAACAGTCCTACCAGATGAGGCGACATTTCACCTGTGAGTCTGTTGGGGTCATCTACTGTATCTGGTGCTCCTGGTGTGGCCTCCTGTATATTGGTGAGACCCAGCGTAGATTGAGAGGCCACTTTGCCGAGTACCTACACTCCGTTCGCCGGAAAAAGTGGGATCTCCCAGTGGCCACCCATTTTAATTCCACTTCCCATTCTGACATGTGCATCCATGGCCGCCTCTACTGTTGTGATGAGGCCACACTCAGGTTGGTGGAACAACACCTTGTAATCAGTTTGGGTAGCCTCCAACCTGATGGCATGAACATCGATTTCTCTAACTTCCAGTATTGCACCCCCCCCCATTCCCCATCCCCTTTTCTCTCTCTAACTTTATCTCGTTGCCTGCCCATCACCTCTCTTTGGTGCTCCTCCCCCTTTTTCTTTTCCTGTGGCCATCTGTCCTCTCCTATCAGATTCCCCCTTTTCCAGCCCTGTATCTCTTTCACCAATCAACTTCCAGCCCTTTATTTCACCCCTCCCCCTCCCAGTTTCACCTATCACGTGTTTCTTCCTTAACTCTGACTCATCTTTTTTTTTCCTCCAGTCCTGCTGAAGGGTCTTGGCCCAAAATGTCGACTGTATTCTTTTTCCATAGATGCTGGCTGGCCTGCTGAATTCCTCCAGGGTTCTGAGTGTGTTGCTTGGATTTCATTTTCTCTTGTTTGTGACTCTTGTTAGTAGGTTAATTGATCACTGTAAATTGCCCTGTGATTAGGCTAGGGTTAAATAGGTCAAAGGCTGTGCAGTGTGGCTCGTTGGACCAAAAGGGTCTGTTCTGCTCTGTATTTATAAATAATGTTGGTATGCTTCAGAACGTCATGGTTCTCTCCTCTGAACTTACTAGTTTACATGTACCTTTCCATGTCAAGTACAAACAAAAGTATTAACTTAAGACCCTGTGTAGTTAGTGGCTGTGCACTCAGACTACTACACTTATCTTTAAGGGGAAGTATTCTCTCCCTTGTTACTCTTTTGCTTTTAATATACTTGTTGAATCTTTTAAGATATTCCTGTAACCCATCTGCCAGGGATATCACGTGGCCCCTTTTGTCCTCCTAACATCCTCCTTGTGTATGCCCCTACACATACTCTGCTTGGCCCCAGTAGGTGACTGTTCTATCTTAAAACTATGCTGATTGGTGGGTTCTGTTTTTCATTGAATTTTCTGATTTGTGGGAAGATTTGTTCTAAATATCTTCCTAAGTGGCCTCTTGCCCATGACCGTTACCTCGTAATTAATTAGAATCAGACCCCAAATGCATGCCTGGTACATCTACTGGGCTCTATTGTCATTGGCGATTAACTGGGCTCTGAAAACTCACACTTGTTCCTCAATTGCACTTTCTTTACTTGTGCACAAGGAGAAAAGCCTGGCCTCTTGTCACCAAATTGTCCTAAAGTTTGAACAAAGAAATGCCTTTTTATACAGAAGCTGACTAGTTGGATACAGATATTGGCCAATTGGAGACCTTGTGGATATTCAAATTGCTTATTAGCATAATCAATCATGAATTGCACTAATATAATACAGGTATCAATAGCCACTAGAATCTACACATTAAAGGCTAATACTAATTCTGAGGTAGTAAAGTAACTGTCCAATAGTAACATGCACAAAGTGCTGGAAGAACTCAACAGGCCATGTAGCATCTATGGAAAAGAGTAAACAGTCAACGTTTCAGCCAAGACCCTTCATCAGGACTGGAAAAAAAGATAGTTCATAGTAAATGTCTTTATTTGCATCTTTATCTCTATATATTAAATGGCTGTGCTCCCCTTCTGTGCATAGGGAAGCAATGCTCTTCAAAGAGCTTTCTTGACTGTGATGGCTGCAAATTATCTGTAAACTGTCCTTGCCTGCACACTGTCTTAACCCTTGCCTTGTCAAGCTAACACACTAAGCTGGGACTGCTTAAAATCACACCCATCCATGGTGAGCTCTGTGCTACCCAGTGAAACCACCCTACTCACATGTTAGCTGCACAAGCTATAAAGGAATATGTGTACCATCAGATTGCACAAACTGAAATCACTTTAGTATCATTAGACCCTGTAATCTTGTCATTTCCATCTCAAGTACCAGTCTTTTCAGAGTTTTGATCTCATCATCATTACATGCCGTGTGGTATGACATGAGTGATCATGGTCTTATGGCTATGATTGTTCTTGGCAAATTTCTACAGAAGTGGTTTTCCATTGCTGCCTTCTGGGCAGTGTTTGCATAACCTGGGCTTGTGATATGCACCACTTGCTCATGGTATCTGCACCTTGCCCAAGGGTGATCTGCAGGCTAGTGGAGGTAAGGAGTGCATTTCACCTCCTTTGGTTGAGACATATCTCCACTCTGTTATAGCTGCCTCAATTAGCCTTAAATAACCTTTCTTCAAGGTTGAGGAGTCTGGCCTTTGGCCATGGTTGCCTTCCCCTTTTGTTGTCAAGGACTCCCTTTCCCATGTATATAGATATTAGATATTTACCTTGAGCCACTGTGTGGGCTCCCAACTATATGTGCACTTAAGGAGCCAAGCGGTCTTTGTGTCCCAACTTGTGTCCAGGAAAGCAAGGGATGGTGAAAATGGAGTTCAATACCAAGTTAGCATCTTGTTCTCCAAAGCAGGCTTGCTCTGGTTGAAAACTAGGAGTCACCATGGGACCTTGAGCCTCTTGTCTGCTCTCAAGTGTACTGTGACTGTGTACAACATACATTGCTGCACCCAAATTTGTAAAATTAAGGGTTGGTAGAATTAGTTGCTGAAATGCATTGGGAATATTTGTTGTATTTGTGTTAATTTGCTCCAATGTCTTATGGTCTTAACAATTAAAGGTATACTTTTTGTTCAAGTAATGCCAGATTACCTTACCAGTGAAGGTTTTCTCCTTGGGGCAGGGGCAGGGTAAGAAACTGGGTCACAAATTTTTCAACTTACAAAGAAGGACTACTGCGTGGAGTAACTTGGGTATTAAATTATTCATGAACCCTATCTCTGAGGTAGAGACCTGAAATGATCTTACAAAATTGTGTCCTACCATGCACAAATTACAAATTAAACCAAAAGCACTCTTAGGATGTAGAATTCTGTGCTGGGTTTTATAAGGTCAAAAAATATGTAATTTGTTTTGCCAATTACTGCAACTCATTCTCTAGAATGTTGATCAAGAGGGCATATTTTAAAAGGAAGCTTATAAAAGTGGTGATAAGCCCCTGTTACATAAAACAAATCAGTACAGTTACAAGCCCCTCAGACTACACTATGTGTGCCAAAGACAATGCAGAATGAATTTAATTCTCTCCTGCCTGCGAATGATCCATATCCTTGCATTCCCTGCTTATCTGTGTGGCTAACTGCCTTTTAAATGCCACTATTGTATCTGCTTCCACTCTCCCAGCAGTCCATTCCAGACAAGCTTTTTTTAAAAAACTTGCCCTGCACATCTTTAATCTTCCTCCCCTCTCACCTTAAAATTGACATTTTTACCCTATCTATGCTTCTCAATCTTTCTACTAGGAGTCACCTCAGCATCTGGTGCTCTAATGTTTTGAGTATTCACTGATCTTAATCTAGTCTTTGCCCAGTATCCATCTTTTATAGGACCATAAGACATAGGGACAGAATTAGGCCATTTGGCCATTGAGTCTGTTCTGCCATTCCACCATGGTTGATTTATTATTCCTCAAACCCATTCTCCTCATAACCTTTGATGCCCTGACTAGTCAAGAACTATTGACCTCTGCTTTAACTATACTATGTCCTTCGGTACTAAATGTTTGTGAATTCTGTAAGTGGAATTTTCCAGGACACTTACTCTATTGGATTAATGTTTGCTTATTACATTTAATGCCTAACAATTCAGACAATGTATTGTTCATTAGACAATATTCCCACTGCAGCACCTCCAGATAATTCTGCCAGATGGAACACAGGTCTTGACCTGTGGCTCAGAAATAGTGACTGCTGTTGTAATAATTGCCTCTTCTCTTCTTTCTCCTAGACACCAGCACAGCCACCAGCCCTACACAAACAAAACGAAGGAAATCCAAATAAAATCTCTCAATTGTAAACCTGTGAAAGTGTAAATGTTTGTGAATTTAAATAATTTTTCCAAGCTACTTTTCTATCATGAAATTGTGTATAGAGTACTGTTTTAATATTTGTCCCACTGAAATGTGACTTGAAAGATTTTTTTTGAATCCTGAAACTGTTTAAACAAGATCGTACAGCCAGTAAAATCCCCCACTGGAATGTAACTGTACTGGTAATTTTTGCAAAGATAAAGTTGTCAGATTTTGTCACTGTCACCAACCTTGGTAAAATATAGTATGTTATTTTTAATTTGATATTTACTGTTAAATTGTGTTAAGTCTTAAATACTGTATGTGAATATTTGTATAAGGGTGTAATAAAGCCCATTGCCACTGGATGTTGAGTGTGAAGCAGAACCCCTTACCAGCAAGTTTATATAGTCACATACCTTGTGAAATATTCTCTATCCATTCTTTCAGGTATCGGTCCCACCAGTAGCTGTTGCCGTCTCTAGTGCCAGTGGCAAACAGACTTTCAAAGTATGGATCCCTCTACAGACTGCTGTTGAGTACAGCCCACAAAAGAACTATACAGCGGAGGGCAGTTGTAATAATTTTAATTATGTTGGTAATTTGCTTACACTCTTCACCCCAGTCTATATTTACACTAATAAGATTTTGTACAGACGTGTAGTTTGCCCCACTTGTATCAATAACATTAAATGTTCAAATGAAAATTAGTTGCAAATCTTGGTTATAGCCATTTGTTATATTTGGCAACCCAGTTCCTCTTGGCCGGGCAGGTACTTCAGAATGCAATCATGTGTAAAGGGTGTTTGTTTTTCTCCCAGTGAAATTGTAGGAAATGTGATTTGCAGATTAGAACAGAAAAACACGTCTCTGCCATTGGGTGATCTTAAAGTCAGCACCCCTTTCTTATTTTACTCTGTTTGGATATGCTCAACGATGGGACCTGAGGTGGAGAATTTTAAATGCTTACAGCCATCTAGGTAAAGAAACATTCCAATCCCAATCTAGTTGATACCTTCCTCATGCGACTGGGATTTAAAGCCTCGGGATATCCGAATTTCACAACATATTACAGTATTTGATTCCTATCAGGGAAAGCAAATTCTCTCATCCATACCATCAAGACTTGTGCATGTTTCAGTGAGATTGCTTTGCAATCTTCCCAGCTGTATATCTGTTAATTGCGGCCTTTCTATTATAGAATGAATCTAGTGGATCTTGAGTTTTCTCTATTTCAAGTACGTCCTTCTGGAAATAGACTAGACCAATATATATTGCTTTTCAGCCACAAACTCACCATTGCCCTACATAACTACAATATGAAACCTCTACTCTTGTTCTCAAACCAGTTTGAGATATAGGCCAATATATTGGTTGCCTTCATTGCTTGCTTGTTTTTGTATATTGACTTAGTAACTCAGGTTTGAGGTGAGCTATCTGAACACCTTTCAAACTTTTCAACCTTTCATTATTCAAAATTGCTGTTTTGTTTTTTCTCCACCCAACTAGATAAACTGACACTTTATGCATTCCATCTCCCACGTTCTTGTCTATCCACTCCAAATGTGATCTGAACAATAATCTTACAAAGTCTAGTTAGTGGTAAGCTAATAAGATGTTAAATAGTCAATAAGACCTCTGGCTGGCCAAAGGAGGAGGACTGTTACCTCCACTATGAATTAAAGGACATTGTAACTTAAGTACTTCATTTTTTTTTTAATTTAGAGAGACAGCATAATAACAGACCCTTCTAGCCCAGGGAGCCTGCCACATCCAAATAATCAATTAACCATTTGCTGGCACAGTAATAGTGTTACAGTAATAGTGTTACACTAATCACTACACTAGCAGATATCTGTCCATCCTCCAGAGGCTTTTGGAAGGAGAAATTATAATTATTTTTCTATGTTTAAAGATTTAGACAATTACCAAACACATTGAGGACACAATGCAATAGTTTTTGGAAAAAGTGATATTTTTATATATGAAAATAATGAAATTCCCACAGTCAGCAAGTGGCTATAATAACAAGCACTACTGCAACATCCATAATCCAGTTACATTTCACACTTCCAATATTTAGAAACGGTTTGAAAACAGTTATGAGACCAAAAAAACACACACACACACAAGCTGCCCTTTGTTTTGCATAGGACTTTACTGTTGCCATTCAAATGTCAATTTCTGTTCATGTATACACATCTCGAATTAAAATCCCCTCCCCTCACTTCAGCCCCAGAATGGAAGGCACGTACACAAATCAATACATGGGAGGTAAACTTGATGAACACAAGCTGTATAACTAATTTTTTTTAGTACATTTATTTTATTAAATGGCTGCATATAGTGACAATACTGCATCCAGAGACGTTGGATGTGGGGATTTCCCCTATTGACCTTGGTGACCACACTGCTGCGGCCAGATTACGTTGTGTGCAACAATCCACCGCTTGCACACTTCCCTGCAGAAACGAAACAATTTCAGTGTGGATATGTTTCTTTTCATTAAGAGTCACTGGCCAGCAGTATTGTCAATAAACGCCCATAACATAATAGATGACACATTCAGACTGCAGTTAGAACAAGGACTCAGACACTATGCTAACAAAAAAAAATGTTTCTCAGCAGTACACAATTAATAATAGAATCACAAAATTTAAAAGACAGAACACGCTCTAGTATTGTGTTTTATTCTAAGGTTTGTAGTATGGCATTTTAGTGCTAATTAGATGTGCATGATGCAGTATCTAATGTTTAAATATTATACATCAGAAAACAAAATGAAAAATATCCAGAAAAAATTGGAAAATTAAGGTGATATTGGAAATAAAACTAAAGAGGGATTACTATATAGAGCTCATCCAGAGGCACATACGAGCAAAGATCTAATGCAGGAGTCCCAACCTTTTATATGCCATAGAGCAATACCATAAGCAAGGGGTCTGTGAACCCCAGGTTGAGAAACCCCTGATCTAATGGATTCATTAGCTTGTTTCAACCTTGTAACATTCTCTTTTTGAAATTTCACTACTGAAATCCAAAGTTGCTTCTTTTGCATTGAGGATTTTATATTTCAAAGCCACAGCTTGGTGATAGGGGAAAAGAGGAGAAATGCCATTTTTTAAAGTATTAGCTCCACCTACCCCTATAAAAGTATTGCTTTAAGTTCAGGTATTATAGATATATATAAACTTCAAGCAATGCACAGAGAACTGAGTGTTGTATATCAACCCTTACATTAGACAGAAATTAACTGCTTCATAAGTAGAGAACAGCATGGCATAGGCCCTTCCGGCCCTTATAGCCAGCAATCCACCTTTTTAAACATTATCCTAATCACAGGATAATTTACAATGTCCAATTACCCTGCTAACCAGCATGTCTTTGGACTGTGGGAGGAAACAGCAGTACCTGGAGGAACCACACGCACCATGGGGAGAATGTACAAACTCCTCACAGGCAGCACCGGAATTGAACTCCCAGCGCCCTGAGCTGTAATACTACTGTGGCATCCCTAAATCAGACAATTTCAATCATGATCACATTCAAGCATTCAAGGACTTGTAATTAAAGATATGGTCCTCTCAAATAGACCAAGCAATTGTGGTTTAGAAGTTTGTCACAGAACAAGTGAACTAAAGCTTAACAGTGATCTTGAAAGGTGGAGATTCATCTGTCGAGGTTTCCAACCAAGTACATCACCTCATTGTGATAGACTGGAGACGATAACTTAATCAAATCTCAAAATAGCACTGACAGAAAATTATTAGTTAATGAAGCCGCCGCTTTATCCGAACAGTAGCGATCTTCATCCTGAGAGAAAAGTTACTATTACTCCACATAAGCCACCCAAAATCCATGATGAACAGGAGCCCAAAAACAAAAGATTATGTACATAAGCCTCATGTTTCTTATTTATATGGATATTAATTTAAATTAACAAACACACTGCATTGTGGAGTATTGTCCCTGAGAGAGCCTGTGCTGTGTAGTTTAGCATGAAAAACTGTAGCTCACAAAACACATTTATCCTTAAATAAATTATTCAGAAACATACATCAGTAAAACACTCATCCCAGTCACTGACAAGTAATTCTATTTCAGAGCACTGATCTCAACAGCAGCACAGCAGAAACTTCAAAACCTTTAGTTGTTGTAGTAATCAAGAAATAATACTGTCCACAAACTCACATGTTTTCTGTTACAAAATAAAATTGTATTATTCTATCAGTTCAGCACCACACTTGGATAGATCCATAGTCAGACCCTAGTATAAGGACTTTCTTTTATAACAAGGCATTCAGTACAAGTTAGTAGGTAGATACGAATTGCTCTTGAAAGCCCCAGTTACACCAGTAGAGGTTCAGTGCACTGAGTATTTAATCAAAGCATCTCAAACACACATTTGTCATTGGAGTCAGAAGCACGCCACCGGCACCCCACAAGCATTTGTTCATTCAAAACTGGAGAAAGTTCATTTTTAGAGGGGAAGCAATTAAAAAGCTAAGCATTCTTAGCATCGCTGACAAGCTGGAGATTGGGATGGAGGCATCCAAAACTAGCACGAATAGACTGCAAAGCCAAAGGGCCCAAGAAGATTTGACAATGGAAGCTATCACCCACAAAATGAACAGAATTATTCCAAATGCACAGTGGTTTTCTCAGCACCTTGAATGCAAAGGTCACAGTACATAATGGAACCCTTTGTTAGATCTCAGTAGCATTTTTTTTGGTTCATTTCAGAGTTCCAGCGTTCATGTACACAATCTGCATTGCATGTTATTTTTGTGTGGTAGTATTTAGTCTGGTACACTATTTCTGGGCTGTACTTTCCTGAGGCCATGTCCCATTAAATGCAGCTAGTTTAAATAATGGGTGATCTCACTACAACACACACAAAATGCTGGTGGAACTCAGCAGGTCAGGCAGCATCTATGGAGAGGAATAAACAGTTGACATTTTTGGGCCGAGACCCTTCATCAGGATTGGATCTCGGCCAGATCTATTATGCAAAGGGAACTTGATCTGGTGAGGGAAAAGTCCAGAGTAATCTGTAAACTTATTGACAACTCTTTACAGTGATATCAATTTAAACACAGGAACAGGCCCTTTGTGCTGAACCAATTAAAATTAGTAATCAAATAGGCAACTAAACTAATCCCTTCTGCCTACACAGTGTCCACATCCCTCCATTTCCCTCACATTCACGTGCCTGTCTACAGAGCATAAAGCAGTACGGCACAGGAACAGGCCCTTCGGAAGCATTTTCCCCTCAGTGAAATGGATTCAAGCAGAAAATGATTAACTAACTTGAGCTCCAAACTCTGGTCGGGCTAAGTTAACCCAATATAGCTGACTGACTGCAGGCTGGAATAGGCAAGAGTGGTAGAAGGTTCACTAATTCTCCTGTTGGCATATTAGCATTTCAGTTTGTCTGAATAAAGCAAAGCCGAGCACTGGGTTCTACTAGCTTAATTAGGAAGGAAAGCAAACGGGCAAGCTCATTTGCATGTTCCTGAAAACAAAAGGTGAACTAAGCGGAAAGACAAGAGAAGGTCCCATATGATGTGTCCCTGTTGGAGAATGGAACAAATTGTTTTTATTTTGAAAGAGCTACCTCAGAACAAAAAGGCCAGCTACAATGAAAACCGTGCGGCGGTGAGGTGCACAGTTTGCCCAAGGTTTATTGTTAATGCCATCTGACTGACCCAAACTACCCGGTTTCCTGAAGTGGTTTAGTAGTTGTACTGGCGCCGGGGTGGCTGGTACACAAAGTTGCCATGCTGTTTGGTCCGTCGGTGGCGGCTGTCCCTCGCTAGGTTCTGCCTCTGGAGTCGGTTGCGGCTCAACTGGCGTTTCTCAACCCGCTGTTTCGCCCGTTGGATGCGGCGGACCTGATTTGCCTTTTCCAAGATGCCCGTTCGCCCTAGCACTGCTGCAGGAGCCGGGGGTGCCCAACGTTCCACCCTAGTCTGAGCCGTCGTTCTACAAAGGGAGCAAGAAGCCAAGTTTCATGAATCAGACTTCTAACACATTATTACATCCACACCATTGTTTCCCTGTCAACATGTCACATGCACGTTGCATACTTAACCTGGAAATGAAGCACAATAGAGTGCAACCACATCGTCCAGGAAAGCAATAGAGGCAACCTCATTAAATATACTTAAGACACAGTTATGTTTGGTTTTACAAGGCAAAAGAATTGAGGGTTATGGGGAAAAGGCAGGCAGGTGGAGCAGAGTCCATGGCCAGACCAGTCATGATCTTATTGAATGGTGGAACAGGCTCGATGGGCCAAATGGCGTGCCCCTGCCTACTGATCTTCTAAGAGAGTCTGCCACAGATCTGCTTCTTTTAATTTGATTTTTGATGACTACCTTCAGGCCAGAGGTCAGAACTGAAGGGGTGCAGAAATTTCTATTTACTTATCGAGATGCAGTGTGGAATAGGGCCTTACATCCCAGCAACCCCTGATTTTATCCTAGCCTAATCACAGGACAATTTACAACGACCAATTAACCTTTTAAATATTACATCTTTAGAATGTAGGAGGAAACCGGAGCACCCGGAGGAAACCCATGCACAGTACAGACTCCTTGCAGATGACATCAGAATTGAACTCTGAGGATCCGGGCTGTTGAAGGGTCAGGGGGCTGCTACGAGGGGGTGGGTAAGGAATTGAAGTTTGAAAACAAGGATGAACACTTAGGACGTGTTACTTATCAGGAGGCCATTGTCAACAAGTGATCAGAGGACCAAATTCAGAATTGGAACAAAAGCTGTGGAGTTGAGATCACATTGTCTAGCCTACAAGGTAACAATAGCACTGTAACAAATCTTTGCAATCAAATTGGAAGAAAGCACAGTAAAACTCCAATAAATCCATTATGTGACAGCTCGGCATCTGGCTGCCTCATTAGTCCAGAGTTCGAAAAGCTCCAATTACTGGGTTGCTTCCATTCCCTTGAAGCTGACAGAGCTCAGTTCCCTGCTTGCTCCCTGTAAATTCACCCAATTCACGGGAAACAATGATACTACTCTATCATATGTACAAAATTATGTGGGGCTCACTCCGAATATCAGGAAAACCTGCTCATCAGGCGCGGTAGCATAGAGGGATTCAGTTCTCGCCGTGTCTGTAAGGAAGTTGCGATTGCGTGGCTTTCCTCTGAGGCTCTGGTTTCCTCCCACATTCCAAAGATGTGTCGGTTACGGTTCGTAAGTTGTGGCCATGCTATGTCGATGCAGAAGTACTTGCGGGCTGCCCCCTGCACACATTTGGACAGTGTTGGTCATTGATGCAAAACGGCGCAAATCACTTGTACGTGTCAATGTACATGTGACAAATAAAGCTCATCTTTTAAAGATGAACTTTGTATTATATGCATTGAAATACAGTGAAATGTGTAAGACCGATACAGACAGGACTGTGCTGGGGGCAGTCTGCAAGTGCTTCTGTGCCAACCTAGCACACCTGCAGCTTACGAACCCGAGCCTGTACATCTTTGGAATGTGGGAGGAAGCTCACGCAAACACAGGGAGAACATGCAAACTTCTTACAAATCCGGAACTGAACCCTGATTGGTGATCACTTGCACTGCAGTAGCGTTAGGTATCCGCTATGTCACCATGCCAGTGGCAAGGGTGAAGGGTATCGGAGTGTCACTGTGTACTTAATCACCCTGAAAGGGGTTGTTTAGTTACTGTATGAGGAGGAAAGGACATTTTCCATTACATCGAACCACCCCCCCTCCCACCACACGCTCTCACAAGCCCCAGGCAGTTCTTACCCAATGTTGATCTCGCTGACGTCCTCCAGGGTACTGATGTTGGTGTTGCTGTCGGCATAAACAGACATGCTCGGGTGTTCAATGAGCAGGTTTTCCAAAGGGCTGCTCTCCACCTGGATGTCATCCTGGCCTTCTGCAGTAAAACAGGGGGGAGGGGTGACAAACCAACTCTCTTCCAACGTGCCAGCCGAAGACCGGGCAGGACTGGAGTCACTGCCGCTAGAAAGAGACTCAAGAGAAGAAGGGGCCGGTGGAGGAGGGGTGTCGTCAGGCACGGTAGTGTTTGCCTTCACCTCCACTTCTTCGCTTGAGGGGGTAATGCAAGCATCTCGATTCACAACTTGCAGGTACGGGTAGGAGGGGCAATACCATCATCCAGTGGTGGGCATGGTGGTCGTAACAAGTTGGTGCGAGAGAATCAAAAGTATTTTGTTGAAAGGGTTTGAAGGGAAAATTAGGGAGAGGGTGAAAAAAAAAACAAAAATAAAAAGACTGATTAGTCATTTTCCCCCATAATGACAGGTCCAGCATTTCTCTTTAAAGTCCATTAAGAGCAAACGGCCCAAGAACAATTTGCTCCAAAGAACGAACTCCCTTTTGTACACACAAGAGATTCCGCAAATGTTGGAAATCCAGAGTAACACACACAAAATGCTGGAGGAATTCAGCCTGTAGAGAGGAATATACAGACAACGTTTTGGGTGAGGCCCTCTTCGGGACTGGAAAGGAAGGAGGTGGGGGTGGGGGGGAGGAAGAAGCCAGAAAAGGTGGTGGGGCTGATGGGAAGGAAAGTACAAGCTAAAATGTGATTGGTGAAGCCAGGTGAGTGGGGGCTGAAGTAAGAAGCTGAAAGGTGATAGGTGGATAGGTGATAGGTAGGTTCCCTTTTGTGTACAAAACTAACTGGGAAAAGGAATGTTACAAATTATTTTTGGAGCAGGGTGATGAGGAGAGAAGAAATAATGTCTCATGGAAACTACACCGGGCACAGAACTCAGTGGAACCATGTCCTGGAGGTGCACACGTTATCTGTGGTGACTTTCTCCAGCCCAACTTTCCATCACTAATGGCAAGTACCACTTTCTAAGAATTGAAAACATCATTACAATAAACATAAAATGTGCACTCTCTTTGTGGGGAGTGGTTTCACCTCTAGCTAAAGGCAAACTTAGGAATCAAAAGAAATGCGTAAAATTATCCTGGAGAGTATTTCTCCGATAATTAATGTTTGGTGCTCTCTGAAGTAGGACACTTCAAAGCCACAGCAACTGCAGTGATGTTAACTGCTAAAGGTAATTGTGAGTGGGTTCAGAGTTAATAGCCATTACATTCAAATATAAAGAGGAAATACAGGCCAAGCTGTAAAGCAAATTTCATGCCAATCAGGTTCAGTCAATTCCAAAGGAACACACACTAAATGCTGGAGGAACTCAGCATCTATAGAAATTAACAAACGGTCAGTGTTTTGGGAGAGACCCTTTATCATGTCCTGCTGAAGAGCCTCAGTCCGAAACATCGACTGTTTATACATTTCCATAGTCCCGGTGAAGGATCCTGGCTCGATCATCAACTGTTTATTTCCATCCACAGATCCTGTCTGACTTGTTGAGTTCCTCCAGCATTTTGTTGGTGTTGCACAGTCAATCCTAAATAATGCAACTTCTACATTTACAAGTGACCATGCAAAGTACAGTAAATTTATTATCGAAGTGCGTATATGTCACCATAAAAACCCTGAGATTCATTTTCCTGGAGGTATTTGGTGGGGGGGAATACAATAGAATTTATGAAAAACTACACACAAAGACTGATGAACAACCAATGTGCAAAAGACAAACAGTGCAAGTACAAAGGGTAATGCTGAGAACTAGTTGTAGAGTCCTTGAAAGTGAGTTTGTCTGTTGTAGAATCAGTTCAGAGCTGTGGTGATTGAAATTATCCATGCTGGCTAAGGAGCTTCCGGACTGTTGTAGGGTTATAACTGCTCCTGAATCTGGTGGTGTGGGACCCAAGGCTCCTGTAACTAACTCCTTCCTGATGGAAGTGGCGAGAAGAGAGCATGGTCTGGATGGTGGGTGAACTGCACTGGATTGATGGCCGTTTGATCGCACTGTGAATTAACTGGGCCTCCTACGCGCGCAGGGCTCTCACCCTCCCTCTTCTGGGTGCGGGCTTTTGCGTTAGCACGTGTTTCTTTTCTGTGAGCCCAGTTCGTCACTCCCACACTGTTGCCCAACAGGCATTGTTTTACTAATGTGACTCAGTATAAACATTTAATCCGACTACTCTGTTGTTGTCCTTGCTCCGCACATACACAATGGGGGTCTTTGATGATGGATGCTGCTCTTAATGTGGTATATATGGATAGTCGAGGAACTCCCACTGAGGGAGTCAGAGGGAGATGTAATTTCTCCAGTGCAGCTGCTCTAACGTTAAACCAGGGTGACAGAGAGGCCAAGGGCGGCCCCATAGAGTTTTATAAACAATGGGAGGCATCAATAAGCTGAAAGGTCACCATCTTTTCCAAAGGGTAGAGGAGTCCAAAACTAGAGGGCACATGATTAAATTAGGAGATAAAAGAGCCAAAGGGACCCGAGGGGCAACTTTTTCCACACAGAGGATGGTGAGTATATGGATTGAGCTATGAAGCAGCAGAGGTGAGTACAACTATAACATCTAAAGGACATTTAGATAGTCACATATAGGAAAGGTTTAGAGAAATATAGACCAAATGCAGGCAAAAGGAACTAGCTCAAGTGGACAACTTGGTTGGCAGAGATGAGTTGATATGGTGACCTGGCATTGACAAGTTGGGTCAAAGTGTTGGTGCAGCTCTGGGACTGTTGGTTATGTGTAAAACTTAGAAACAACCAGACAAAACAAAGTCTTCAAACTAAACAATGGAAGCGCAAGGACCTGCCCTTCACTTGCTCCTGTTTCTTGGGCATAACTATAAGCTTTCATTCTAGAACAGGGGTTCCCAACCTTTTTATGCTATGGAGCTTTACCATCAACTGAGGGGTCTGTGGACCCCAAGGTGGGAACCCCTGCTCTTGACAATAACAGGCCTCCAGCAAGATCTGCAATCATTGGCCACCCCAGATATCTTCGACATCGTGCTGGTGAGCTGGTATGTAGAACTCCCAAGGTCATAGACAGAAATAAGTTGGGTTCACTGAGCCCCCCTCCCTTAATTTTCAGTTGAACTCAATGGAAACTTAAGTGGAGAGGTCAAGGAACTCCAAATAAGTTAAAAGTAAAGAGGTGCTTAAAAACCAACAAGGTTACTGTGACCTTTTAATTCCATGTCCCATTCCCATTCTGATATGTCTATCCACGGCCTCCTCTACTGTAAAGATGAAGCCACACTCAGGTTGGAGGAACAACACCTTATATTCAGTCTGGGAAGCCTCCAACCTGATGGCATGAACATTGACTTCTCAAACTTCAGCTAATGCCCCACCTCGCCCTCGTACCCCATCCGTTATTTATTTATATACACACATTCTTTCTCTCTCTCTCCTTTTTGTCCCTCTCTCTATACCCCTTGCCCATCCTCTGGTTTTCCCCCCCTCCCCCTTGTTTTTCTCCCTAGGCCTCCCGTCCCATGATCCTCTCGTATCCCTTTTGCCAATCACCTGTCTGGCTCTTGGCTCCATCCCTCCCCCTCCTGTCTTCTCCTATCATTTTGGATCTCCCCCTCCCACTTTCAAATCTCTTACTAGCTCTTCCTTCAGTTAGTCCTGACGAAGGGTCTGGGCCCGAAATGTCGACCATACCTCTTCCTAGAGGTGCTGCCTGGCCTGCTGCGTTCACCAGCAACTTGTATGACGGTTACTGTGACATTCTATATCCCAGCTTCACACATCTCATTATTTCTTGGCTCATCCATCTTCATATAAAATATTATCAGCTGTTATTCCAGAGAGCAGATGACCTCGACATGAATGGACATTATCAAGACCAGAAGACATAGGAGCAGAATTAGGCCATTCAGCCCATCACGTCTGATGTGCCACTTCATCATGGCTGATCCATTCCCCTCACAACCTTATTCTCCTGCCTTCTCCCCATAACCTTTCGCACCCTTACTAATCAAGAACCCAGCAACCTCTGCTTTAAATATACCCCATGAATTGGCCTCCACAGCCGTCTGTGGCAATGAATTCCACAGATTCACCACCCACTGGCTAAAGAAATTCCTCCTCACCTCCGTTCTAAATGGACGTCTCTCTATTCTGAGGGTGTGCCCTCTGGTCCTAGACTCCCCAACCATCTAGGATCAGTGTGACCAATGAACAGAAGTTCTTTTTCGTGAAATTTTAAAAGATTTTATGGGAAATAAAATTTACGAAATGTTTATTTGCTTTAATGTTTTATTTGATAATTAAAGTTCATCTGAAAGGAAGTATTTAATAAATCAGTTAAAGCGCAAGGGACAGTCAGACAGAGGAGCCCTATCAAATGGGTATTCAGTTGGAGTCTTGTGGGTTGTGACACCTACCCCTGTTGGTTCCTGCACCTCCAAAGATTTCAACTCCCTGAGCAGAGTTTTAGCAGTAGAAACTTTACTCTGAGTAAGCACATTTAGAAATTAAATGTTTTTAGAAACAGAACAGTACAGGCACTTTGGTCCATGATGTTTTTAACTCACTCCAACATCAACTAAATCCTTTCCTCCCTCAAACACATGACAAAAGTAAAGCGGAGGGCTATCTAAGCAGTCTTAAATAAGACCATGACACCTTAAGATATAGGTGCAAATTAGGCCATTTGGCCCATTGAGACTGTTCCCCAATGTATCTGCCTCTACCTCTAATTGTTGACATTTTGGGTACAAAACCTGCATCACAATGGGTTGAGTGATCTAGGGCTTTTCTCTTAGGAGGGACTGGGGATGAGAGCTAGCTTGATAGAGATGTTCAAGATGATAAGAGGCACAGAGTGGACAGACAACGCTCTCTCCCCAGGGTAAAATGGCTGATACAAAAGGGATAACTATAAAGTGTTTGGAGACAAGTATATAGTATTGGAGGTAGGTTTTCCTCATACAGCATGGCAAATGTGTGGAATGCACTGCCAAGGGTGGGTAGAGGCAAATACATTAGGGGCATTCATGGGACTACATTTTATCAGGACAAGATTCTGACCCGCTAGGCCCATTTCTCCAGACTCCAGCACATGCAGTCTCTCGTGTTTCCAATTTACTGTTGCATAGGGCTGGTTAGGATAAGAAGAGGAGAAACTTCAAACAGCCGGTAGTGAACCTTTGGAATTCTCTCCTCGAGGCACGAGGAGACCCCATCGTTGTGTCCATTCAAACAGACTGATAGATTCTTTGAAGGAATAAGGGGACGTGGGGACAAGTGCAGGGACGTGGCCTGAGACAGAAAAATCTGTTATGTCCAGGTTTCCAATGCCACCAAAGAATGAGGGAGAGGTTCCCACTGAAACCTACCAAATATTGAAATACCTAGATACAGAGGATGTGGAGAGGATACTTCCTATAGTGGCGGAGTCTAGAACCAGAGAACACAGCTTAAGAAAACAGGACGACAGAGATGAGGAGGAATTTCTTGATACTGGGTATATTTGAAGTGGGGGTTGATAGGTTCTTGATTCGGAGGGTGTCAAAAGTTGCGGAGAAGAGGCAGGAGGATGGTGTGAGAGGGATACTAAATCAGCTATGATGGAATGACGGAACGGACTTGATGGGCCAAATGGCCTGATTCTGCTTCTACGTCTTATGGTCCAATAGGATCGATGTAAATGAGTACTTAATGTTTAGGGTGGACTCAGCCCATCCATAACATTTCTAAATTAACACCAGAGCAAATTCAAGAAATATAGGTAGGCAAGCTGGCCCCTTTTCTTATGTTCTTATCTAGTGGCTTTTAAGTCCCAAGGTCAAATTACTCTCTCAAGCCTTCTTGATATAGTACATCAGGCAGCACTTTCGAACCGTTAGTCACATTGTCACAATAATCCCCTCTAGTCACCAGGGAATGCAGCTCACCAATGTAGCAGCTGACCCAAGGGCTGAACAGGAACACAAATACTAGCATCCTGATAGCAGAATACAGAGATAACAGAGCAATTAGAAAAGCTCTATAAACCAAAAGAGAACTTGAAGGAGCCCATGTGGAACTCGGAATAATTCAGTTCTACTCTGGATCCAATCGTTGGACTCAATACTTCATTCACATGACTCTTGAATTTTACCAAAGCCTCCACCACCTACCACCTCACTTGGACCGCAAGAGACAGGACAAAAATTCAGCCCACCAAACCTGCTCCGCCGAACCATCCTGGTGTATTTTTCGAGTTCAGAGCTGTGGTGGGAGAAGTTATCCAAGCTGATTCAAGAGCCTGATGGTTGTAGGGTAATAATTGCTCCTAAACTTGGTGGTGTGGGACCTGAGGCTCCTGTACCTCCTACCTGATGGTGGTAGCGAGAAGAGAGCAGGGCCTGGGTGGCGGGGGTCCTTGATGATGGATGCTGCTTCCTTGTGGCAGTGCTCCATGTAAATGTAGTCATTGGTGGAGAGGGCTTTGCCTGTGATGGACTGGGTTGTATCCACCACTTTATGTAGACTTTTCCATTCCTGGGCATTGTTTTTTCCACAAGAGGCCATGATGCAACCCGTCAGGGTACCCTCCACTGTGCCTCTAGAGAAGTTTGTCAATGTTTTCAGTGACAAGCTGAATCTACACGAATTTCTAAGGAAGCAGGGGTGCTGATGTGCCTTCTTTCTGATGGCATGTGCATGCTGTTCCCAGGACAGCAAAACAAAGAGTGATCGATGGCGCGATTTCCCAGGCTGGCATCATAGGTCAACCGGTGACCTCCGGTGCACCAGTATGGGGTGAAATGTTACTGAGAGCTATCAGGGCTGCAGAGATGAGATTACAATCAGATCCACAATGGAACGACACAGTAGCTTTGAGCACAGTAACAGTGACCTCTCCCTAATTTGTAGCCAGGCTCATACTCAATAGCTGGCAGGTTCAGGAAGTTACACAAATCCTATCAGATATTGAAAGGTCTAGATACAGTGAGCTTGGAGAGGATGTTTACTATTGTGGGGGAATCTCAGACCAGAGGATGCATCCTCAGAACTAAAGGATAACAGAGATGAAGAGAATTTTTTTTTAGCCAGATGGCTGTGGAGGCCAAATCAAGGGGTATACTTAAAGCACAGCTTGATAGTTTCTTAGTTAGTAAGGGTGTCAAAGGTTACAGAGAAAAGACAAGAGAATGTGGTTGAGGGGGATAATAAATCAGCCAAGACAGAACGGTGGAGCAGGGTCAGTGGGCCAGATAGCCTAATTCTGCTCCTATATCTTATGATTATTCCCTTTTTCTGCACCCTCCTCATTCCAGATTAACAGCAGCTATTTTACTTGCAACCATTTCAAACCGTTCATCCATTGCAGCTGAGAGAGGACTTACTCTTGGGCCCTGCAGAAACCTTAGCCGCACTTCCACCACACACCTGCAGGGGGCAGTTGTTCACAATAACCCAGTGACCAAGGAGATCCAAGACTGGCTCTTGGCAGCAGTAAAATAACATTTAATCTGTGCTTAGAGGGAAAAATATTTACTTTATTTATTCAGAAATGCAGCATGGAATAGGCCCTTCTGACCCAACGAGCCACTTTCCCAGCAGCCCACTTATTTAACCCTACCTAGCCTAATCACAACTTACAATGATTAATTTCTTTGGACTGTGGGAGGAAACTGGAGCAACCAGAGGAAACCCACACGTTTACGGGAGGAAGTGCAAACTCCTTACAGTCGCGCCAGTGCCAGAATTTAACTCCAAACTCTGGAATGTGGAAAAGTGAATGAGTGGGACTAAATAGCTGCATCGAGAGGGCTGGCATAAGTATCACCTCCTCCTGGGCCTGCTCCTTCACCCCTTTCTACTATTGTCCACTCTCCTCTCCCACCAGATTCCTTCTTCTCCAGCCATTTATCTTTCTAACCCACCCGGCTTCACCTATCACTTTCCAGCCAGCCTCCTTCCCCTTCCCCCACCTTTATATTTTGGCATCTTCCCCCTTCCTTCTCATTCCTGAAGAAGGGTCTCGGCCTGAAACGTCGACTGTCTATTCATCTCTATAGATGCTGCCTGGCCTGCCGATTTCCTCCACATGTTGTGTGTTTTGCTCTGTAGTTCCCCCATCTGCAGACTTTCTCATGTTTAAATAGTGACAGGCTAAATGATCGGCTCTGCACAATATTTTGTACAAAATATCCCTTGCAGCTGGAACAAGTGACCAGAACTAGTGCCACTGCTTGCAAAGTAAGAGCCCAAGGGACAGTGCAGTCTGTTACAAACAGTTCATTCTGAAGCACAAGACCAGGAAGAAAACAGCTGGAGAATCTGTCATCAGATCAGCAAGGTAAAGGGGTACATTTCCCATGGGCAAATTTCACCCTTGGGGAACACCGGATTATTTACTTAGAGATGCAGCGTGGCCCTGCAGCCCAGCCTAACCACAGGACAATTTACAATGACCAATCGAACTACAAACCCCATCTCCAGAAAAGTTGGGATATTTTCCAAAATGTAATAAAAACAAAAATCTGTGATATGCTAATTCACGTGAACCTTTATTTAACTGACAAAAGTACAAAGAAAAGATTTTCAATAGTTTTACTGACCAACGTAATTGTATTTTGTAAACACACACAAATTTAGAATTTGATGGCTGCAACACACTCAACAAAAGTTGGGACAGAGGCATGTTTACCCTTGTGTTACATCACCTTTCCTTTTAATAACACTTTTTAATCGTTTTGGAACTGAGGATACTAATTGTAGTAGATTTGCAATTGGAAATGTTGTCCATTCTTGCTTGATCTAAGACTTCAGCTGCTTAACAGTCCGTGGTCTCCGTTGTCTGATGCTCCTCTTCATGATGCGCCATACATTTTCAATAGGAGATAGATCTGGACTGGCAGCAGGCCAGTCAAGCACACACACTCTGTGTCTACAAAGCCACGCTGTTGTAGCCCGTGCAGAATGTGGTCTGGCATTGTCCTGCTGAAATAAGCATGGACATCCCGGGAAGAGATGTCGCCTTGATGGCAACATATGTCTCTCTAAAATCCTAATATATACCTCAGAGTCAATGGTACCTTCACATACATGCAACTCACCCATGCTGATAACAATCTGGATGGTCGTTTCCATCTTTTGCACGGAGAACTCGACGCCCGTTTTTGCCGAAAACTAGCTGAAATGTGGACTCATTTGACCACAGCACACGGTTCCACAGTCTTTCGGTCCATCTGAGATGAGCTTGGGCCCAGAGAACTTGCCGGCATTTCTGCATAGAGTTGATGTCTGGCTTCCTCCTTGCGTAATACAGTTTCAAGTTGCATTTCTGGATGCAGCGACGGACTGTGTTGAGTGACAATGGTTTTCCGAAGTACTCCTGAGCCCAGGTGGCTATAATTGTCACAGTAGCATGACTTTTCTGTGCACTTTTCAATCTTATTTTAACTCTGTCCCAACTTTTGTTGAGTGTGTTGCAGCCATCAAATTCTAAATTTGTGCATATTTACAAAATACAATTAAGTTGGTCAGCAAAACTATTGAAAATCTTTTCTTTGTACTTTTGTCAGTTAAATAAAGGTTCACATGAATTAACATATCATAGATTTTTGTTTTTATTGCATTTTGGAAAATATCCCAACTTTTCTGGAAATGGGGTTTGTACTACCTGGTATGTCTTTGGACTGAGGGAGGACACCCATGCACGCACAGGGAAGGAACACACATGCTCGCTTACAGAGGATGCTGGAATTGAACGCCAGACGCCGACGCCCTGAACTGTAATAGCACTGTGCTAATCGCTATGCTGCCGTGGTGCCAGGAGGGGAAGGGTGAGAAGGGAGAAAGTTCTTTCTTCTGTGACGCTGTAAACACAGGGGCAGACACACTGGGGTGAAGCACGTGCAAATTTAAGTTGTATTCAACCATCCACATGTATACAGCCAAACGAAACAGTGTTCCTCTGGGGTGAAGATACAAAACATAGCACCAACAGTCACACACAGCACAAGGCCCATATAATTACAATAGAAGTAAAACATAGTCACAAAAAATGATATAGGCCAAGTCTAAGTGTCATGACCTATAGATTGATAAATTCCAAACACAATCCAAAGTACCATGTATTGACAGACCAATAATCAGATCACTCCCACCAACAAGCAGTCATGAACTTACTGCATGAACCTATTGCCATTGAGTACCCATTCAGAGCAGGCACCTCTCCATCACACTAAACCAGGGCATGAGACCAAGTCCCAGTATATTCACTTTCAGTTCTCTTTTTTAAACACAGAAAATCGATGTGACAGAGGTTTCTATCCCAATGTTTGTGCAAGGTCTTTGGTGAGGAGCCACGTTTTTCCTGAAGATACCCCAGTTTCCGCCTCTTCCTTTAGGACGATCCATAAAGCCTAACTCTCCAACCAAACTCATCCTTGTTGACCAAGTTGACCACTTAAGCTACCCTCATTTACACTTTTGATCCACATTCCCCTAAAGCAGAGGGTCCCAACCTGGGGTCCAAGGACCCCTTTGCTTAATGGTATTGGTCCATGGCATAAAAAAAGTTGGAAACCCCGCCCTAAATCTTTCCTACGTACCGATCCAAATATCTTTTAAATATCATTATAGCACCCACCTCTGCTCTTCCCCTAGATGGGAGGACTCAGAGTTAGATTAAGCAACACCATAGGTTTCTACAGCGCAATACCCTTCAAGAAGAAGGTTTTCTATTTGTAGAGCACCAAACTTCACAACCTTTCTCACTCTTATTGTTTCCACACACCCTATTGAGGAAAAGATGCGTAATCAAAGAAATCATCAAAAATCACTCAGCATCTTGGTGTTAAAGGTTTTTTGGAAGTGTGGATTTGATTTGGACTTGGATATATTTGTGGTGATAACAAGTGTTTTTTGTGCTTTATTATATCATAAGATATAGGAGCAGAATTAGGCCATTTTATTATATAAGGAGTAAAAGAGAGACGAGAGTGGATATTGGACAACTGGAAAGAGCCACAGGAGGGGTAGTAATGGTGGACAAGGAAATAACAGACGTATCTAATAAACATTTTGTGTCTGTCATCACAAGCAGTGTGCCAGAAATTTGAGGTTGTCAGGGGGTAGCAGAGAGTGCAGCTGCTACTACTAAGGAGAAGGTACTTGGGAAGCTGGAAGATCTGAAGGTAAATGAGTCACCTGGACTAGGTGGACTACACCCCAGGGTTCTGAAAGAGTTAGCTGAAGAGATAGTAATCTCTCAAGAATCACTAGATTCTGAAATGGTTGCAGAGGACTGGAAAATTTCAAATAGCACTCCACTCTTTAAGAAGGGAGAGAGGCAGAAGAAAGGGAAATTATAGACCATTTAGCTTGACTTCAGTTGTTGGAGTCCATTATTAAGGATGAGGGTTTCAGGTACTTGGATGCACATGACAAAATACGCCAAAGTCGGGATAGACAAAGGAAAGTCAGTGGATGTTGCTTACATAGATTTTCAGAAGCCCTTTGATAAAGTTTTGCACATGAGGCTGCTTAACAAGAATAAAAGCCCATAAATTTACAGGAAAGATTTCAGCATGGATAAAAGTTTGGTTGATGGACATTATGAGGCAAAGAATGTGAAGAAAGGGGGCCCTTTCTGGTTGGCTGCCGGTGACTAGTGGCTTTCAGCAGGGGTCAGTGTTGGGACCGCTTCTTTTCACATGATATATCAATGATTCGGACAATGGAATTGATGGCTTTTTGGCCAAATTTGCAGACAATACGAAGATAGGTGGAGGGGCAGGTAATGTTGAGGAAGCAGAGAGTCTGCAGAAGGACCTGGACAGATTGAAAGAATGGACAAAGAAGTGGCAGATAGAATATAGCGTAGGGAAGTGTACGGTCACGCACTCTGGTGGAAGGAATAAAGGCCTGGTCTATTTCCTAAACAGGGAGAAATTCAAAAAGTTACAAAGGGACTTTGGAGTCCTTTTGCAGAATGCCCTTAAAGTTAACTTGCGGGTTGAGTCAGTGGCGAGGAAGGCAAATGCAATGTTAGCTAGAATATAAGAGCAAGGATGTGATGCTGAGGCACTGGGGAGTATTGAGAGCAGTTTTGGGCCCCTTATCCAAGAAAAGACATGCTGGCATTGGGGGGAGTCTAGAGGAGGCTCACGAGAATAATTCTGGGAATGAAAGGGCTAGTGTACAAGGAGCATATGATGGCCCTCAGCCTATACTTGCCGGGGTTTAGAAGAATGAGGGGGTTGGGAAATCCTCATTGAAAACTATTGAACATCGAAAGGCTTAGACAGAGTGGACGCGGAGAGCATGTTCCCAATACTGGGGAGTCTAGGAGCAGTGGACACAGCCACAGAATAGAAAGACGTCCAATTAGAACAGAGATGAGAAGGAATTTATCTAGCCAGAGGGTGGTGAATCTATGGACTTCGTTTCCAAGGTCAGCTTGAATATATTTAAAACAGAGGTTGAAAAGTTCTTAGGCAATCAGGACATCAACGGTTACATGGAAAAGGCACGAGAATGGGGATGAGAAGGAAAAGTAATCAGGCATGATGGAATGGTGGAGCAGACTCAATGGGCTGAGTGGCCGAATTCTGCTCCTATGTTGTATCATCTTACATGCATGTCACCATGTACTACCCCGAGATTCATTTTCTTGCAGGCATTCACAGTTGAACAAAGAAATACAACAAAATCAATGAAAAACTACAACAAGCAACCAATGTGCAAAAGAAAAACTGTGCAAATACAACAAGTAATAAAATAACAAATCAATAAGTGAATAAACAATATTGAGAACATCACTTGTCAAAGCCTTGAATGTGAGTCCGCTGGTTGAGGAATCAGTGCGATGTTGGGGTGAGTGAAGTTATCCAAACCGGTTCAGGAGCCTGATGGTTGAAGGGTAATAACTGTTCCTGAAGCTGGTGGTTCATTTAAAAAAAAATTCCCAGAATTCAAAGAGATTCCAAAAATGAATTTTACCACTAGCCACTGAGATTACGTGCTTGAAACTCACCTGGAAAGTCAACGATTAGCCAGCCATCGTCCTCCTTCTCGATTAATCTGGGATCAGGAGTCTGTGCGCAGACATCTTCAGAGTCCCCATAGAAGAAGCTGGTGAATCGGTGGAACATGGCAGTCTGATCGTAGGGGGGGCGGGGGGCTCGCAGCTCGCAGCTTAATGCACAGGCAGGCAACCGATCTTCGAGGGACTGGCAGGAGGCTGGTGGGCAAGCAGCACAGGAAGATCCCTCAGATGCTGGGCAGCTGAAGGGAGGGCACAGCTCAGAGGCCTGTCATACG
This sequence comes from Mobula birostris, assembly GCF_030028105.1. Lineage (NCBI taxonomy): Eukaryota > Metazoa > Chordata > Chondrichthyes > Myliobatiformes > Myliobatidae > Mobula > Mobula birostris. Next base: position 75,259,723 of record NC_092371.1, read on the forward strand.
GTGACCACTTGGTTCAGTTGAAAAGAAGGCCTGGAACAAGAGGACGCAAAAAGTAAAACAACTTTTACCCAAGAACAATAACTAACAAATGCCTTTCTTCCCACATGACATAGCAGCTGAATTAGACCATTTGGCCCATCGAGTTCTGCTCCACTCTTCCATCATTATTATCCCTCTCAGCCCCACTCTCCCCGTAACCCTTGATACCCTTTTTAATCGAGAACCTATCAAACTCTACTTTAAATATACTCAATCACTTGAATCTACATCTATCTGTGGCAATGAGTTTCATGGGTTCACGACCTTCTGTCTAAAGAAACTCCTTCTCATCTGTTCTGAAGAGATATTCTTGTATACGGTGGCTGTACCCTCTGGTTCTAGACTCCCCCACTATTAGAAGCGTCCTCTCCGTATCCACTCTATTTGAGGTTTTCGATATTCAATAGGTCTCAATGAGATCCCACTCCTCAGCTTTCTAAACTCCAGCGAGTATAGTCCCAGAGACATCAGATACAGCTCATATGTTAACCCTTTCATTCCAGGGATCATTCTTGTGAACCACCTATAGACAATCTTCATTACCAGCACAACCTTCATGAGATAAGGGGCCCCAAAACAGCTCTCAATACTCCAAATGCAGTCTTACCAATACCTTGTAAAGCCTCAAAACCACCCCTCCTGCAAACCCAAACCACTATTGAAGATAATAGGATACTAGTATTAAATACTCAATATGCCATCTGCTTGGACTCCACTTAAACTTTAGGTGGGTGCACACTCTGGGGACAATATGGATCAGGGAATACCATCTCCGGTTCGCTGTATTCCTGCAGATTCCATCACGTGCCTTCCTTCCATTGGTTGCCATTCAAATGCACTGAAGCTGCAGAGAATAGGTGACTCTGCCCAATACACCATGGGTGCATCCCTCCCAAGCACTAGTCATATCTACAGGAAGCTTTGCCTCACGAAAGCAACTTCCAAAGACCTTCCATATGAGAAATGATTGAATAGGTTAGGACTTTATTCCTTGGAACATATAAGTTTTGATAGAGATATACAAAATTATGAGGGGTACAGATAGGGCAAATGCAAACAGACTTTTTCCACTGACGTTGGGTGAGGCTACAACTAGAGGTCATGGATTAGGGGTGAAAGGTGAAAAGTTTAAGGGGAACATCGGGGGAACTTCTTCACTCAGAGGGTGCTGAGAGTGTAAAACGAGCTGCCAGCACAAGTAGTACACGAGAGCTCAATTTCATGGTTTAAGAGAAGTTTGGACAGGTATGTGGATGGTAGGGGTATGGAGGACTATGGTCCCGGTGCAGGTTGATGTGAGTAGGCAGGTTAAATGGTTTGGCATAGACTAGATGGGCCAAAGGACCTTTTACTGTGCGGTATTTTTCTGTGACTCTATCCCCACCCTCTGGTCCATGCAGGCTTCGCACAGCTACCATCAGGCAGAAGGCACATAAGCCTGACCACCACAAACAGCAAGAGAAGGAGCAGCTATGGAGGGGAATGTTTCAGGCAGAGACCCTTCATCAGGATCAGGCTCAAAATATCAACTGCTTATTCCCCTCTGGTTGTAGTTCCACCCAACCTCAGTGGAAAAAGCCTGCTTGCATTTACCCTGTCTATACCGCTCAACTTTGTATACCTCTATCACATCTCCCCTCAGCCTTCTACATTCCGAGGAATAAAATCCTAACCTATTCAATCTTTCCTTTTCACTCAGGTGTTTCAGACCTGGCAACGTCCTTGTACACGTGCCTGAGATGCTGCTGCAAATAAGATTTTCACTGCATGTGTGCATTCGTGCAGATGATAAGCTGGACTTTGACATTTATCCACATCCTCCCCAGACTAATCCAAAAGCACAGTCTATTCAGAATAAAACCAGAAGACAACAGACAGAAACACAGTTAAAGGTATGGGTCAGAAACTCTCTATCAGCAGCAATCCCTCTAATATTTTTTTCAAACTGCTGCACAGACCAACGATTGCTCAGAGCTGGAAATTTTTTTAATATACAGACTGAAAACTGTGCAGCACTAATACTTTATTGTAATACTAATCTACGAATATTTAGAATGAAAATGGAAAAACTCACACTGTTGATTTTATTAATTGAAGAGTATAAAATACAGTACAAGGAAAATCTTTCACATTTTGTTAACTTTTAAATTTAGATAGTATCTGCAATTTATTAACAATGAGCTACCAAGTTCCATTCTGTGTTTATTGTTACACTTTGTAACAGTGTTATACCTTGAAACACCAACAAGTACGTTGAAGCTCTAAAATGGTTCAAAGTAAAAGTTGTGGTACATTTTTTATTTAGAAAATTTATGGATAATGTTCATTAACAATTAATTTTGCACACTATTTGACAATTATGAGCATGATTTCAAAATTATATTAACATTACATAAAATAAAATTCCAGCTGCATGGCAAAGGCTATGTGCATGGGAGCATTTCATTTATTGCTCGGCTGTGCACCAGTGCAGCTTGAAGGGAATAGTGTTTGTCAGATAGATCCTTAATCGAAAATGATAATTCCAACCTGCTGAGTGTTTCCAGCATGTGTTTCATTTCACTTTTCCAGTAATTGCTGATTGGTTTTTGATTTTCAGTGCACATTATTATCTGATTAAGTCTTTTCTCTTTTACCAGATTTACAAAACTGTTACAATGTGTTTGATAAAACTATGCTCCGTCCAATGCTAGTAATGTTTCCAAATTTGTTTGATGTATCGAGATTCCAGGACAAGAGTTTACAAACTTGACATTGAGCCATCATGGCTAATCACCCTACCAATATTCACTTTGACTAACGGCTATAGGCAAGACGCCAATAAACCAGGTTCCAGATCCTTGAAAACAAGGAACAGAACTAGGAGATCTCCATTGGGCATTTGTACCATTCTGATCTTCAGCAGCATAGTGGCTGATATTCACCCCGTGACACTTCCCAAGTGCCCCATTTCTCTTAAATCCATTAATCCACTCCTTGAATACCCTTCCAAGGATTCACCACCATTTGGAGGAAAAATTTTCATTTCTGTACTGGGCAGCCCACCTGATATTGGGGTCCATGAATTAATTTATTTATTGAGAAAACTATAGCCTAATCAGTGGACAATTTACAATGAGCAATTAACCTACTGACCTTTGGACTGTGGGAGGAAACCCACGGGGTTACAGGCAGCAGTGGGAATTGAATACCAGCTGCCTGTACTGTAAAGCGGTGTGTTAACTACTATGCTGCTCCAGGGTAGTGTAGTGTAGTGGTTAGCACATCTTACAATGTCGGCTGTAAAAATCCGACAGGGTTCAATTCCTATCACTGCTCGTAATTCTTCTCACGAGTGCATGGGTTTTCTCTCATATTGCAAAGATGTATGGTTAAGGTTCAAAGTTCAAAAGTCAATTTATTATCAAAGAATGCACGTGTCACCATATACTACCATGACAATTTTTTGTGGGCTTTCACAGCAGAACAGAGAAATACAATAGAATCAATGAAAAACTACACAAAGTCTCACAAACAACCAATGCGCAAAGACAACAAATTATGCACACAGTAAGTAAATCACGCTGAGAACATGAGTTGTGGAGTTCTTGACAGCCAGTACATAGATTGTGGAATTAGTTCAAAGTTGAGGTGAGTGAAGTTATCCTTGCTGCTTCAGGAGCCTGAGGGGTAATAACTGTTCCTGAACCCGGTGGTGTAGATCCTGAGGCTCCTGTAACTCCGGCCCGCCAGCAGCAGCGAGAAGTGAGCACGGCCTGAATGGTGGGGGTCCTTGATGATGGATGTTGCTCTTTTTGGTGAGTTGTGGGCATGCTATCAGAACACTTGTGAGCTGCCCCGCACAATACTTGATGGAAATGACACCTTCCACTGCATGTTTTAACGTGTCAATAACACTAAATCTTTATCTCTTTCCCTTTTTTTCTTGGTCATGAACAATTCAGTGGGAGTCAATGTTATGCCCCATTAAGCACCGACACAAAATTAGATCACAGACAGACAAAACGTACACATAAACTGGTGGAAATAGTCCCCAGATCCACACATGTTGCTGGGGGGTGAAAACAGAGTCAAACCATCACTCACTGGAACAGATCAAGGCCTACACCGCTCTTGATGAGCTCACTATCTCAGTGATCGATCTGGTGATGTTATTACCACACCGCCTTGATCAAGTATATTCCTAGACACGGTGGCAGACCCATATACTGTACACAACAGGCCAAGTACACAAGCGAAGCAGTTAGTCTTCATAAACAGTGAAGGCCAACGTACCATTTCAAGTTCAAACTAAATACATGTCATCATATACAACCCTGAGATTCATTTCCTTGTGGGCATTCTCAATAATAGAATAATAACCATAATAGAATCAATGAAAGACTGCACCAACTTGGCTACTCCATTACGAAGAAAGCACAGCTGTGCCTCTCCTCCCTTAGGAGCTGTAGAGATCGGCATAACATCTAAAACTTTAACAAACTTCTATAGATGTGTGGTGAAGAGTGTATTGACTGGTTACATCAGACCCTGGTTGTGCAGAACAGGTATTCAAAAGACAATAAACTGCAAATACAAGAGCAAAAATACTAATAAATAAATAAGCAATAAATACAAAGAACATGAGATGGAGTCTTGAAAGTGAGCCATGGGTTGTGGGAACAATTCAAAGATGGAGCAATGAAAGTTGAGTGAACTTATCACTTTTGGTTCAAGAGCCTAATGGTTGAGGGGTAGTAACTCTCCCTGAACCTGGAGATATGAATCCTGAGGCTCCTATATCTTCTTCCTGATGGCAACTGTGAGGAGAGAGCATATCCTGGGTGGTAGGGGTCCTTAGTGATGGATGCTGCATTCCTGCAACAATTCACATAGATGTACTCAATGGTGGGAGCAGCTTTGATAGGGAGTGCTTTACCTGTGATGGACTGGACACTATCCACTATTTTTGTAGGATTTTTTGTTCAAGGGCATTGGTGGTTCCAGACAAGGTTGTGATGCAGCCAGTCAATATACTCTCCACCACACATCTATAGAAGTTTGTCAAACTTTTGGATGTCACGCCAAGCCTTCACAAACTCTTAAGGAAGTAGAGGCGCTGTTGTGCTTTCTTCACAATTGCACTTGCACGCTGGGCCTAGGACAGGTCCCCTGAAGTAATAATACCACGGAGTTTAAAGTTGCTGACCCTCTCCACCTCTGATCCCCAATGAGGACCTCCAGTTTCCTTCAGCTAAAGTCAATAGTCAGCTCCTTTGTCTTGCCGACAGTGAGTGAGAGGTTGTTGTTGTGGCACTCAACCAGATTTTCAATTTCCCTCCAAAATGCTGATTCGTCACCATCTTTGATTCAGCCTATGGCACTGGTGTTGTCATCAAACTTGAGTTCGACATTGGAGCTGTGCTCAGCCACACAGTCGTAAGTGGAAAGCAAGTAGAGCAGGGGGCTAAGCACACAGTCCTGTGGTGCACCTGTGCTGATGGAGATTGTGGAGATGTTGTTGTCAACTCAAACTGATGGGAGTCTGCAAGTGATGAAATTGAGGATCTAATTGCACCACGAGGTTTTGAGGGAAAGGTCTTGAAGGTTATTGATTAGATTTGAAGGGATGATAGTATTGAATGCGAAGCTGAAGTCGTTAAAGATCATCGTGATGTATGCATCTTCGCTGTCCAGGTGTTCCAGGGTTGAGTGAAGAGCCAATAAGATGGTATTTGCAGACCTGTAGTGTTGGCAGGCAAACTGGAGCAGATCCAAGTCACTTGTCAGGCAGGAGCTGATCTGTTTCATCACCGACCTCTCAAAACACCTCACTGTGGGTGCAAGTGCTATTGGATGATAATCATTGAGGTAGGTTACCACATGCTTCATAGGCACTGGTATAATTGAAGCCTGCTTGAAGTAGGTGGATACCTCAGACTGCTGAAGTGAGAGGTTAAAGATCTCGGTGAACACTCCAGCTGGTTGATCAGCATAGGTTCTTAGTGCTTGGCGGCCGGATTGCTTTCCATGGGTTCACCCTTCAGAAGGCTGTTTACATTCCTGAATCCATGCTATACCTGAGTATTAACATCAGGCGACTGGTGAGCAGGGGGACACAGATCCTGTGGAACACCTACCCACACCTCAGAGTGGTACAGCACAGGGACAGGGCCCTCAGCTCACCAGTCTCCTGCTATCTCCACTGATCCCAGCCGCCTGCATTTCTTTCCATGCCTCGTCTATTCAAGTGCCTGTCCAAGTGTAGTGATGGTATTACTGGATTTCATCACACTCCAGATACCACAGAACCTTTCATTAAATTCAAAATCCAAGCCGGCACACATTTCTGTGGGATGCAGGTTTTACAAGAGCATTAAACAGCACAGGCCTTCGGCCCATCATGTCAAACTGACCTTAACCTGCTCCAACATCAAACTAACCCTTTCCTCCCATATAGGCAAAAATAGTCGGCTCTCTAAGTTTCTTAAACGTCCCTGATGTATTTGCCTCTACCACCAACACTGGCAGCTTGCCCAAGTATCCACCACTTTAAAAAAAACAACTTAGATCTGATATCCACCCCCCCCCTGATATTTTCTTCCAACCAATTTCAAGTTATTCTCTAATCCCCTTAAAATTATGCCCTCACATTAGCCATTTCTACCCTGGGTAAAAGTTTCTGGCTATCCACTTGATGTATGCCTCTCATCTTCTACACCTCCATTAAGTTACCTCCCATCTTCTTTCACTCCAAACAGAAAAGCCCGAGCTTGCTCAATCTCTGTGTTAAAATCTTTCCCCTCAGATCCTGCTTAAAACTACTTCTTCGAATCTTGAACTAATGGCCTCATGACTTTGATGCCCCTAGCAGAAGGGGAAAAAAAAAATGCATAATCTACCCTGTCCATCAGGTCCCAGCTCAGTCCCCGTCACTCCAGAGGAAACAAGGTAACGATGGATGTAGCAATGGTACCAAAGTTGCAATGGGCCTTTATAGAGTCAGAGTACTACAGTACAGAAACAGGCCTTTTGGCCCATCTAGTCAGTGCCAGCCTGGTTTCCTGCCTAGTCCCATCTATCTGCACCCAAACCATAATCCTCCATTCCCTTCTCATCCATGTGCCTATCCCAACTTCTCTTCTGGCTGTCATTGTTTAAAACTCAGGGTTTCTATTTCTCTGCCAAAGAAGATCCCACCTATTCCAAGTGACATTGCATCAGCCACATCCTCACCCATTCACATCCCCCTTCTACATTCCCCTGAAGCCTCTCTTCATCTCCTCCCTTAACAAACACCCCCCCGTCCCAGCGTTGTATCATTCTAGAGAGGAGGAGCAATGAGGAAATAAGGACAAAATTCTATTGAGTACAGGATGTTATTTTGAAGTTGCATAAGACATAGTGAGGCCTAAATTGGAGTACTGTGTGCAGTTTTGGTCAACCACCTGCAGGAAAGATGTAAATAAGGTTGAAAGTGTACAGAGAAAATTTACAAGGATATTGCCAGGACAGGAGGTCCTGAGTTACAAGTAAAGATTGAATAATAAGACTTTATTCCTTGGAACATAGAAAATTGAGAGGAGACTTGACAGAGATATACAAAATTAAGTCAGCTATAGATAGAGTAAATGCAAGCAGGTTTCTTCCACTGAGGTTGAATGGGACTATAACTAGAAATCATGGGTTAAGAGTGAAAAGTGAAAAGTTTAAGGGGAACATGAAGGGAAACTTCTTCACACAGAGGGTCATGAGAGTGTGGAATAAGCCGCCAGCGCAGGTGGTGCACGCGAGCTTGATTTCAAAGTTTAAGAGAAGTTTGGATAGGTACATGGATGGCAGGGGTGTGGTCCAGGTGCAGGTTGATGGCAGTTTAAATGGCTTGGCACTGACTAGATGGGTGAAGGGGCCTGTTTTGGTGCTGTATTTCTATGACTCTAAGAGTGTTCACTGCACCTAATGGGTTAAAAGTGTTCCAGTTTATAAATAGGCTACTATAACTTGTAGCTTATTTTGGCTTTATTAGACACGACAGAGCGTCGGATTCCGACAGCAGTGAAGACATCAAGACTTCAATAGCAACACATGGAATTTGGTCATTAAAGTCAATCACAGCATCACTGCAGCCTTACAAAACAACACGTTCTGTCAGAACTGCAAGCTTCCAGGAGGTACTCAGTCTATTAGCTACCGTACATGCTTCCTTTCCACGCTATAACTCAAATGTTGTCTTACTTGAGGTCTGTTCCAGAACCAAACTTAGCTCACTCCCAAGAGAAAATTTAAAAGGGGCAGGTTGAAGAACCACCTTCTGGAATTAGGTTACCAGTGGTTTCCCCACTAACATTTTAAAGTCATTAAAATAATATCTTAAAGTGAGGAGACACGTCAGCTGCAAGTCTGGCTCAGTCATCTACTGTATCCAGTGCAATCTCCTCTACATTGAGGATTCTTCACTGAGCTCCATCTGCCACAAACGGTGGGATTTCCCAGTAGACAACCATTTTAATTCGGCTTCCTGTTCCCATTCTGATAGGTCAGTCCATGGCCTCCTCTACTGCCACGATGAGGCCACACTCAAGCTGGAGGAGAAACATCTCATTGTCTGGGTAGACAATGAGCCTCAATATATTCCCCTTCTCTCCTTTTCCATTGCCCATTCTGGCTCCCCTCCTACCCTTTTCCTGATTCTTCCACGGTCCACTCTCCATCCCCATCAGATTACTCCTCCTTCATCCCTTTACCTCTTCCACCTATCACCTTCCAGCTCCTTCCATCATCCCCCTCCTCGCCCATCACCAGCCAGCCTGTACTCCTTCCCTCTCTTCCCCAACAACTTATTCTGGCTTCCTTTCCAATCCTTAAGTGTCTCATCCGAGAAACAACCGTTTATTCCCCTCCATCCAGCCTCTCGGAAATCCTCCACCATTTTGTGTGTTGCTCCGGATTTCCAGCTCCAGCAGACACTTTCATCTTTCTGAAGTCATAGGTGTCCAACGTTTGTTCCACTTTGCCCAGTGAGCGGGAAATAAAGAGCAGCACTGTCAACATCCCAGTGTGGGGCCGTTGAGAATAATGGCGGCCCCACATCAGTTTGGAGAGGCATCAGTGGAGGACGAGCACTCAAGCAAAGGGAAGCTACAGAGTTAACTCTTGCGCCACAGTAACATTGGTGTAACAAAGAATGAAACATTTTCACATTCACAGACAAAACCCTATATACGTGGGCTTTGTTTTCTTTAAATATTTTTAAAAGAAACCTAAAATAGGCAAGAAAAGTACACTCACCCTCACCTCCAAACAAGAAGCTCTTTAGTTTTTTTTTAATTACATACTTTCTGTTTTTAGCAATCTATTTGCCTTTTTAAATCTTAAGGTCCTGGAAAACAATTCTACCAAGTCTCTTGCAGACTGCATCAGGTTTTCCTCCAGGATTTCCCTGAATTTTGCAGCATTCATTTTACCCTCTACCTTCACAAACCTTCCAGGGCCTGCTGCAGTGAAGCATCCCACAGCATGATGCAGCCACCACCATGCTTCATGGTAGGAATGCTGTTTTTGATGTGCAGTGTTTGGCTTACGCCAAACATGATAGAAACATAGAAAATCAATGGCACAATACAGGCCCTTTGCTCCACAAAGCTGTGCCAGAAGTGTCCTTACCTTAGAACTACCTAGGCTTTCCCATAGTCCTCTATTTTTCCAAGCTCCACGCACCTATCCAGGAGTCTCTTAAAAGACCCTATTGTATCCACCTCACCACCACTGCCGGCAGCCCAATCCACACACTCACCACTCTCTGAGTAAAAAACTTACCCCTGACATCTCCTGTGTACCCACTTCTAAGCACCTTAAAACTATGTCCTCTCGTGCTAGCCATTTCAGCTCTGGGGAAAAGCCTCTGACTACCCACACGATCAATGCATTTCATTATCTTATACACCTCTATCAGGTCACCTCTCATCCTCCGTCACTCCAAGGACAAAGGGCTGAGTTCACTCAACCTATTCTCATAAGGTATGCTCCCCAATCCAAGCAACATCCTTGTAAATCTCCTCTGCACCCTTTCTATGGTTTCCATGTCCTTCCTGTAGTGAGGCGACCAGAGCTGAGCACAGTACTCCAAGTGGGTTCTGACCAGGTTCCTCTATAGCTGCAATATTACCTCTCGGCTCTTAAACTCAATCCCATGGTTGATGAAGGCCAATGCACCATATGCCTTCTTAACCACAGAGTCAACCTGCGCAGCAGCTTTGAGTGTCCTGTGGACTCGGACTCCAAGACCTACCAAATTGAACTACCTCACACTTATCTGGGTTGAACCCCATCTGCCACTTCTCAGCCCAGTTTTGCATCATATCAATGTCCCGTTGTAACCTCTGACAGCCCTCCACACCATCCACAACAACCCCAACCTTTGTGTCATCAGCAAATTTACTAACACATCCCTCCACTTCCTCATCCAGGTCATTTATGAAATTCACAAAGAGCAGGTGTCCCATAACAGACCCCTGAGGCACACCACTGGACACCAACCTCCATGCAGAATGTGACCCGTCTACAACCACTCTTCTGTGGGCAAGCCAGTTCTGGATCCACAAAGCAATGTCCCCTTGGATCCCATGCCTCCTTACTTTCTCAATAAGCCTTGCATAGGGTACCTTATCGGAGGCCTTGCTCAAGTCCATACACACTAAGTCTATGGCTCTACCCTCATCAATGTGTTTAGTCACATCCTCAAAAAAATTCAATCAGGCTCGTAAGGCACAACCTGCCTTTGACAAGGCCATATTGACTATTCCTAATTATATTATGCCTCTCAAAATGTTCATAATTCCTACCTCTCAGGATCTTCTCCCTCAACTTACCAACCACTGAAGTAAGGACTCACTGGTCTATAATTTCCTGGGCTATCTCTACTCCCTTTCTTGAATAAGGGAACAGCATCTGCAACCTTCCAATCCTCCGGAACCTCTTCCGCCCTCATTGATGATGTAAAGATCATCGCCAGAGGCTCAGCAATCTCCTCCCTCGCTTCCTACAGTAGCCTGGGGTACATCCCATCCAGTACCGGTGACTTATCCAACTTGATGCTTTCCAAAAGCTCCAGCACATCCTCTTCCTTAATATCTGGGTGTCCTTGTTCATCAGTCACTGAAAGTAAGCATACAGGTACAGCAGGCAGTGAAGAAAGCTAATGGCATGTTGGCCTTCATAACAAGGAGAGTTGAATATAGGAGCAAAGAGGTCCTTCTGCAGTTGTACAAGGCCCTGGTGAGACCCCACCTGAAGTATTGTGTGCAGTTTTGGTCTCCAAATTTGAGGAAGGACATTCTTGCTAGGGAGGGAGTGCAGCGTAGGTTCACTGGGTTAATTCTAAGGATGGCGGGAATGTCATATGTTGAAAGATTGGAGCGACTGAGCTTGTATACACTGGAATTTGGAAGGATGAGAGGGGATCTGATTGAAACACAAGATTATTTAGGGACTGGACACGCTAGAGGCAGGAAACATGTTCCCGATGTTGGGGGAGTCCAGAACCAGAGGCCTCAGTTTAAGAATAAGGGGTAGACAATTTAGAACGGAGTTGAGGAAAAACTTTTTCCACACAGAGGGTTGTGGATCTGTGGAATGCTCTGCCTCAGAAGGCAGTGGAGGCCAATTCTCTGGATTCTTTCAAGAAAGCATTAGATGGAGCTCTTAAAGATAGCGAAGTCAAGGGATATGGGGAGAAGGCAGGAACTGGATACTGATTGTGGATGATCAGCTATGATCACAGTGAATGGTGGTGCTGGCTCGAAGGGCCGAATGGCCTACTCCTGCACCTATTGTCTATCTACATGCTCAAGCTTTTCAGTCTGCTGCAAGTCATCCCTACAATCGCCAAGGTCCTTTTCCATGGTGAATACTGAAGCAAAGTATTAAGTACCTCTGCTATCTCCTCCGTTTCCATACACACTTTTCTACTGTCGCACTTGATTGGTCCTATTGCTCACGTCTTATCCTCTTGCTCTTCACATACTTGCAGAATGCCTTTGGGTTTTCCTTAATCCCGTCCTTCTCATGGCCCCTTCTGGCTCTCCTAATTTCATTTTTAAGCTCCTTCCTGCTAGCCTTATAATTTTCTAGGTCTCTATCATTACCTCGTTTTTTGAACCTTCCGTAAGCTCTTTTCTTCTTGACTAGATTTACAACAGCCTTTGTACACCACGTTCCTGTACCCTACCGTCCTTTCCCTGTCTCACTGGAACGTACCTATGCAGAACACAACACAAATATCCCTTGAACATTTGCCACATTTCTTCCGTGCGTTTCCCTGAGAACATCTGTTTCCAGTTTATATTTCCAAGTTCCTGCCTGATTGCCTCATATTTCCCCTTAATCCAATTAAACGTTTCCCTAACTTATCTGTTCCTATCCCTCTCCAATGCCATGGTAAAGGAGAGAGAATTGTGATCACTATCTCCAAAATGTTCTCCCACTGAAAGACCTGACATCTGAACAGGTTCATTTCCCAATGCCAGATCAAGTATAGCCTCTCCTCTTGTAGGCTTATCTACATATTGTGTCAGGAAACCTTCCTGAACACACCTAACAAACTCCACCCCATCTAAACCCCTCACTCTAAGGAGATGCTAATCAATATTTGGGAAATTAAAATCTCCCACCACAACAACCCTGTTATTATTATACCTTTCTAGAATCTGTCTCCCCATCTGCTCCTCTATGTCCCTGTTACTATTGGGTGGTGTATAAAAAACACCCAGTAGAGTTATTGACCCCTTCCTGTTTCTAACTTCCACCCACAGAGACTCAGTAGAAAATCCCTCCATGATTTTCTCCTTTTCTGCAGCTATGACACTATCTCTGATCAACAGTGCCACACCCCCTCTTTTGCCTCCTTCCCTGTCCTTTCTGAAACATCTAAAGCCTGGCACTTGAAGTAGCCATTCCTGCCCCTGAACCATCCAAGTCTCTGTAATGACCACAACATCATAGCTCCAAGTACCAATCCACGCTCCAAGCTCATCCGCTTTGTTCATAATACTCCTCGCATTAAAATAGACACATCTCAAACCATTGGTTTGAGTGCATCCCTTCTCTATCACTTGCCTATCCTCCCTTTCGTACTGTCTCCAAGCTTTCTCTATTTGTGAGCCAACCTCCCTTTCCTCCATCACTTCAGCTCAGTTCCCACCTCCCAGCAATCTTAATTTAGTCTCCCCAATAGCCTTATTAAACCTCACTGCCAGGATATTGGTTCCCCTGGGATTCAAGTGCAAGCCGTCCCTTTTGTACAGGTCACACCTGCCCCAAAAGAGGTCCCAATGATCCAGAAACCTGAATCCCTGCCCCCTGCTCCAATTCCTCAGCTATGCATTTATCCTCCACCTCATTCTATTCCTATACTCACTGTCACATGGCACAGGCAGTAATCCCGAGATTACTACCTTTGAGGTCCTGCTTCTCAACTTCCTTCCTAACTCCCTGTAGTCTATTTTCAGGACCTCCTCCCTTTTTCTACTTATGTCATTGGTACCAATATGCACCACGACCTCTGGCTGTTCTCCTTCCCACTTCAAGATATCGTGGTTCTCCTTCCCACTTCAAGATATCGTGAACGTGATCAGAAACATCCCAGACACTGGCACCTGGGAGGCAAACTACTATCCGTGTTTCTTTCCTGTATAAATCTGTCTTGTTTTTAAACTCCTGTGTTCTCACTGGCTGACGGCCAGAAAAAGCTGTTTTGGTTTCATCAGACCGTAGAACTTTCTTCCAGCTGACTTCAGAGTCTCCCACGTGCCTTCTGGCAAACTCTAGCTGAGATTTCACGTGAGTTTTTCAACAGTGGCTTTCCCTTTGCCACTCTCCCATAGAACTGCGACTGGTGAAGCACCTGGGCAACAGTTGTTGTATACGCAGTTGCCCCCATCCCAGCCACTGAAGCTCGTAACCCCTCTAGTGTTGTCATAGGTCTCTTGGTGGCCTCCCTCACTAGTCCCCTTCTTGCACGGTCACTCAGTTTTTGAGGATGGCATGCTCTAGGTAGATTTACAGCTGTGCCATATTCTTCTCCATTTATTGATGATTGACTTAACTGTACTCCAAGGGATATTCAGTGACTTTGACATGAGAGGCTTTTTCTGCTGCTCAGTGTCAAAAAGCCAAATCAAATCCACTGTGATTCAATTGTTATAAAACAATAAAACAGGAAAACTACCAAGGGAGGTGAGTACTTTTTATAGGCGTTGTATGTTTTGAAATGGCGGAAAGACCAGTTTCAAAAGCACAAGTGATGACCTGCATAAGCAGATTGGGAGCAGATGCTTCCAGATAAAGCAGTGTCAGTCTTTTAAAATAAAAAAAAAAAAAAATTCAGGGCCGGTAAGGGTGTAAAGCAAAGCTAGCAACATTAGGGAACCTTGGATGACAAAGGACATTAAAGATATTAAATCAGGAGGTTCCTTAAGGTTATAACTGGGGAGTGGTAGTGAGGATAAGCTCCCATTACCTATTAAATGGTCCCAATGGTGTGTGTCTGAAATAGCCTCTGACAACCAAGTCCAGCTCCTGGCCTTCACGTGTGGCTTAGCTACTAAGCCCAGCAGAACCGTTTCTACTGACAGAAGGGGCAAAGGCAGGTTACTGGCTCCTTAAAACCAGTCGCTTTGGACAGATGGGGTTCACTAGCTCACCTAGAAGGAAAACCGATTTCAAACCTCCTCTCTGCCTTGTGGTGATGCCCACTCAGGGGAAGGCTTTGGGAGTAAAACCTGAGGAAAACTCTGGAGCTGGGGTCCCAAAGACAGTCTCACATCAAGTTTATCGCTGACTGGCAACTTCTGTGACACTGCTGGTGCCAAACTGTATCGGTCTCTGCCGTTCCTTTGGATTCAGCAGCTGTGTGGAGAAGGGGAGCCTGCTGTATGGGTAATAGCCTGTTCTCCATATCACACTGGCTTGTGTATCATGTAGACAGCTAGGAAACAATACCCATGGTCAATCCCCGCCAACAAATGGTGATCAGGAAAAACTGAAGAATATAGCAGGTCAAAGCAAGTAAAACCAAGGGAACTGGAATTGTTTTACTATTGTCACAGGTATCGAGATGCAGTGAAAAGCTTGTCTTGCATACTGTTCATACAGATCAGATCATTACACAGTGCATTGAGGTAAAACAACTACAATGCAGAATGAAGTGTAAAAGCTACAGAGAAAGTGCAAGTAAACAGCAAGCTGCAAGATCATAATCAGGCAAACTGTGAGGTCAAGCGTCCATTTTTCAAAAGTCTTATGACAGTGGGTAGAAGTGGTCCTTCAGCCTGGTGATGCACACCTACAGGATTAATGGGAGACGGGAGAAGAGAATGTCCAGAGTAGGTGAGGTCTTTGACTGCTTGACTGAGACAGAGAGAAGTACAGAGAGGAGAAATATATAACGTGAGGAGACAACTTAAATCAGGGGGCAGTGGGGCTACCGGCAAGTGAGACTGAAGAGAATTCCAAAATGATGGCGAGTCCGAGTCAATAGAATCTTTTCTTCCACTCCCTCCACCCACAGAGATACCAAAAACAAAAGGGCGACCGAAGGTGGGAGGGAAGGGCTTTTAAAAGTGGATTTGAGGGGAAAGGGGTCATTTTTAAATTTTGCCCATTTATTTCTTTTTATACACAGCGGCTGATATTTGGAACACTCTGCCAGAGATGATGGAATCATTGCCTTTAAGAAATATTTTGACAGGCATTTAAATAGGCTTAGTATATGAGGATACAGAGCTAGTGCATGCAAATGGGATACATGCGAGAAGGCAAAGAGGTCAGCATAGACCTGGAGGGCCGAAAGGCCTGTTTCTGTGCTGTACAACTCTAGGAGCATCAAAGTAGAATCCAAGTTGGATCAGAGCTGAGAACAGTAAAAAAAATGTAAAGCTTTGAGTAATTAATAAATTAAAAGAACAATTGGAATGAAAGCCCTACCTAGAGCAGAGAAAAATTGGGGTGCCATGGTAGCATTTTGTCTGACACTTTTACAGCTCATTTGGGGGGGGGGGGGGGGGGGGCGTGGAATTCAGAATTCAATTCCAGCATCCTCTGTAAGAAACATCACGTTCTTCCAGCGTGTGGGTTTCCTCTCAGTCCAAAGACATAACTGTTAGGTCAATCGGGCATTGTAAATTGTCCTGTGATTAGGATAGTGTTAAATAGGTGGGCTGTAGGTGGCTGAGCTTGGTGGCGGGGAAGTGCCTGTTTTGCAATGTATTGGGGTGGCACGATAGCATAGCAACGTTTAACAATACAGATGACCCCGCATTCAAATCCCACCTCTGTTTGTACATTCTCCCCGTCACTGCGTCAGTCTCCTCCGGTTTCCTCCCACAGTCCAAAGATGTACCAGCTGGTAGGTTAATTGGTCATTGTAAACTGTCCAGTGATTGGGCAAGGATGAAACTCGGGGATTGCTGGGCAGCATGGGTTGAAAGGGCCTATTCTTGCCCTGTATCTCAATAAATTAAAAATCTCTAAATAAACAAAGAGCTGCGAAACTCTGATCAAAGAAAGTTCATGAACAAGGTCATGAGTATTTAGTTGTGCTTTAGCTGATGCCAAAAATCACTGAGAGATCTTCACTTTTTCCCATCCTCAGCCCCTTCTCTACTTGGGATATGATTCTTGTTGTTGCTCAGCCTACAGATACTTCCAAAATCGCTCGGTAACTGGGTTAAAATAGAAGAGAATCTGTTCTAAACAAGCATTTGGCCAGAAGTCTTGGGTTTACAATGTAGGAGGTTCACTGAGACAGAATTACGTTGATAGTGCACTGCAGGCCCCTCGGCCTATGATGTGGTGCCGACCTTTTAAACTCCAAGATCAATCAAGAATCAGCTTTATTTGCCATATACATTTACGTGCATTAGGAATTTGCTGTGGTGTCGTGCGACATACAACAAAAAACATTCAGTAATTATTAGAATAAAGAATTACATAAAAGTTAGAAGTAAATGGAATAAAGTGTGTGCACAGATACACAAATACCAGCATGTATTTGCAATGTAAACTGTACATGAGGGAGGGGAAAACAGGTTACATTTACAATGCAAATCTAACCCCTCCCTCCTACATCACCCTCTATTTTATAGAACATGAAATAAGCATCTACCCATGATTATACCTGCTGGTGCAAGTTATATCTTTGCCAAAAAAATGTGATACTCAAAATTACAATGCAGGATAATGAAATGAATATATCTCAAGGGGAAGGTAGACGTTGAAATCTCGAAGGAAAAAGGCTTAAGAGAAATAAAATCAATCAGGTTCTTGGTTTTGACTCAAGGGCTCACATAACATCAGCAGACTGATCAGTGTAGAGTCAGGTATAAACTGACTGAATGTCATCTGTGCACCTTACAAGATACCCACAGTACTGCACCAACAGAGAAGGCAGCATCATAACCTGGTCAATGGAAGAAATGGTTAATTTGCAACAACCTCGACCCCAACTTCCGGTAATTTCTCCCCTTCTCTTTTTCCATTCCTCATTCTGTCTCCCTTTCTTACCAGTTTCTCTTCTCTGCACCTGCCCATTACCTCCCAACCCTTTCTCCCATGATCCACTTTCCTCTCCTATCAGATTCCTCCTTCAGCACGTCAGCTCTTGCACCCATCACCTCCCAGCTTCTTACTTCATTCCTACTTCCCTCTCCCCCTCACCTGGTTTCACCTATCCCCTGCCATCTTGTACTCCTAACTCTTCTCCCCCCCACTCCAGTCCTGACGAAGGGTCTTGTCCCAAAATGTTGACCATTTATCCCCCTCCATAAATGCTGGCCTGCTGAGTTCCTCCAGGACTGTGTGTGTGTAGTCTGCAGGTGCCAAGTGTGATGGGTCAGAATTTAATAGTTCAGCCTACTTCCAGCTTTGTGCCATTGTCTGTCCATTGTTACTCATTGTCTGATCACCTCTCCAAAATTAATCTGTGTGCTGGGAATCCAAAGAGGAGGTCATTAATAAAGTCCAATGAGGAATTTTGGAAAAAAACATTTTAACTAGGGAATGATCGGCATGTGGAATACATTATTATATCGAATAGTTGTGGTAAAGAGCATTCAAAGGAAAGCCTGATGAGTGGGGATAGAGAGATTGCAGAGGACAAGAGATTCTGCAGATGCTGAAATAATGCCTACCTTACCCACAAAAACAATGAATACCCCCTTTCCTTGGCTTTCAGGTAGAGTCCCATCTATGCGGAAAGAGCAGATGATTTTGAATCAAAGCTGGTTCTGCAGAAATGCCAACAAGTTAAAGCATTCAGTCTGTTCCTCTCCATTTACAGTATGTGCAAAAGTCTTGGGTACATATACAGCTAGGATGCCCACTTTTGCACAGTACTGTATTTGTCAACGTGGGGCAGAGAGTGAGTTTGTAAATCTGGGAGCAAACAATTTTGGGAATGGCAAGGGTGGAACGCTGGAAGGGTGTGGGACAGGTGGCAGAGTGCCAGGACCAGGGATGGCACGGGTACAGGCACACCCAGACCCAGCCTCAAGTCACCAGGAAAGGTCACTTGATTGCAAACAATTAGCTTCTTGATCGCAAACAATTAGCTTCTTGATCATTACAGAATGTCTCTCTGGTTCTTCCCACTCCCTTCCCCTCTTCCCAACAAAACCCCTCTCCCTGCTCCATTCCACTCTGTCCACAATAGAGACCCATATCAGAATCAGGTTTAACAGCACTCACATGTATTGAATTTTTTTTTGCAGAATCAGTGCAGAGCAATACATAAAATTACTACAGCACCATGCAAAAGCCTTAGACACCCTACCTATATCCTCACAACACACTGGAGGAACTCAGCAGGTCGGGCAGCATCCGTAGAAACGATCGGTCGACGTTTCGGGCTGGAACCCTTCGTCAGGACTGAAGAGGGAAGGGGCAGAGGCCCTATAAAGAAGGTGGGGGAGGGTGGGAAGGAGAAGGCTGGTAGGTACCAGGTGAAAAACCAGTAAGGGGAAAGATAAAGGGGTGGGGGAGGGGAGGCAGGGAGGGGGTAGGCAGGAAAGGTGAAGAAAGAATATGGGAAAACACAATGGGTAGTAGGAGGTGGAACCAAGAGGGTGGTGGTAGGCAGCTGGGGGAGGGGGCAGAGTGACATAGGGATAGGGTAAGGGAAAGGGAGGGAATTACCACAAGTTGGAGAATTCTATGTTCATACCAAGGGGCTGGAGACTACCTAGACGGTATATGAGGTGTTGCTCCTCCAACCTGAGCTTAGCCTCAACATGGCAGTAGAGGAGGCCATGTATGGACATATCTGAATGGGAATGGGAAGCAGAGTTGAAGTGGGTGGCTACCAGGAGATCCTGTCTGTTGTGGCAGACGGAGTGGAGGTGCTCGATGAAGCGGTCCCCCAATCTGCGTCGGGTCTCACTGATGTAGAGGCGGCCACACCGGGAGCACCAGATGCAATAGATGACCCCAACAGACTCACAAGTGAAGTGTTACCTCACTTGGAAGTACTGTTTGGGGCCCTAAATGGTGGCAAGTGAGGTGGTGTAGGGACAGGTGTAGCACTTGCACTAAGCACCTCCGCTCCGTCTGCCAAAACAGACAGGATCTCCCAGTAGCCACCCACTTCAACTCTGCTTCCCACTCCCATTCAGATATGTCCATACATGGCCTCCTTTACTGCCATGATGAGGCTAAACGCAGGTTGGAGGAGCAACACCTCATATACCGTCTAGGTAGTCTCCAGCCCCATAGAATTCTCCAACTTGCGGTAATTCCCTCCCCCTCCCTTCCCCTATCCCTATGTCACTCTGCCCCCTCCCCCAGCTGCCTATCACCTCCCTCATGGTTCCGCCTCCTTCTACTACCCATTGTGTTTTCCCCTATTCCTTCTTCACCTTTCCTGCCTATCCCCTCCCCCGCCCCTTTATCTTTCCCCTTACTGGTTTTTCACCTGGAACCTACCAGCCTTCTCTTTCCCACCCTCCCCTTCTTTATAGGGCCTCTGCCCCTTCCCCCTATAGTCCAGATGAAGGGTTCCAGCCCGAAACGTCCACTGATCTTTTCCACAAATGGTGCCCAACCTGCTGAGTTCCTCCAGCGTGTTGTGAGTGTTGCTTTGATCCCAGCATCTGCAGATTATTTTGTGTCTACCTATATCCTGTATGTGCCCAAATCCTTTGCACAGTCCCATACATACCAACTGTCCTTACCGGCATTCACAAACAACATGCTGAAGGAACTTAGGTCAGGCAATATCTTTGGCGGGAAATGAACAGTTGACAATTCAGCCCGAGAAGACTCGTCAGTCCTCAAGCATTATGTCGCTCGGGATCTTGTTTGTTCTGTGAGGGGCCTTCACAATCGGAACCACACGAGGCAAATGGTATTCAAATACAGATGGGTCATCTAACTGGTGGAACACACACCAAGTGCTGGTGAGATTCAGCAAGTCAGGCAACATCTATGGATATTTTGGGCTAAGACCCTTTATGAGTGTTGATGAATCCAAAACACTGACCGTTTATTTCTGTCCATAAACGCTCCGACCTCTGAGTTTTCCCAGTGTGTTGCTCAAGATTTCCAGCACCTGCAGAACCTCACGCTTTGGATTTTCTTTTTAAAAGAATCATTCGATCTTCTTATTTCAGATTTCAAGCTTCCACAGTATTTTACTTTTGAATCGTCTCGCCGCTGTTGTGAGCTTACTCAACTTAAGGCAACCGTCACATTTCCAACAGCAATGGCGTAGCTGGTGGAGTTCTTGCCACAGCTCCAGGTGATAAAGTTCTCCACAAAAGACGTCTCCTGCCTTTTCACACCTTTTGGTTTTGACAAAAGGCGATTTAAGACAGGACATTCCTTTATCAATTAAAATTTAAATTTCAGTGGAGTCTTTTATCTAAGTTATTAAGTTTTGCTCTATTTGAGTAGCTGGGATGTCTATCAAACTGATTGTTCTTTTGTATCAACCTGAGTGTTTTGTATCGGTGGCCTTATAACTTGTAACAAATCTGATGTCAGGCAGTGAACTTGTTGGACCGCTGGAGGGATGAGAACGCTTCTCCCCTGATGTCGGGGCCAAGTTCACTCGCCGGCTGAGACAGAAGAAATAAACTGGTGAAAAAATAAGTAACAATCTTTTTGTGCTGTGGTTATTTGAACCGGCAAATTTACGTTTACACAGCGAGCAAAGTTCAATCCTGACCTCTGGCACTGGGTGGAGTTTGAACATTCCCCTTGTGACAGAGAATTACCACAGTGCCTCAGGAGGTACTGCCAATAACCATCTCAAAGTGGAGAAATTAAAAGGACTTGTATTTATTTCAAATGTTAAAACATTTCTTCAAGATGGCACCAGCAAACACAACCAACAGCAACATCCTGCAGACAGTTTACAAAACTCTCATTTCTTTCAAATATTATTCAATTGCTGAGCTGCATGCAATTGGAAACTGTGATTTATATTTTAATCATGTGTTTTGAGTCCATGAATAATCTGGCGTTTTGCTTCCTCGAGGGAGCTCTGAGATTTGGAGCAGAGTGCACAGCCTGGAGACAGGGTGCGAGCCCATGATCGACTCCATTGCTTCTCTGCCATTGCGGGGTTGAGCAAGTTTGAGGTCAATGAGGTTAGAGCAGAGGATGGGCAGGTGCCCGGTGACGCCTGCCTGTGTTTGTCTCCTCGCGCTACCTGCTGTCAGAGGGAAGTGCAGGAGGCTAGGGTTCTCTGTTGCAAGGATTGATCGGCAAGGACTTTGAGGTTCTTACTGCATGTGTTCCTGGATTCTGGTTACTGTTTTCTTTGCAGTTTGATCAGGATGGATGATGCGGACTGGGTGGAATGGCTCTAGCAGCAAATGGCCTTGAACTGCTGGTGGCACGGCCGCGAACTGAACTCAACCAAATATTACTAGACTCCTGGTTTGATGTTTGATATGTGTTGCTCTCTTGCTTTGGTCATTTACACAATTTGTTCTTTTTTAAAAAAAAAAGAACATTGGGGGTTTGATGTATTCTTTGACTGGGTTCCATGGTGTTTCTGTTTCGTAGATGCCTGCAGGAGGATGAATTTCAGACTTGTATTCTGTATACATACTTCAATAAATGTACTTTGAATCTTTGAAATGTGTTTAAGTTAGCATTTTACTAACCATTGGAAACTCCAAATAACAAAGGCATGGAGACTATTTACTGTATGTTATACAATGGAATGTTTCACCACAGGCTGGTTTGAGACTCCAAACAAAATCACTCATTATAATTGGTACTTTGTTTTTCCCGTACAGAGTTTCACATGCTACTAAATCTGATTAACAAAGCTAATTCATTCCAGGAGAAAGAGGGAGGTTGGATCTGTAGGAATAATTCAAGTAGCTCCATGGTGACTTAACAAACACAGTCACAGAGAGAATTCCAAGTCATGCACAGAAGCTTTGAATTAGAAAATGGTGTTAATTGAAGTCATCTTCTGCAAAGAGGGAGAAGGAGGAAGCAACATATTTACAATTTTTTTTATATATTCACCTCTATGTAGCTTGTAGCTTCTTTCCTGCTGCTTTTGATTATCTCAGCTTTCACACAAAGGTGGGAAACTCCGGTCACAACACTGCTTTCAAAGGCAGAGATACCATTTACATTTACTACAAGACCCAGCAGGAGTAGGCTTTTCAGCAGATCACCGCAGGAAAGCAAAATGTTGCTCCTCTTTCCGCTCAGCCCCACAACCTCTCTCCGACGCTCCCTTTTGGCAGTAGAAATTTAAATCTTGTTGTAATGTAAAAGGATTTGGCGAGACTAAAGGTGCTCACGTCACTCTGTGGCGGCCTGAAGCTGATGCATCATTGGGTGGCAGGGTGGAGATGCGTCGCCACCAGAGGTGTAAAGTGCTCCTTCCCTCCGCTAGCCTGCAGGTCACCCGTGGGCAAGGTGTAGCACCTGCTTAGACTCTCCCCCCACCGGTCAGGGTCACAATGAAGCCATGGGAGGTGGGGGATGGTCATATGAGCAGCTGGTGCATAATCACAAGACCACAAGATGTAGGAGCAGAATTAGGCCATCTGGCCCAATCAAGTTTACTCCACTATTTCATCATGGCTGATCCAACTTTCCTGCCAACCCCAATCTCCTACCATCTCCCCATATCCCTTCATGCCTGACAAATCAAGAATCTCTGCCTTAATGCATATAAAGACTTTGCCTCTACAGCTGCCTGTGGCAAAGAATTCCACAGATTCACCAGTCTCTGGCTAAAGAAATTACTCATCTCAGTTCTGAAAGAGCACCCTTCTATTTTGAGGCTGCGTCCTCTGGTCCTAGACTCTCCCACCAAAGGAAACCTCTCCACATCCACTCTATCACCATTTCACAGGTTCCTGTGAGGTCACTCCTCATTCTGAATTCCAGTCAATACAGACCCAGAGCCATCAAATGCTCTCCAAAGCCACTTAATCCTGGAATCAGTTTGCGAACCTCCTTTGAACCTTTTCCAGTTTCAGCACATCCTTTCTAAGGGGCCCAAACCTGCTCACAGTACTCCAAGTGAGGCCTCACCAGTGCTTTATAACGTCTCAACATTACATCCTTGCTTTTATATTCTAGTCCTCTTGAAATGAATGCTAACATTGCATTTGCCTTTCTCACCACAGACTCAACCTGCAAGTTAACCTTCTGGGAATCCGACACAAGGTCTCCAGAGTCCCGTTGCACTCAGATTTTTAAATTTACTCATTTTGAAAATAGTCAACCTTTCATTTCTACCACCAAAGTGCATAACCAGTTCCAGTTTGAGATGCCACGACCGAAGATGTTTGGAAGGCAAGAAGTCCTACTAAAAACATTACTTAACACCTTTTCTGAAGCAAATTGTGGTGAACTATTGCCGCAGGCAGTGAGGAGCCAGGCGGAGGTGAGGCTCGTTTGAGGGATGAGCCATGCTGGGGCATTGCGAGGCACAATGTGTTCAAGATGGGAGTCGCAGATGGAGTTGGTATCGATGCCAGAGATGGAGTGAGCAATTTGGAGAGGAGTTTCGATGTCCGTCCACCTAACCTGGATGAGAGGTTGGTTCGCTCTAAGTGCCGAGCCGATTTGGTGAGATCGAGAAGGTCTTCGGGCTGCGCGGCCCAAGCGTATCGTGGCACCAGGGTCCGGGTCCTAGTCCTAGAGCAAAGCACTATCCAGTGCTTGGACAATTTAAACACTGGCACAGATAGACTGGAAGCTCAACGGCCAGGCTGATTTCAGTCACTGAGTGTTCACTCTTTCTCCGCTGTGACAAGACTGAATGATCCAGCTCTCGTGTATTTTTGCCCCACTGGTGTGATGGATTGGGACCGAGGCTTGGGCCTACTCTGGGAGTGGGTCCGGAGACTCACTCTGATCTGGAATACTGCGCATGATTTTGAGTTTTTTCTCCCTTTCTCTTTCTCCTTTGGGCGCTTTTTTTAAAAAAATTTGGATTCCTTGGGTTTCTTGCTTTGTGGCTGTCTGTGAGCAGACAAATCTTGAGATGTAAAATTTATACATTGGTAAATATATTGAATCTTGAATACACTTCCTGACACTATGCTATCTGCCACTTCTTTGCCCATTCTCCTAATCTGTCTGAGTCCTTCCGTAACCCATCTACTTCCTAGTAAGTCCTGGTTATACAACCACTGATGCCAGGCTGACAACCACTGAAGAGTATTGATAATGGCTGGCGTCACCTGCCTTGTAAAGACAATGCCCAGGAGAAGGCAAGATGACAAAAGTTTTCCTGGAACAACCATGATAGCCCATGTCATATGGCACAGCATTTAACAAACAAGCCAATGCAGAATTGATGGAGCTATTACAATCAGGTAGGAGGTGCAAGAGCCTTGGGTCCCACACCACCATGTTTAGGAACAGTTATTAACCTTCAACCCTCATGGCGTGGGTAACTTCACTCACCCCAAACACTGAACTGGCTCACTTTCAAGGTCTCTACAATTCGCTTTCAGTATTTACCTCAGACCACCCCATCTCACACTTATCATTTCACAGTCAAAGACACCTCAAGGTTTGACATGTTGTGCATTCAGCGATGCTCTTTTGCACATCACTGTTGTAACACATGGTTAAGTTACTGTTACCTTCCTGTCAGCTTGAACCAGTCTGGCCATTCTCCTCTGACCTCTCTCATTAATAAGGCATCTTTGCCCCCAGAACTGCCACTCACTGGATTTTTTTTTTTCATTTTTCACACCCTTTTCTGTAAAGTTGAGACTGTTGTGAGTGAAAATCCCAGATGATCAGCAGTTTCTGTGATACTCAAACCAGCCCATCTGGCACCAACCATGGTCAAAGTCACTTAGATCACTTTTCTTCTCCTTTCTGATGTTTGGTTTAAACAAATGAACCTCATGACCATGTCTGCATGCTTCATGCATTGAGTTGCTGCTACATGATTGGCTGATTAGGTATTACATTTATAGCTTAAACAGGTCTAACTAATAAAGTGGCCAGTGTATATTGTCTTCAAAGCCCCTTCTCCTGCAACAACCTCATCTGTTTCCTGATACAACCCCTGCTTGCTTTCCAAAGTTGGTAGTGTAACTATTAAGTGCTTAAAAAAATACTGAGATAAAGAGTCCAAAATGACTCAGTACATTGATGACATTCAGACATTAGTCCCAAAGTAATCCTCTTAAATCTAAGCCAACATCAAGCCTGCTGATGCTGTCCTCCCAAGATGTTTTCTTAACCTTTCTTTGAAAGGTTAGGATCCCATTACCCTGACTTCTCTCATTGGTTACACAAATGTTCTTAAAAAAATTATTCCTCACCTCCTCCACCCTAGCCAGTGAACCTTTCGATTATCTCCCCTCCCCAGAGTGGTGTGCAAGAGGATTAGGAATTACCTTGGTTACCTGATCTTCTTACCAATTTTAGTTTTGTGTTATACTATTCCCCATGAATCAAACATTTAAGGTTATAATCAACCCAACATGTAATGGAAATCAAAGCATAAAGACTTTCTATATCAGGCATACACCAGGGTGACACGGTAGCATAGCGGTTAGTGCAACACTTTAGTGACAATGCTAAGATCCATGTTCAATTCTGCTGCTGTCTCCAAGGTACATTTAATATCACTGTATACAGTATACAACCTGAAATTCACCCTCTTCACAGGCATCCATGAAACAAAAAACCCAAAACCCTGAAGCCCCCCCTTGTCATTTTGCACAAGCAGTAGCAAAAGCATTGACCCCACCTCCACCAGAAGCAGCAACCCCCCCCCCAACCACCGAGAGTCCCTCAAGTCCATGATCCACAAACCAGCACTTGGCATCTCGGACATACTCCCCCTCACCAGCGAGAGGAGAGAGACGGCACTCCTGCAACGAGAACGGAGACCACCAACTTGCTGCTCCAATGTTACAACCTCCCGCACTGAGGACCAACAGGCTGTCTCTCCATCAAAAGAGAAAGTGTACTGAGACTGTGGGTTTCCTTCAGTTCCATCCCACATTCTCAAAGGTGTACGGTTAGGGTGATGAGGTGTGGGCATACTATGCTGGTGCCCGGTTTGTGGCAACTCCTGCAGGCTGGCCACAGCACAAACCTCACTAATTTGATTTGAAGCAAACGACTCATTTCACTGTATGTCAATTCAAAGTATGTGACAAATAAAGCTAATCTTGCTTTCAAATGTTATAGGCCAGCTACTCTCTGAAGAATTTCTGCCAATATTAAGTGTCCGGATTTTTGTTTTTTGAAAAAACACAATCGACTCTGGAAAGAGTTAAGTGAAGAAATATGCCTTGCATTGTGCTACATTTGATCCAATCTCACACTTAGATTCAACTGCAGAAGTAAAATGATCTGCCTTTAAGTTTTTCAAATTCCCAATGGCAACAGCACCTTGAATGAATTGACAACTACATTTCACTGGTTGTGCCTCCCACTTCGTCAGTTCTCCACACCAACCCTTCACCTAACGTTGTGTAGTCAACACATTGTCTGAGACGCAAGAGATTATTCTGGGAATAAATGGATTAGAGGACTTGTGCAACAAGGAAAAGGTTGCACAAATTCTGAAGTAACAGGAGGGAAGACCTGATAGAGGAGGAAACCAGAGGTCCCTGAGGCAGTCCTCATTGGAGGATTAGCAACTTAAAATTCATCAGTGTTATTATTTCAGAGGACCTGTCCGGGACCCAGCACACAAGTGTAATTATGAATAAAGCACAAGAGCACCTCTACTTCCTTAGGAGCTTGCAAAGATTTGGCATTACAAGTATAATCTTTGAGTCTATTATAATTATTCTTTTCTGGATTTATTGAGTATGCCTGCAATAAAATGAATCTCAGGGTTGTACATGGTGACACATGCACATTGATAATAAATTTACTTTGAACTAAGATTATGACAAGTATAGATAATTGAATCTTTTCTCCAGGGTCAAAAATGTCAAAACTAGAGGGCAAGTTTATCAGGTGAGAGGGGACAAGTTTAAAAGAGATGTTCAGTGCAAAGTTTTTTTGAAAATACAGAGAGTGACAAGTGCCTGAAATACACTGTCAGGGGTGGTGGTGGAGGCAAAAGTGATATGGGTGTTTAAGAGACTTAAATAGGTACATGGATGTGCAGAGAATGGAAGGATATGGGCATTGTGTTCACAGATGGGACTAATTTAGTTAAGTACTACTTTAATTAGTTTGACAGCTTTATGGACTGGAACAACATAACACACGTCAGACGGCATCTATGGAGCAGAATAAACAGTCAAAGTTTCAGGTCAAGATCCTATCAGAACTGGATAGGGAAGGCAGAAGAAGCCAGACTCACTTTCAATATAACACACACACACACACACACACACACACAGAAGGAACTCAAGTCAGGCAGCATCTATGGAGAGGAATAAACACTTGTTTCAGGCTGAGACTACATCAGGACAATGGGCTGAAGGGACTTTTCCTGTATGTGCCATTCCATGTCCTCTGTGAACAAAACTAAACCCTACACATTTATATTCAATTTTGCTGCTGTCATCCATTAGTTTGGGTGATTTACTGCACCATCACCCCCATCTGCCATTCTCCTTCACAACGCACTGCTCTTGACAAATGCCGGAGTGTGAGCGTGCACCCAACAATGCCAGGGAATGCAGCGAGTGAGGAATTCAGCAGGTTTAAAACAAGGCCAACAGGATGTCAACAGCGTAAGACATTAAAGCAGGTTAGGCCGTCTCCAATTTCCAGACAATTTATGTTTTGCCCAGCTTTGATTAGTCTTGTCAGGATCAGAGCCCTGTGCGTGCATGCATACACACAGTGCCTTCACCTGATGTGAAGGTTTTAGCATAATATAGCATTCCTGCAATTAAACTGGCAGTGTAACACAACGGCAGACTATAAAACCAGACAGGCTGGACATGCTTGTAGAATTAATAACTGTGGAAAACTGTCAAGAATCATACAACACTGAAACAAACCCTTCAGCCCAACTGTGCTGCCCAAAATCCACATTTAAACTAGTCTCAAACAACAGGAATTCTGCAGATGCTGGAAATTCAAGCAACACACATAAAAGTTGCTGGTGAACACAGCAGGCCCCATTCAGGGCCCCAAACAGTCCTTCCAGGTGAGGCGACACTTCACCTGAGAGTCAGCTGGGGTGATATACTGCGTCCCGTGCTCCCGATGTGGCCTTCTATATATTGGCCAGACCCAACGCAGACTGGGAGACCGCTTTGCTGAACATCTACGCTCTGTCCGCCAGAGAAAGCAGGATCTCCCAGTGGCCACACATTTTAACTCCACATCCCATTCCCATTCTGACATGTCTATCCATGGCCTCCTCTACTGTAAAGATGAAGCCACACTCAGGTTGGAGGAACAACACCTTATATTCCGTCTGGGTAGCCTCCAACCTGATGGCATGAACATCGACTTCTCTAACTTCCGCTAATGCCCCACCTCCCCCTCGTACCCCATCTGTTACTTATTTTTATACACACATTCTTTCTCTCACTCTCCTTTTTCTCCCTCTGTCCCTCTGCATATACCTTTTGCCCATCCTCTGGGTCCCCCCCCCCTTCCTTCTCCTGGGACCTCCTGTCCCATGATCCTCTCGTATCCCCTTTTGCCTATCACCTGTCCAGCTCTTGGCTCCATCCCTCCCCCTCCTGTCTTCTCCTATCATTTTGGATCTCCACCTCCCCCTCCCACTTTTAAATCCCTTACTCACTCTTCCTTCAGTTAGTCCTGACGAAGGGTCTCGGCCTGAAACGTCGACTGCACCTCTTCCTACAGATGCTGCCTGGCTTGCTGCGTTCACCAGCAACTTTGATGTGTGTTGTTTAAACTAGTCTCATTTGCTCGCATTTCAAAGTAAGCTATCAAAGTACATATAATTTAGTTCAGTTTATTGGCATTCAACCATGTACACGGCCAGATGAAACAAAGTTACTCAGGACACAGTACATATACAACCTTGAGAATCATTGTGCATTGACAACTTTAGGGAGCAATGCCTCAGAAAGGCAGCATCCTCATCACCCAGGAAATGCCCTCTTCTCATTGCTACCGCCAGGGAGGGGTACCGGAGCCTGAAGGCACACAACAATTCAGGAACAGCTTCTTCCCCTCTGCCACCTGATTCCTATATGGACATTGAGCCTATGAACACTACCGCACTTTTTTTTAAAAATGTATATTATTTGTTTTGCACTATTTTTAATCTATTTAATATTCACCAGTACTTACTGTAAATGATTTATTTTTCATTCTATATTATCATTGTACTGAGTCAATAAATTTCATAACATACGCCGGTGATAATGAACCTGATTTTGATTCATTGCAACACAAAAAAGTGCCGGAGAAACTCAACAAGCCAGGCAGCATCCAGAGACAGAAATAAACAGTCAATGTTTCGGGTTGAGACCTTTTAGTTAGAAGTGACTGCGGATTTAGAGCAGGGGTTTTCACCCCTCACTTCAGAGTACTGGCCCAGGCATAAGAAAGGGTGGGAACCCTGCTTTATCCCAATCTCCCTAAACCTCTCCTATCCAATTATCTGTAGATGTCTTTTAAATGTTAATATATACACCCAAACCATTTACTGACCATCCTCTTGATGGAAAAAGTTGCCCCTCAAGTTCCTATTAAATCTCTCCATTCTCACCTTATGCTTTCAAGTTTTAGATTCCACAACCCTTGGGAAAAGACAGTACTCATTCACCCAATCTATGCCCCTCATCATTTGGATAGTGTCCGATCACTGTTTCAAGACAAATTGTTTAGATTTAGGTTCCTTTAATATCAGAGAATGTATACAGTATACAACCTGAAATTCGTACTCTTCACAGACATCCACAAAACAAGAGACCCCATAGAATGAATGATAGAACATTGAAGCCCTGGAACCCCAAGTTTAAGAGAAAATTCCTCGGCTCACCAAATCACAGCCACCACAGTCTAATGGGATAACTGATCCACCTTCAGACTCATTAACAAAATACACCATTCTGTGGTGCATGAAGAACAGACTGAAGTTCACACGCCCAGCAGATGATGAAAGATCCAAGTCATGTTACATGATGCTCTAAATCACTGCTACTTGCAAGCAGTTGCATCATTTGGAACTGCACAGCTACAAATAGTTCAGGTATTCCACTCAGCAGTGATCTACCCACACACACTTTGTTCCAATGCAATAGACAAAGTTATTGCAATGACTCACTTTAAAAATACTTCCAATGTGACATCACTAATTACAACTAAATAATGAGTAGTCAAGATATGCTCTGAAAATAGGTTAATTAGAATACTATATGAAAATCATTTGTTTCATGGAACAAGGATTGTCATAGTAACAACACAAGGAACCGCATCAATCAATCTCCAACACCCACAAGCCCACAAGGTTATTACCCCTCTCAGCCGCACTCTTCTGCCTTCTCTCTGTAAACTTTGATGCCCTTACTAGTCAAGAACCTATCGATCTCTGCTTAAAATAAACTCACTGATGCCTCCACAGCCATCTGTGGCAATGAATTCCACAGATTCACCACCCTCTGGCTAAAGAAATTTCTCCTCATCTCTGTTTCAATGAGACATCCTTCTATTCTGAGGTAGAAGAATAGGACCTCTGGTCCTAGACCGCTCCCCCCCCCACCCCCCACACACACTATAGGACCATTCTCTCCACATCCATTATCTAACCCTTGCAATATTTGATATATTTCCAGCCCAGGTGGGGAAGTTCAATTTGTATAGTCACAGTCAGAAACCCAACTCCCTTGCACACAAGTCTCATCCATTTCATCTGAAACTACAATAATTTATTATAATTCAAGAAAATATTCACAACCTTTTATTTTGAGAGCAGTTGCCATAACGTTAGCTGTGTTGCAGCGCACAGCCTCTGAGTAGAAGGACATCCCTTTTTAACAGAGATGAGGAAGAATTTCTTTGGTCAGAGCATAGCAAATCGGGAGGAGGGAGGAGAAGATGGTGGTGCGACGCAGCACGCGCGGCCATTCCAAACGATATCTTATGTGTTAACTGGGGGCTGTGCACAATCCTGATTTGATGGAGGCAGCCGTGAGAAGCACGAAGGAACACCTGGAGAAACTTTTGAAATGCCTGCTTCGCTGCCGCTGCTACTGTGCGATCGAGAATCTCCAGAGGGGAAGGCCGTAAATCCTCGGATTTGCCTATTGCCGGGGTCGAAGCACTCGTCAGAGATCGTTCTCAGTGTCAGAGAGCTGGTCGGAGGCTTCGGACGGACTCAGAGTCGGACTGTGGTCAGATGCTTCCAGGGTGCTGCATCGGCAAGTTTGCAGCGCTGGAGGTTCACCGCCTGCGTGAGATGATGGGACTTTTGAGAGACTTTGAGACTTTTACTGTGCCATGGTCTGTTCTTTATCAAATTACAGTATTGCTTTGCACTATTGTAACTATATGTTATAATTATGTGGTTTTTGTCAGTTTTTCCAGTTGGTTCATCATGTGTTTCTGTGATATCATTCTGGAAAAACATTGCATCATTTCTTAATGCATGCATTACTAAATGACAATAAAAGAGGACTGAGTGTCCTCAATCTAATCTACAAACGTTTGTAAAAATCTAATCTAAAAAAATCCATTGCCACAGACAGCTGTGAAGGCCAAGTTACTGGGGATATTTAAAGCATGGCGCATGGCCAAGTGGTTAGGGCGTTGGACTAGCGATCTGAAGGTCGTGAGTTTGAGCCCCAGCCGGGGCAGTGTGTTGTGTCCTTGAGCAAGGCACTTAACCACACAATGCTCCAGTCCACCCAGCTGAGAATGGGTACCCTCAAAATGTTGGGGGTTAACCTTGGGATAGAATGGCTTCCTATCGGGGGGAGTCTCGTACTCTCAGTTGCTTCACACCACGGAAACCGCTATAAGCTATAAGGCTCGGGACAGACTAACTTACCTTTAAAGCGGAGGTTGAAAAGTTCTGAGTAGTAAAGGTATCAAAGGTCATGGGAGAATGCGGTTACGAGGGATATTAAATCAGCCATGGAATGTTGGAGCAGACTCAATCAACTGAATGGCCTAATTCTTCTCCTATATCATATGGTCTTATAATTTATTGTAATTCAATAAATTGTCTACTTTTTTTTAATATAAAAGAGAGCAGTTGCCACATCAGCTGTATCCCAACCAATTCCAGCTACAGGACACAATCTCAATGGTGGAGCAGACTTGATGGACCCAATTCTGCACCCATGCCTGATGGTCTGATGATCAAACCCGTTCAATCTTGATCTGTGGAGATGGCATATTTATTGAGAAACAGCACAGGAATCCAGCCCTTTGAACCATGCCATCCAGAATTCCCCCAATTTAATCCTAGCTTAATTACGGGACAGTTTACAATGACCAATTAACATGCAAACCAGTAGGGCTTTGGACTGTGGGAGGAAACCCATGAGGTCACAGGGAGAATGTACAAACTACAGGCAGTGTCAGGAACTGAACCCAGCGCCTGTACTGTAAAGTGTTGCGCTAACCACTACACTACCATGCCTCCCTGATTCCTGGGAGCACAGATTAGTTGGTTTGTCAGCCACTGTAGTTACATGGGCAAATTGTAATGTATTAGAGGAATGTGCTAGGGGAGGGAGAGCTGATGGGAATGTGGAGAGAATAACATGGGTTTGGGTTGGAACAAAAGACACCCTAGAGAAAGAACTCAGCAGCTCAAGCAACATCTGTGAGAGGAAACCCTCCACCAGCATTGAGGGCAGAGGGGAGAGGGCTAGTATACAGAGAAGAGAGAGGCCTTTATAGTTAGTACATTCACTTTATAATTTCTGCCACTAAGGAGTTTGTATGTTCGCTCCAAGTGCTGGTTTCTACTGGGTGCTCTGGTCTTTGGAATGTGGGATGAGACATGCCACTTAGTAAGGTAACTAGTAACATGGGTGTAATTGGCAGTGTGGGCTCATTGCCGCCGTGCATCTCTAAACAAAGTGATCAAAAGTAAATCAATGGGCCGGGAGGGGGAAGTGGCAGAGAGTCAGGTGGAAAGGGAAGGGTTGAGATAGCGAGGGAGGCTGGGCGGTGATACTGGAGGCAGAGGGCTGCGGAGGATGGGATATGATGGGAAAGCAAGGTGGAGTACAGAAGCACACCAGGGAGGTGGAAGTGGGTGATGGGCAAGGTGGGAGGGCAAGAGGTCTGGGATTGATTGAACAAAGTCGGAGGTCCACAACTGGCTTGCTTTCCCAAGAAGCACAAAACGTGCCCCCACAATAGATTCAACAATTTCCATCTATATAGCATTTATAATGTAGCAAAAAGGTGATTTTTTTAAAACATTATCAACTTGTTCAAGTTTGTCATTCAACCATACATAAATACAGCCAAACAAAATATCATTACTCTGGGGCCAAGGTACAAAACACAGTACTAACAGTCATAACAACAGAAAGCACACAAGACAGCACCAAGTATATAGTCATATACACAAAAATATATATAGTCCAAGTCCCCAAGTCCATGTCAAACACAATACAACTTGTCTTCTGCTCAGCGATCACTGGAGGGCAGCACTGACGCCAGGCTGGACCCTATGCCACACCATCTCCAGCACCAACATTCCTGGATGGCCGCAAACAGGCATCACCACCGCTTGAGGTCCAGTTCTTGCTACGACCGAGGCCACGCCACTCCTCCACGTCCGCCTCGCCAGTAAACCAGTAACTTGCAGCATTCCACATAACCAATATCCAACAGGGATTGTGATCACAGAGAAAAGTAAGACAACCACTCACTGTGAGACTGCACGCCAGCGCCTCTGTCGCAGTCCTCACCAAGTCCCACTCCTTCAGTTTCTCTGCCAATAGTAACTCAATGATGGGGTAGACCCACAGTACTACAACTTCCTAATGTCCAGCAGGGCCGAGTCATCATAAAAAAATGGTTAAAGGAGACAACAAAACCGGTTGTCCCAGTAGAAGCTGCTACGTCTGAGTACACTGCCAGCTTACCAGAGCTAAAAATTAATTCCTGGATACACAAAGCCATTCAATCAAACAACCAAAAGCTCATTCAAAAGAGGGTGGAAGGTAGCAAAAAATTATTTACATATCAAATCGAAACTGGCAGAATGACTTATGAGATTGCTTTCCAGCAGTGCAGCAGCCTCACTCCCTTAAAGAGTCTCCTGTAAGTGTTAATGGTTCATTTTTACCACAGGTGCAGCCTGACCCACTGAATACTTCAGAGAATATTGAACATTACAGCACAGTACAGGCCCTTCAGCCCATGATGTTGAACCATAACCTACTCCAAGATCAATCTAACCGTCCCCTCCCACACCACACCACCCTATCATCCATGTGCCTATCTTAGAGTTTCTTAAATGTCCCAGCCTCTACCACCACCCCTGCCAGGGCATTCTACACACCCACCACTGTGTGAAGAACTTGCCCCTATACTTTCCTCCAATCACCTTAAAATTATGCCCCTCATTATTAGCCATTTCTGCCCTGGGTAAAGGTCTTTGCCTATCCACTCAATCTATTCCCCTCATCTTGTACACCAGGTTGAGTGAGCTGGAGAGAAGTCCTAGCTCACTCAATCTCTTCTCATAAGAGATGTTCTGACCCAGACAACATCCTGGTAAATCTCCTCTGCACCCTCTCTAAAGCTTCCAAACACTTTTTTTTATTTTGGATTTCCAGCATCTGCAGGTTGACCCCACCGTGTTGACTTCCACACCGCATGACTTCTATCCAATCAGGATTACAATACAGATCCAAGGCGGCATGTTGTGCAATGGTTAGTGCAATCTTACAGCGCCAGTTGTCTGTAACAAGTTTGTACATTTTCCCCCGTAACCATGTAGGATTTCTCTGGCTGCTCTGGTTTCCTCCCATATTCCAAAGATGTACGAGTTTGTAGGTTAATTAGTGACATGCGTGTAAGTGGGTGGCGCAGACTTGTTGGGCCAGATAATGCACTGCATCTCAAAAGGATATAAAGGATGGTAGGGCATTTTGGATACAAAGCCTGTGGCTGACCTATAAGATCGCACACAATTCAGGAAAAGACAGAAACATTGTGTTCCACTTCACAGCCCGAAACTCCACGGGCCCATTCACACTGAAGAATACCGCAGCCACTCAAGGCACAAAACCCAATACGATAGATTCCAGCAAGTGCCAAAGCAAATATTCTACTGGGCGTTTGATTCAGAAAAAAAGTGAAGCAATAATGTGGCTTGAGTTATTCAGCACTGCATTCAAAGTGCCAAGTTGCTGAACTATACAGTGGCAAACACACAGCTGGCAATTGAATCTACAAATCTGAAGACACTGAGACATGGCAAATGGCCATAACAATACTTGTTAGGAAGTAACACCA